>NW_026533195.1:655000-800000 GCF_028296485.1 Oppia nitens | reverse complement strand
TGTTATAAATTATTTGTATTAATTAATTAATATTACATACTATTAAAAAAATATTAATAAATTTATATGAAAATATCATATTATATTATATTTTAGTATTTTATTTAAATATGTTATATTAATGTATAGACAAAATAAAAATAAAAATACTTTTTATATTATAATATCATATTTTTAAGTAATATAAAGTATTATTTTTTATGCATTAATTTTCAAAATTTTTCATTTACTTTTTTTTGATCAAATTAAAATTAAATAGTTTTCAAAATAAATACAATAATATTATTAGTGTTTTTTTTTTGAAATTATGAAATTTTATATATTAATCGGTTTTATTGTTGTGTTTGTAACCAATGGTTTGCATTCAATTAGTATCAAACACTACCCGTCGGTAACTGAGAACAACTGTGGTATCAGTCGGCAGTCATTGTTGATGAACGGCGTAAACCACTGTTTCAAGTGGTCATCAAATAATAATGTGACCACAAGTGTCCAAAACGGACGGTTAGCTCAACCGGGAGAGTGGCCTTGGATTGCATTCATTGATATATACAAAACATTTTGGGGTTTCAAATATGACAAGTATTTTCATAAATACATAAATTTATATTTAAATTAATTATTTATTTAAAATATAAAGTAAAATATAATCTATATTTTTTTTTAAAAATAAATACTTAAAAAAAATTATCTTATAATTTCATAAATTAATTTTTTAAACAGTAAAATGTGTACAGGAGTTATACTAAATAACAATTGGATTTTAACAGCAGCGCATTGTATATTGTAAATATAAAAAAAAAATTTATACAAAATAATTATTAAATAAATTATATTATTAACAATTTAGTTACCGTAAAATTGTGCTTTTCCATTCCCCATATAGAAATGTCAAAATCATGGGAAATAATGCTAGTTTTCTCACAATAAGAAAAATATTGATTTTTTTTTACTTTTAATAATAATTTCTCGCCCCCACTCCTGTTTTTATAAAATATATTTTCATGATATCCCCCACCCCCTTTAAATTGGACGTCTCTAATTGTTCCGAAACCATTATGAATATGCTATCAATTACCAACGATTTATTGTTATATTATAATTATTATTATTATCGGTAATATAAAAAATATACCGTTTTTTTAAATAGATTTATATTAATTATATGTCATTATAGTTTCCTAGTACCCCCATAATTTTGGTTTTTTTCACACTAACTCGTTTAATTTACCAGGGGTGGTAAAAAATCTGAGTTTATAACGGTATAAATATTTTTATTTTATTTTTTAAATTCCATATGGGAAATAAAACACATGATTTTATAAGTAATCATTTGAAATCAATAATCTATATTATTTATAAAAAATATTTATTTATTTTAATTAATTATATATAAAAAAAAAGTATCGATAATACAATTAGTGTACGACTAGTTCGCGATTATAGTCAACATACTAGTCATGTATACGGTGTGGATATGTATGTAATTCATCCAAATTATACGGTATTCATGAATACTAGACCCGGTTTAGAACAGGCATACGATATTGCATTATTGAAACTGTCGTCAAATATATCGATGACTACAACAACAACAACAACAGAGTCAACGGTTGGAAGATATCCGACAGTTAATGCCATTTGTTTGCCCGACAGAGACATTGTTAACACCGATAAAGAGTTGGCATTGTTTGCCGGTTTCGGTAATATTGATGAAAATTATGTCACAAATTTGGGTCCATTGCGTACGGGTTGGCTGCGTATGAATGAACCGACTAATACAGCATTGGATCGTTGGACTTATTTTATTAGAAGCAATAGATATCTTATAAATGATGGCTTAGGTATCTGTCCGGTTAGTATATAATAAAATACAAATAGAAATAATATTAATAATGTGTGGTTATGTGTAGTTATGTGTAGTTATGTGTGGTTATGCGTGGTTTTGAGTGGTTTTGTGTGGTTATGTGTAGTTATGTGTAGTTATGTGTAGTTATGTGTGATTATGCGTGGTTTTGAGTGGTTATGTGTGGTTATGTGTAGTTATGTGTAGTTATGTGTAGTTATGTGTAGTTATGTGTGGTTATGYGTGGTTTTGAGTGGTTATGTGTGGTTATGTGTGGTTATGTGTAGTTATGTGTGGTTATGTGTGGTTATATGTGGTTATATGTGGTTATGTGTGGTTATGTGTGGTTATGTGTGGTTATGTGTGGTTATGTGTGGTTATGTGTGGTTATGTGTGGTTATGTGTGGTTATGTGTGGTTATGTGTGGTTATGTGTGGTTATGAGTGGTTATGTGTTGTTATGTGTGGTTATGTGTAGTTATGTGTAGTTATGTGTAGTTATGTGTGGTTATGCGTGGTTTTGAGTGGTTATGTGTGGTTATGTGTAGTTATGTGTAGTTATGTGTAGTTATGTGTTGTTTACGTGGTTTTGAGTGGTTATGTGTGGTTATGTGTGGTTATGTGTAGTTATGTGTGGTTATGTGTGGTTATGTGTGGTTATATGTGGTTATATGTGGTTATATGCGGTTATGTGTGGTTATGTGTGGTTATGTGTGGTTATGTGTGGTTATGTGTGGTTATGTGTGGTTATGTGTGGTTATGTGTGGTTATGTGTGGTTATGTGTGGTTATGTGTGGTTATGTGTGGTTATGTGTGGTTATGTGTGGTTATGTGTGGTTATGTGTGGTTATGTGTGGTTATGTGTGGTTATGTGTGGTTATGTGTGGTTATGTGTGGTTATGTGTGGTTATTAGTAGTTATGTGTGGGTGTTTGTGTCTGTGTGTAAAATGTAATTTTTATATTAGTTTAAATACTTTAATTTGAATTATAAAATATTTTCATAAAAATTAGGGTGACTCGGGTGGACCATTGATTCAGTATGAGTTTGATAGTCAACGGGCAATATTAATAGGTTTGGGTATAAGGTATTGGCCGGCAAACATATCCACTGGCTGTCCGGCTAGAGTTGCCGACGCCGGCAATATATTTGTACGAATATCTAAACACATTGATTGGATTATCAATACTGTAGCAGCACACTAACAAATATATATACATACCTACACACACATATACATACATACACACACATATACATACATACACACACATATACACACATACACACACATACACACACATACACACACATACACACACACATACACATACACATACACATACACATACACATACACATACACATACACATACACATACACATACACATACACATACACATACACATACACATACACATACACATACACATACACATACACATACACATACACATACACATACACATACACATACACATACACATACACATACACATACACATACACATACACATACACATACACATACACATACACATACACATACACATACACATACACATACACATACACATACACATACACATACACATACACATACACATACACATACACATACACATACACATACACATACACATACACATACACATACACATACACATACACATACACATACACATACACATACACATACACATACACATACACATACACATACACATACACATACACAYACACATACAAACACATACATATACATACACATACACATACATATACATATATATATACACACACATACACACACACACACACATATATACACACACATACACACACACACACATATATACATATATATATATATATACACACCTACACACACCTACACATACATACACAAATACAAACAGACACACACATACATACAAATACACATATAAAAATTATAAATTTATTAGTAATATGTTTAATAATGATTGATTACAATTATTTTAGCACTATTTTATATTATAATTATAGTTTTTATGTTAATAACTTGTTAAAACATGTACTTGTATATTATATATCAAATTTTTAAAATAATAAAAAATTATATACATATTTGTATATATATTTGATAAAATATAGTATTATTTTATATAACTATTAAAATAGATATTTTAATAATAATAATAATATTATAAACATATTAATAAAGTGTTGATTTTTTAAAATTAATTAAAATATCAATTAATTATAATGTTTGCGATGTTGTTGTCGTTAGTGTTGTTGTCGTTAGTGTTGTTGTCGTTAGTGTTGTTGTCGTTAGTGTTGTTGTCGTTAGTGTTGTTGTCGTTAGTGTTGTTGTCGTTAGTGTTGTTGTCGTTAGTGTTGTTGTCGTTAGTGTTGTTGTCGTTAGTGTTGATAATGTTGTTATCATTGTTGTAATAAACCATTTCGTGATCGGGAGTCCTGTCCTGCAATGCGTGACTATTGCCAAACACACGCTTTATGTGCGAAACAATTACCACACATATAATGATTGCAATGATTGACATAATTATGAATATAATTGGTTTGATTAGCAGTAAGTCCGGTGGAAATTGTTGTTGATTTTTGAAAGCAATTCCACTATTTACTAAAATATATAATTTATAATTTTTTAATTAATTAGTTATTTAAAAATAAACAAGGTTTTTTTTGAATATAAACAAGGTTGATAAATATATACGTATAGAATTAATTATAATAATTAATCATAAAAATTTTTATTTCAAGTAAAAAATGATTTTTTATTAAGTAATATATGTAAAATAAGTAAAATATGTAATATATTATTTTTAAAATAATTATTAAAAATATATGTAAAAAAGTTTTTAAAAATATATTTAAGTATATAAATTCTGTATAATTTTTTTTTGTTGTATAACTTACCATCAAGTATCAAATTATCATCAGTTAAATTCATCATATAATTAAATTGTTAAAATAATTCAATAGTTAATATAATTTTTGTTTAATTATTTTTATTATTAAACTAACAATACTTTCTATTAATAAAATAATTTTCATTTATCTAATCAATGATTAGTTTTATTTTATTTTTAAAAAAGTCATTTAATATATTATTTCCGATGAAAAAAAATCATTGAATAATAACAATTAGAAAATATTTTCTAAATGACTAATCATTTAGTATTTATATTTGTATATATTTTTTTAAAAATGTTTACTTTTAGTTTGTTATTTTGTAATATAATATAATAAATTTATTTTCAACTACTATCATTAAATACAATTTATTTTATTTTTTAAAAAAATATATCCATAGTATTATACAATAAACTTATTATCTTATATATGTGTTAAACAATTTGATGATTTTGTATTTTTAAAAATATTTTTTAAAACATAATATTATTTATATAATTATTTATTTATTTATTTTTTGAATCTTATTGTATAAGTATAAATAAATATTAAAATTAAACCTAATAACTAATAATTTTTATTATATATTAAAATAATAAATGTAAATTAGTAAATGTGGTAAATAACTTTTTAATTTATTAATTATTATTATAATATATTAAATAATAATTATTTAGAATAATAAAAAACAAAAATAAAAGTTAGAAAAATTAATATATCATATTTTAATAAATCAGTTTAATATTATTTTACAAACATTTTTTATTTTCAATTTTAATATTTATGTTGTTATTTAAATATTATATAAAACAACTACTTTTTTTGTATTATTTCTAAACTGTCAATAAAATCATTAAAAAAAATATCAAATATTATCCATTGATTTAGTCAATAGCAAAAAAAAATATAAATGATTTAATATATAATAAAATTAATAATATAGATTTATTATACTAAACTTTATACATTTATATTTTGCATTAATATAATATATTATCAATATATGTATTTAAACAAAAATCTAAAATTTCAATTGTTTACTATTTTTAAAAAAAAAAACAAACTACAGTATTTCAAAACATTAACCAATATTTTTATAAACACAAAAATTAATTAACTAATCAGTAATAAATTAAGTTATTATATATATATATATATAAAATAATTTTTAAAAATTATGCAAAATTAAATTAACTGTAATGATGTAATCTAAAAATAAATATTTAATTTTAGCATTAATTAAAACTATTAATTTAATTGTATTTATTCTAATATATAATGTAATCTAGTATTGAAATACAATAAAAAAAATATATTATATTTATTACAAGATATTTTAATTTTTCATTTATTATAAATAATAATAATATATTTGAATAATTTTTTTTTTAAAATTAATTAATGTTATATCTAATGTTAATATATTGTTAATGCTAAATAATGTTAATAAAAATGTTATAAATAATGTAAATAACATTATTAAATATTATTAAAAAAATTTATTATTATTATTAGTTTTTTTTGGTTGAAATTATGAATTCTTATATATTATTTGGTTTTATTAATGTGTTTGTAACCAATGGTTTGCATTCAATTAGTATCAAACACTACCCGTCGGTAACTGAGGACAAGTGCGGTATTAGTCGGCAGTCATTGTTGATGAACGGCGTAAACCACTGTTTCAAGTGGTCATCAAATAATAATGTGACCACAAATGTCCAAAACGGACGGTTAGCTCAACCGGGAGAGTGGCCTTGGATTGCATTCATTGATATATACAAAACATTTTGGGGTTTCAAATATAACAAGTATTTTCATATATCATATATTTTTATATATATATATAATTAAACTAATTTTTTTTTTTAAATATAAAGGAATTTCTAATCTATAATTAAAAAAAAATAATTTAAAAAAACTAATATTATAATATAATTTTTCAAAACAGTAAATGGTGTACAGGAGTTATACTAAATAACAATTGGATTATAACAGCAGCTCATTGTATAATGTAATTAAAAAAATATTTTCAAATAATAATAATTTGATTAAAAAAAAATAATTATTAATTAGATATATAAATAATTTTTTTTAATTAATTTTTAAAACACACATATATTATATAAATATATATATATATATAATTTAAAACAGTAAATATATTATTTATTTTTATATATTATTTCAAAACTATTTATTTTAATTTTTTTTGTTTAATTATTAAAAAAGTATCGATAATACAATTAGCGTACGACTAGTTCGCGATTATAGTCAACACGATTATAGTCAGTCATACGGTGTGGATATGTATGTAATTCATCCAAACTATACGTTATTTATCAAAACTAGACCCGGTTTACAATTTGCATACGATATTGCATTATTGAAACTGTCGTCAAATATATCGATGACTACTAAAACAACAACAACAGAGTCAACGGCTGGAAGATATCCGACAGTTAATCCAATTTGTTTGCCCGACAGAGACATTGTTAACACCGATAAAGAGTTGGCATTGTTTGCCGGTTTCGGTGATATTGACGATAATGTCCTAAATTTGGGTCCATTGCGTACGGGTTGGATGCGTATGAATGAACCGACTAATAACGTATCAGATCTTTGGTATTATTTAATTAAAAGCAATAGATATCCTTTAAATGATGGCTTAGGTCTCTGTTCGGTTAGTCTATAATAAACTTCAAATAAATTAAAATTAAATATTAATTTTTTTTTAATAAATTTTTAAAATAATATACTGTTTGTGTGTTTATATAGATTTGATTGTATATGTCAGTTTTGTATTTATGTGTGTATATGAGGGTAATACTATGTATGTGTTGTGTGTTTATTTAGGTTTCTAGTATGTGTGTGTGTTCGTGTGTTTGTATGTGTGTTTGTATGTGTGTTTGTATGTGTGTTTGTATGTGTGTTTGTATGTGTGTGTATGTTTTTTCTGTTTGTTTGTATGTATAGTGTGTGTATGTATGTGTGTGTGTGTATGTATGTGTGTGTGTCTGTGTGTGTATGTATGTGTGTGTGTGTGTGTCTGTGTTTGTATGTATGTGTGTGTGTGTGTCTGTGTGTGTATGTATGTGTGTGTATGTATGTGTGTGTGTGTGTCTTTGTATGTGTGTGTATGTTTTTGTCTGTGTGTTTGTAAGTATAGTGTGTGTATGTATGTGTGTGTGTGTATGTATGTGTGTGTGTCTGTGTGTGTATGTATGTGTGTGTGTGTGTGTCTGTGTTTGTATGTATGTGTGTGTGTCTGTGTGTGTATGTATGTGTGTGTATGTATGTGTGTGTGTGTGTCTTTGTATGTGTGTGTATGTTTTTGTCTGTGTGTTTGTAAGTATAGTGTGTGTATGTATGTGTGTGTGTGTCTATGTTTGTATGTGTGTATGTATGTGTATGTTTTATGTATATGTGAAATATATATTTTTTTTTTAAAAAAAACTATCTTAAAACAGATTAGCCAAACTTATTACAGATTAAAAAAAAAATTTTAAAAATTATAATTGATTTGTTTTTAGCTTCAATTATTTCAGTAATATATACTGTATATATATATATATACAGTAATAATATTTTGTAATGTAATTGAATTATAAATATATATATATATTATTTTCTAAAAAAAAATAATTAAAAAAATAAAGGGTGATTCGGGTGGACCATTGATTCAGTATGGTTTTGATGATAGTCAACAACAACGGGCAGTACTTATAGGTTTGGCTTTAAGCTATTGGCCCCGAAACCTGTCCATTAGCTGTCCGCCAAAATTGGTTGCCGATTCTGGCAATCAATTTTTACGATTGTCTAAACACATCGATTGGATTATCAATACAGTGACCCAGAAAACACTCATTAATAAACAATAAATTCAATTAACTTTTTCGGAATCAGATTAATAATAATAATAATAATATTTTTATAATTAAATAATTTTTTTAATTAAATATTTTTTTTTATATATAATTTATATACAATATATAAATATTTGTGTATATTTAAACAATTTTTTTTTTTAAAAAATATAATCTATTTATTTAAGAAAATGTTTATTACTATAAAAATTTATTTTACAAACAATTACTAGCTTTAATTGGTTGTAAAAATAAAAACTGCAAAAAAATAAATAAATTTCTATATGTATATTGACAAATTATTTAATTAATTAATACATAGATTTTTTAATCATTTATATACATTTTATATATTTTATATATATATACTTGTTATTTTTAATTATATTTATGCTTTATTTTTAAACAACAAATACTATTTTTTGTATATTGTTATTATTTTATTATATATAATAAAACAAATTATTAAGTACCATGATAAAATGTTTATTACATTATATATTCTATAAAAAATATATTAAATACTTTTGATAAAATACAAAATAGCAACAACAAAAAAGTTATGTATTTGTATAAATAATATTATATTTTTTTATTAAATAGGATTATATTTGGAAAAAAATAAAACTCTTGAATAATTTTTTTAGATTAAATATTTTTATATAAAAAAATCTATTATATTATATACTTATATATATAGATAAAAAAATTAAATTAATTTTTTTGTATCAAATAACTTTATTTATTTTTTTACTAATTTATTTTTAATAATGTATAAAAAATTTATTTTTAATGATTATAAAACTTATGATAAATTATTTCCTTTTCACGATTGAACTTTGATTTTATAATAATTATTATTTTATTAAAATATATACTATAATATAAATCATAATAATAATTAAAACATTTTTAGATAATTTTATTAAAGTATATTATAAATTTATCTAATATTATTTTATACTATAACTTTTTTTGTATATTAATAAATAAGTTAGATTTTTAAATATAGTTATAATATAAAATATAAATTATAATTATTTTTCTTTCTAATATAAATAAGTTATAATTAAGTAGTTATAATAAATCTAATTAATATATATACGGAATTTATTAATTTCAATTTAATAAATTATTTTAATAAGATAACTTTTTTTTATATAATAATTGATTATAATTATCTAATACATTAATTAATACTGTATTATTAATAATATTTAACTTTAATATTTTTTTATGTTTAAGCGATACTTGAACTTTATATTATGTTTGATAATATATTTATGAAATTACATATTATCTACTAATATATATATATATATATATATATATATATAAATACTTTAAGTATATAACAAAAATAATATTATTAATAAGATTAATTAAAATGCAATTTTAAGTTATTTAGTTTTTAAAAAAAACTTAATTAAGAAAAATAATAAAATGTTTAACTTTAATTATCTATTGTTTATTACTATATGTTTTAATTATTATTCAATAAAAATTGTTAGTATAATTAATATATAATAATTATTATTTATTTTTTTTTGATTTAACAGTTATTTAATTTTTAAAAAATATATATATATATAATTTAAAATTATTAATTATTATTTTTTTCAGCTAGCTAATCAAAATCAATCAGCTAGCGAAATTTATGTATGCGGTGGCCAGGATACATCACGTATTTATTCAACATGTTTTAGATATGATGTCCAAACCGGGATCTGGCAATCAATACAATCCATGTCCACTAAACGTGAAGATTATGGTTTAGTTGCGTATAGTAATAGTCGATTGTATGCAATGGGCGGTTGGACTGTAAGTAAATTAAAATATTAATAAAATAAAATTTAAAATTTATTTATTTTTTTAATTTAAAAAAGGGTGCTGGTGAACTAAACAGTGTTGAACTATACGATACGCTAGCTAATCAATGGCAACCGGTTAAACCTATGATAACTGCTAGACGGTAATTATTTTTATTTAAAAAAAAAATTAATATTTTTAAAAATAAAATCATAAACTTTAATTATTATTTTCTATGTTAAAAATTTTTAATTTAATTTTTTTTGTATCTAGTGAATTTGATGCAGCCGTAATTGATAACAGTATCTATGTTTGCGGTGGTTATGGTAACTAAAAAAATATATTAAAAATTTTAAATTATTAAAAAATAGTATTAATTATATTTATTTTAATTAATTTTTTAATGAGCTAGATGTTTACAAAAAAATGTGAATATTATCAGCCAGATACTAATGAATGGCATTCGACTACTAACTTAACAATTGACCGGATGAATTTTGCAATGGTTGCCCACAAGGGGGCACTGTATGCAATTGGCGGTAAAAGTTACGGTGATGTACTATTAGATTCAATGGAACGTTTAGATTTGAAAACAAATAATGGTAGACCATGGTAGAAAATATGCAACGATATAGGTTAATTTTTGGTTAATTTAATATAGTAACAATTTTATTTATTTTTTTTTTGTAAAAAAAATTAACATGTACATAATTTTTTAATTAATTATTATTTTATAGAAATAATTTTGCAGCTACCTCATTTAGGGGATCGATATACGCATGCGGTGGTAAAACCAATGATGGTAGATCGTGCGAAATTTATAATTCAAAATCAAATACGTGGACATTAATTGGTTTAAAAAAAACTTAAAATTTTAAAATTTATTTTCTAAAAAATATTATTTTTTTCAATTAACTATTTTTTTAATTAAAAATATAGGATCAATGAACAGTGAACGTGTTAATTTTAAACTAATTGCTCTTGGTGATAAATTGTATGCACTGGGAGGTGATGCTAGATATCAACCGGAACCTACCGATACAGTAGAAGTATATGATTATCTAACTGATCAATGGAAATATACGACATCATTGCCCCATAAACTTGACTCATTTGGGGTATTAATTAGAAAATTTTTTTATTATTTTATTTTATTATAAAAATGTAATTTTTATTATTTTAATTTTTTATTATTTTTTCCATTATGTGTATATATAGGCTGCTGCTTTAACTAAATAATAATGATAATAATTTTTAAATGGACCGTCAATTATAAATTATTATAAATAAAAATTGTTTAATATTTTTTTAGATAAAATTATTTCTGAATTAATATCAGATATTTTTTTGAAACAATTAAATTGATTTTTATTTTAAACATTGAAAAATAAATTATATGTTCAGATATTATCAATTAACTATGAATTAAAATTAGTTATAATTTTTTTTATTAAATATTATAAACTAAAAAAATACTAGTTTTAAATTAAATTATAATAAAAAAAATTATTTCTACAGTTTAAAATTTTTATAAAAAAATTAATAACAAATACTTTTTGAAACAATTAAATTGATTTTTTATGTAAAACAAAAAATTTATTTAAAATATTAACATAAATAATGTATAATTATTGAAACAAATGTTTTATTTATTCCGCTTTATCTTTTACACACACTACTTATATTAATGTAAAATATAAAACTATTATAAATATATATAAATATTTATATAAACTTATGTATTTATAATAATAATTTCAATAATTACTAGTATATTATTATTGCAATATATTGATTAATAATTTTTTATTTTTTGTTTTATATATAATTAGCATTTACTGTATATAAATTAATTAGATTTAGTTTTTATTATTTTTAGAAATCTTTCACAATTATTGCATACAAATATTCATAACTATGTTAATGAGATATAAAACATCTGCATATAAATTAATTATAATATTATTAATTTATTATAGAAAATTAATATTTAATTACATTATGATGAAATATATTATTATATTTTTAGTAGTTTATAATTAATATAAAATACAATATATAATAATTAAGATATTAATTACTTAAATTTATTTAATAATATATCATATATATATATAATAATTAATTGTATTATAGATTAAGTAATATAATATTTTTTTTTGTTAATAAAATCATAATTATATAAAATAATAAATTTATAAAAATTATTTATTAATTTTTTATATAATAATTTTTTCTAAATAAAACTTCTGAATATATTTTATTTTTAGTTGAATATTTATTCAAGTTTTTTTTGCAATTATAATTACATATATACAATATATATATAACTAACTAAATACTAATAGATTAATAAATTGCTTATTTTAGAAATTTCTATATAATATATAAATTTTTATCGTTAATAAATTAATTTTTTTTATCATTATTATATAAAAAAAATAATATTTAAAATTACTATATATTTAGTAAAAAAAATAATAATAATTAAATATTAGGGAAATTAATTAATTTTTAGTTGAATTAATAGTTTTGATAATCCAATCCATAAATGAATGGACTTTCAATGCCATTCCCTGATCGTCATCCGATTGCGAGCACTTGTATTGGTCATCATATTTAGCATTACTCACAACAAATATGCCCACCAGTATAGCCCTGCCCTCGTAGTATTGCCAGATACCGGCACCGGAGTCACCCTTTATTTTTTTTAAAAAAATAAATAAATATTATACACAAACAAACATTGCATATATAAACAGATTATTTTTATTTGTTATTATAAAACTATAATAAATTAAATTTTGATTAAATTTTGATTGATTAAAATTGAATTGAATTAAAATTTCAATAAATAAATAATTAAATTGTTATTTTAAGTTATAAAACAAAATTTAGTTTTTATATAAATCATTAATAATTTTATTTGTTCTATAATTATAATCAAAAAAATAAAATTAAATAAATAAAACTTAATTAATTAATTTTCATAACAATTTAACTATTATTGGATATAGTAGCTTGTACATTATTTAAATAAAAAATATGTAAATATAAAAATTGCACTTTTAATTTATAAAATGAAAACTATTTACTAATTATTATTTATTTATTTGTAAAAAACTATTTACTAATTAAATATTTTTTAATTTGTAAAACAAATATTATTTACTAATAAAATTTTATTTTTTAAAATTTAAACCCCCCCCCGCCCTCCCCCCCAAAAAATAATTACCGAACATAGCGACACATATGGTTCAACTCGTTCAAGTGTAAAATATTTATAACCAGGCCTCGCGGGCGCCTCCATTTTGACCAATCCGATTTGCATGGGTCTACCCATTTGGTGTGTCTGTCCCCAACCGGCTACCATTGCCCACGACCTGTACTCCGACCACGGGTTTTGACTGAAATGTGGCAAACATATCGGTCCAACCGATACATACTGACCACTACTACTACTGGTGTTGCCGTCATCATCACTGCCGACGATCGTTATGTCCAATGGATCGGCCATTTGTATGAGTCCTATATCTGTGTATATATCATCAGTGACAGGGCTCGGGTAGGCGTATACCGATCGGACACCTTTAGGCATAGGTTTGTTTGGTGTAACGGCATTGTAGTCGTAGCCCAAGTAGATTATGGTGTGTTCGCTTTTTCTATATATGTTTTTGTATAGATTGGGTGGTATTGTAAGGGTAGGTGGGTGTGGGTGTAATTTGTTTTGTTTTTTTTTTAATTAATTTGATACTAACCTAATACAATGTGCAGCAGTCAATACCCACCATTTGTCAATAATGACCCCGGTGCAATAATTTTTCCATCTAATAAAATAAATTATATTTATTTATTTAGTTTTTTTTATCTAAATATATATATATATATATATAAATAAATTTTGTCTAAAAATTATAAAGATAAATATATTTTTTATAAATAATTTTATCTAAAAATATATACAAATAAATATATATTTTTTTCTTAAATATATATATATAAATAAATCAATAATCCTATTAGTTCTTAATTATAATTAAAAAAACAATACCAACAACAACAACTAATAATAATAATAATATTATTATTATTATAATTACCCTGATTATACATATGTGAGCAAGCAAGCAAACAAACTCAAAAAATTATAAAATAAAATAAAAAAAATAAGCAAAATAAAATTATTCAAACTATTTTTCTAAAAAAAAACAAAATTAAATTAACTAAAAATAAGCATGCCCAACAACAACAAACCTGCCATTGATTTTCATTTCAACCAAAACTGTCCATGGTGCTTCACCAGCTGAAACATTACGGGCGCGCATGCTAGTTTTATCAAACGGATATATGGATGGATGAAATTTGAAACAGGTCCTATCACCCAATTGCCAATTCAATTTACCTAGACCACATTGTCTAGGTTGGCCAACTATGGGGCTATAGTTACCCGGTATTATCGAATCGACATGGCTTATAATATTTACTAAATAATAAACTATAGTTGACAAAAAAAATTTTAAAAAAAAAATTAATAATAAATAATCATGATAATAATTTCTAATAAGTGGTAATAAATAAAAGTAATTAATATTTTATACTAATATTTCTATTATTTTAATTTTATGTTACTTACATAAAATTATAATTGTTAACATTGTTTATTAATTATTATTATTATTATTATTACTTTTTAATTGTATATAAACTGTAAAACAAATTTTTCTATAAAAAATATGATTAATATTTTAAAAATATGATTGTATTATATTAAATGAAAATAGTGATGAATTTGTTTTGAATAATATAAAATTATTTATTAATATTTTAGTAGTTATTTTAATTTTAAATATGATATGTTATAATTTTTGTGTAACTTAATATATTTAAATTGTTAAACTTTATATTTACTAAAGAAAAATAAAATATTTTCAATATAATAATATATTTTATTTGTAATAATTGCTAAAAATTAATTTTTTAATGAAAACTAAATATAATAAATTTAGTAGTTATAAATTAAATAATTATAAAAAAATAAAATAATTAAAATTAATACAATACGTTTTTTCATATATGTATATTTAAACATAGTTTAGTATAATTATTATAAATAGATTTATATTTTTTTATAAAATCAATAAATTTATTTGTTTTTTAGTTTTTAACATTATTTATTTATAATTTAAATATATAAATATTGTATATGTTTTTCAAATGTGATTATTAGTATTTTTATATAAAAAAATAAACTAACAATAATTTTTATAATTCATATATATATATACAAAAAAAAATAATATTTTTAAAACAAATAAATGTTTAAAAAATTTATTTAAGATAACAATTTTCAAGTGTTTGAAATACTTGTTTTTTTTAAAAAATAAATTTTCCATAATAATAACATATATAATTTTGAGTTGCTTGATAATATTAAGTAATTATTCAAGTGTTTTATTTTTTAGTTTAATTTAATTAACAACAACTGTTAATAATTTCAATTTTTTTAGATATTTATATTTGATTTAATTATTTTATTTTTTTTTTTGGTAAATTATCATTCAGGATGTAATTTTTCTTTTTAAAAATCTGAAATTAAAGTAAAAATTGAAATTAAATTTATCTTAATTTAAATACAGTAAATAAATTGTGAATAGACATATGTTTTTAATTTTTATATAACTAAATCATACAAAATAAATAATTTTTTTGTCAATTTGATAAAATTATTAATTTCATTTTAATCTATATAATAAAAACAAATATAAATTTATTTCATAAATTATTATTATTTTAAAGATAATTAAAACAATAAAAACACAGTATATAAATGTTGAAAAAAATTACTAAAATTATTAAAATAAAAAATATTTCTTTTATATTAATTAAAAAAATAATTAAAATATAAAAACTATGTTTTTAATAGTATTTCAATTAGTAGTTTATAGCAATTTATTTATTGCTTTAAATGCTTACACTACTGAACCGTCAACTATTATTAATGGGGTATTAATTATAAATAATAATAATTATTATAATTAAAAATAATTATTAATATTTTTAATTAAAAATAATAACTATTATTATAAGTAAAAATAATAATTATTATTATAATTAAAAATAATAATAATTAATATAATTAAAATAATAATAATTATTATAATTAAAAATAATTACTATTATTATAATTAAAATAATAATAATTAATATAATTAAAATAATAATAATTAATATAATTAAAATAAAAATTATTATTATTATTATTATTAAAAATAATATTTTATATTTTAATTAAAAAAATATTAATTATTTATTAAATTTTAATTTATTTTTTTAAAATCCTATTTTTTAATAGAAATTAAAATCATCCAGATCAATTAATGATGATGGATCATCATGGTCATTGGACAAAATTCAATCAAAATTGATCCAGCTACTATCGAATCCAGTACCTAGAGGATTTATCTATGTACAATTTCATGATCAACCTGAACCAGTAGATATATGGCCACAAGTACAATGGACAGATATATCCCAGAAATATGCTGGATTATTTTTTCGTGCACTCGGTGGCCAGTCGGCTCAGTTTGGTCAAACGCAATCGGCTAGTAGTAGTAGTAGTAGTGTTCATATTAATGCATTTTATTCATGGTAAGTTTATATTTAGATAAGCATGGTGAATATTATTAGTGAGATAGACAAATAGATAGACAAATAGATAGACAAATAGATAGACAAATAGATAGACAAATAGATAGACAAATAGATAGACAAATAGATAGACAAATCGATAGACAAATAGATAGACAAATAGATAGACAAATAGATAGAGATAACAATAAATTGTAAACTTTCTAGAAATTTGTTTTAATTTATAATTTTATTTCAAACATCTATTAGGTATGACGTATGCGATGGCAATTATATCGGTAGAGATACCTATATAGCACCGGACGGTGTTTGGTCTGAAAAATTGATTAGTGGTTTCAATTTGAACGGTGCATACGATTGTACTTATTTGAAATTTAAGTCAACATCAGTTAATAATAATAATATAACTGATGGGTATCATCCAGAAAATACGGCCATTAAAATTTGGAAACGCATTTGAAACTTATAAATTGAACTTTAAAAATTATAATTGTTTAATGTATGCTTATTATGATTATAATTTTTTTTACTATTATTATTTATAACCGGTTAATTTTTAAATAAACTTTATATATTTGTGCATTTAATTTTGTATTTAATTTTTTTTTTAAATTTAATTTAACATTATTTTATTTAACTATTTTATTAACTTTTAAACAAATTAATTTCAGAATAATATTACTATTTTTAGTAATTATTTTTTGTGTGTAATTATATTATCAATTTTTTAACATAATTTTTAACATGAAAAATTAATAAAATAAATAAACTATGATAAATAAAATAAACTAAAATAAAATAAATTATTTAATAATTAATAATAATAATTTTAATTACAACTTTTCTCAAACATTGTTACAAATAACAGATAGATATTAAAATTAACTATAATAAAAAAAATTATAAAAATTTTTTTTATAAACAAATTAAAATAAATAAATTTTAATAATATAATAAAATAATACTAGTAATCTCCCGCAACATGTATAGCCTTACAATTCTTATACTAATTTTAAAATATTCATCATATTCAGCTGATTTGTAGTCAAAATGAAAACAAAGTGATTTTTAAATTTTTAATTCTCGTGTTAATTAAATATTTATTAGTTTGTCCCGCGCAACATGTATAGCTGTGCAATTCTTTTACTTATTTTAAAATATTCATCATTAGTAATTTGATAGGCTGTCTAACTTGTTTTATACATCAAAATACTTAACCTAATGTAAGAAAAATATAGAACCAATACACATTAATTCGTCTAAACACTTTTTTAGATTTTTAAATATATTTAAATAATTTTAATAAAAATTGAAAATTTAATCTTTTTCGGAAAAAATTTGCATTTGAAAAAATTTGCAAAACTTGCACAGTTAGCAAACCTCCCGGTGCCCTGTGACTCATATAATATAGCAAAATGTAATAACACTGTACCTGGCTACCTGTCCCTAAATCCTACCTGAGCTCAATAGACATTTAAAATTTCCCATACAAATAACATTGCTTTCAATAAAAAGTGTAAATTTTAATACAAATTTAAAATTTTTGCATTTGAAAAAATTTTACAAAATTTTAGAACAGGTATCTAACCTCCCGGTGCCCTATGACTTATATAATATAGCAAAATGTAATTCCACAATACCTGCCTACCTGTACATAAAACCTACCAGTGCTCAATAATCATTTAAAATTTCTCATACAAATAACATGGCTTTGAATAAAAATTGAAAATATAACAATACATTTTTAAATTTGAATTAAAATATGGTTGTTGATGAAAGGTGTCATACAAACAGACAAACAAACAGAGACTATTATATTAAAGTGTTATCTTGATACAAAATATAATACAAAATATAATACAAAATATAATACAAAATATAATACAAAATATAATACAAAATATAATACAAAATATAATACAAAATATAATACAAAATATAATACAAAATATAATACAAAATATAATACAAAATATAATACAAAATATAATACAAAATATAATACAAAATATAATACAAAATATAATACAAAATATAATACAAAATATAAAATAAAATATAATACAAAATATAATACAAAATATAATACAAAATATAATAATAATGATACTTTTTAATCAAACATAGTAACAAACAATAGATAGGTATTAAATGTACCCAGTGCAAATTTAAAATTATTCCAACCGTTCATCGGAAATAAATTCCAACAATAAAACCCAATCTCCGGACCCCCGAGTTTCTCGCAAAATACCATTAGTTTGTATCTAACACTCCATGGTATTGGCAAACGTTGTCGACGAGCCATATATCCATTCATACGACCCCGGGATCCATGTGCTTCACGTACAATACGTGTAAATATCAGGGATACGCCTAACGGAAATATTAGTATATATACGGAATATATGGCCAAAACTAGTCGGACGTATCGATTGATTTGGTTACGATGTGCCGAATATATCATCAATACAACGATTGCATAGATAAAGTAGTATAGTATACATATTAGTCGGCAATAGTATTGATTGCTGGCCCGTAATTGACGGCTAACATACTGGTGCTCATGTATGAGGTGCTGTAGTCGTCTAGTCATACCTATAGTTAGTGTTGACCAAAAAAATAGAAATTTATTAAATAATATAGAAAGTTTCTAGAAAGTTTTTAAATAGAAAATTTTTATCTATGAGGATACCACCATGATTAAATTTGTTATCTTTAATATTTGCTATCATACAGTATAACAATATATTAAATATTATTATTAGTAGTATTTTAATTATTAATTAAAATAAAAATTAATATTAAACTATAATATATTAGATAAAAAATTTAAATAAATTTAATAAAACCAATTATTATTAACTAATTATAATTATTTTCATATATAGGTATCCCATTTGTAAAATACTTTACTATACTATACATTATAATATTATATGTATAGTATTATTATACTATGAGATAGCTATAGATATGTGAATCCCATAGTATAATAATAAAGTTAAATTTCTATAGAAATTTATTAATAAAAAAATTTCTAGAAACTTTCTATTTGTCCATATCTATACCTAGTACGCCCATTGTACGTAATTTACGATTAATTTCTAGAAATTTTCCTAGAAAATAACCAAGTGCAATTACGATTAACATTGATAAATAGATTATGATGGCTATTAGATAGTTGAAAAATATGGTAAATATTATCGACCAAAATACTAACTGGATGATCCAATAATTATTTCGATTTTCAAAACCATTAGACAAATTGACCAATAAAATTAGCATAAAATGTATTAGACTAATTACCCAAGTAACTAGACGTAAATATGATTTACTTAATAGTAATTTTGTTAATAAATTTATCATGATTAAATTTTTTAATCGATTAAAATTTAATGGATATTGAATTTTCGAGTATTTTAAATCGACTAAAAATTTCCAAAATTTTAAATTATTATTAAAATTATAATCTTGATAATAGATTAGCAATTGTACTGATAAAATCATTAGACAAAACATTGTTAGTATAATTGATAATATCTGGCCATTACCAGTTAGATAGGTTAAATCACATATCCATTGAAGCACCCAGGGATCATTGGTAACTGTGCTCAATATAAATCGTCCAATCATTACTATGGTTACCAATTTATATAATAATACGGCTATCAATCGTTTCCTATCGACTAATACTACCTGTTGTTGTTGTTGTTGTTGTTGGCGATTATATTGTTCATCAATTGTTTTATATAGGGTTAGATAGTTAACTTTGGTATAGTTTTCAATCATATGAAAAATTTGTAAAATATCTGGCTGATTTATTAAATAATTTTTAGCTTGATCATAACTGTATTGTAGTTTATTAAAAAACATTTTTTTAATTTATTTATTTAATTATTATTATTAAAATTTTATGATAAGTTTAGATATTTATTTTTTGAAATATTTTTTTAGATAACCAACAAAACTAATTTTATACTTTTAAATATAATAAATGGATTTTTCTATATTGTAATATAGTTTATTATTTTTTTTGGATTTTAAAAATACAGCAAAAATTTTACACATTTTAGCAATAAAATTAAATTACTAAAAAATTTTTATTTGAATAACAACTATATAAATTATGTTTAATTAGTATATCATAAATAATGATTTACTTTTGTATTTAAATTGACAGTTTTTTTTTAAAAATTACAATAATTAATGTCAACTTTTACCAGTAATTATGTATAATTTATTGATTAATTAATTTTTTTCTTAAGTTTAAAATTTATCTCAAACTAAATAATAATTCAAAAAAATTATATCATAGTAAATGTCAATTTTCTAAAACTTTTATATATTTTTTTAAAAAAAATTATAATACTTAAGATAAAAATATATGAACCAAATACAGTATAATTATAGTTAGTTTTTTTTTTGTTGTTGCTTAATTACTATAAATTTTTATTTGTCATAACAAATACATAAATCATATTTAAATAGTTTATTATATAATTAATAACTTCATATACTCTATATATATATATATATATATATATATATATATATATATTAGATAATTATTTAGATAATAATAATATTATTATATAGTATAGTATTAAATATAATAAGCAAATATCAATTAAAATTTTATTATTAGTATAATATTTAATTTAAAATATAATTTTAATAAATGTATGTTTGTTTGTAAACAAAAACATCTAATAATTATTAATATTGATATAAAAAAAGGTTTTAAATATATTATTAAATACATTATTTACTTATTAATATATTTTTTTTCTATGAAAATGACACTAAATATAAATGATTACATAAATATGATATTATAGTAAATAATTTATTTTTTGTTGAAAATATAATACTAATAATATCAACAACAACAAAAATAATAATTAATCATACAATCAATTAGACAAACAAATAATATTTTTAATTAAATATTTTCATAAATAGTGTATAATTATTAAAACAAATCGATAGATATTGTAATATTTCATAACTAGTTATGGGAAACAAATTATAACAATATAAACCAATTGCTGGTTCACTAGTGGATAGTCGTTCAGAAAACTCCTGGAGTTTTAGTCGATACCTGAGCTGACCTGACCTTACTGTCCACAGCCGACGGTCCGACAAATAACGGTAAACCAATGGCAACGGTCGGTACGCCAAACGGCGCAAATGGATAATAATTAGTATATAACTTAATAATAATCCGAAATTAAATAAAACAGTTATTAGTAATAGTGATGTAATAATTAGATTAAATTCATTATTTAATAAAACAAATAAACCGATTAATGTTATATTAAAATATATTGTATAAAATATATAAATACATTGACACCAATATTTGTTGATAGTATCGGTTAATCGATGACAATACTGGTGCTCATAGACTATACGTATAAATAATTTTGTGTTAATTAACAAATTATTTGTTGATTTTATATTAGTTGATAATTTTGTAAATTTTCGATTAATTTCCATAAATTTCAATATAATATACAAAATACTTATATTTGCCATAAAACCCCAATAGTATATAAATTTGGACATATGTTTAATTGATATTAACAATATTATTGACCATAATATATATAATAAAATATTCATATGATAATATGAATAATAATTATTATTATGATTATATAAACTCAAAAATGTTAATATTAAACAAATAGTTGATGGGATAAAAATTACATATATATGAAATAAATAGCTTATTTTATTGTTAAAATAGTAGATAAATTTTAAATAATTATTATAATATGGTTTATCCAACGGATAATCTATTGATTGATATTTAATCTGATATATTATTGACCAAAATTTTCTATAATCTGGACTTAGATCCTGATATAAAAAATTCAGACAACCACTTATCATTGTTATACAAAGTATTATGATCATATTTGAATATAGATAGCCATTTTGAAATTGATGTAGAAAATCGCCTACCAGTGCCAACCATTGGGGATCATTGGTTGAGGATATGACTATAAATCTCATAATTGTTAGCAAACAAATTGCTTTCATTGCCATTGATTTACAAATATATTTCCGATTTAATGGTTGTCTACCATATTGTTCATCAATAGTCGGATAAAACATTAGATATTGATTTTCCAATACTTTTTCCGCTTCATTGAATAAATCAATAGTATTTGGCGTATAGTTTATAAAAATAATTTTCAATATTTTCAATAATGTATGAAAATAATAGATAATTCGTATCAAGAAACGCAAAATTGTAAAAATCATTTTTTTTATGAAAAATTAGTGTTAAAAAAAACTTTGAATTAAAATTATAATAATTTAATAATTTAGTATTTGAAAAATAAAAATCTATTAATTAATCTATTAATAAATATTTATTAAATATATTCAAGTATATATAAAAAAAAATATATGTGATTTAGTTTCCATAGTTGAATCTGTACAATATTATTTTTTATAATAATTTTCAATATTAATTTATATAAAGTAAAAAATTAATTAATGTAATTACAAATTGATTTATTGCGTTTTTTTCAATAAGTAATTAATGCTATATTTATATATCTTATATTATTAGTTAAATCAAAAAATAAATATTATTTAAATATTAATGCACTATTATGTTGTATAATATATTAATTATATAATTACTATACATATATATATATATATAAATAAAAAGAAATTAATTTTTCTGTTTAATTAATTAATAATAATAATAATAATAAATATTTTATATTACTTAACTAATTGAACTATTTTTATAATTTTAAATGTCAAAACATAATTTTTATTAAATAAAAAATAATATTTATTTACAATAATCTAATTTTAATTGATATATTGCGTTAAATGCATAGCTAATAATACAGTATATGATTATTGTAATGTATAATAATATGTTTTATTTTATTTAATTAAATAGAAATATTATTTTTTGTTTTATATATATATATATATATTTATTAACACACAAATTAATATATTACAACATACTATTGTATTATGATTTTAATTATAAAAATAATATCATAACAAAAATATAGCATTAATTACCTATATATATTACATAACGCAATAAATCAATTTAAATTAGATTATGGTACAGTATATATATATATATATATATATATATATATATATATATATATATATATATATATATATATATATATATATATATATATCTTAAACTATCATAAAAAATTAGATGAGCTTCAATTTATTAAACTTTTAATAAATTAAAAAATAAATAGAATAAAGAGTTAATAAAATAAGTAGGATTTTTAATAAAAATAATAAATTATTATAATTTTTTTTTAAATAAATATACTAAACAATAATTATGAAATGATCGAAAATGATTTATTAAATTATACATAAAATATATATATATATGAAAATCACACTATAAATATAAATGTTTACATAAATATAAAAACATTATATTAAATAAATGATTTGTTTTTTTTGTTGTTGAATAATAATACAAATAATATAAACAAAAATATTTAATCTTACAATCAATACAAACAAACAAAATAAAATAAAAGTTTTATTTAAATATTTTCATTAGTAGTGTATAATTATTGAAACAAATCAATAGATATTGTAATACTTCATAACTAGTTATGGGAAACAAATTATAACAATATAAACCAATTGCCGGTCCACTAGTGGATAGTCGTTCAGAAAACTCCTGTAGTTTTAGTCGATACCTGAGCTCAGACTTGACTGTCCACTGCCGGCGACTGCCCGACAAATATCGGTAAACCAATGATAATGGCCGGTACGCCAAACGTCGCAAATAGATAATAATTTGTACAAAAAATACTAATATCATGAAATTAAATAAAACAATTACTAGTAATATTGATGTAATAATTAGATTATAATTATTATTTAGCAAAATATATAATCCAATCAATGACATATTGAAATATATTGTATACAATATATAGATACATAGACACCAATATTTGTTGATAGTATCGGCTAATCGATGACAATACTGGTGCTCATTGGCTATACCTATAAATAATTTTGTATTAATTAACAAACTATAATTTATTAATTTTACTATTTTTTAAAATCCTATTTATTTTATTACCTAAAAGTTTATTAAATAACCTTAAAATATGATATAATTTTAAAAAATAATAGTTTTATATATTTACATAAATGTTAGCATTATTTTTCTAAATAATAATTTATATATATATTAATCTAATTTGAAATGATTTATTGTGCTATTTAATTTAAAGGTAATTAATGCTATATTTTTTATGATATTATTATTAATAAAATTAAAATCATAATTAACAACATAAATGAAATATATATTATAATATATTAATAAATAAATATAATATATAAAACAAAAAACTAATTTTTCTATTTAATTAAATAAATTACAACATATAAGCAAATATATCATATATTATTAGCTATCCATATAACGCAATACAGTATAACAATTAATATTAGATTATTGTCAATAAATATTATTTTTATTTATGAAAAATCATGATTTGACATTTAAATTATTTTTAAATAACAATATATATATATATATTAGAAGATGAGATAATTATGATATTTATTATTATAATTGTTAATTATATTAAAAAAAACAATTATGTTTTATAATTAATTTATTACAACAAAACATAAGTACAGTATATATTAATAGTATTATTAGTATTATTATTATTAAACTAAAAAGTCATACTTAACATTAAAGCAATAATATGTTGTAATATATTGCTTATATAAATAAATATATTTACTGTATATATATAAAACAAAAAAAAACTTAAATAAATTAAAACTTATAATTAATATTTTTATATATATATTTTTATTAGCAATCCATTATTTATATTTAATAACATTAATTTTTTAATTAATTATATTTGTTTTAATTAGAAATTATATTTAATAAAACATTAATATTCAATTTTTAAAAACTAATATATATCAAATGATTTTATAAGATTAATTATAAGATAACATTTAATTTTATTATATTATATTAATTACTAAATATATACGATTATATAATTTTTTAAAATTATATTAATTAAATATTTTCATAAATAGCGTATAATTATTGAAACATATTAACAGATATTGTAATACTTCAGCACTAGTTATGGGAAACAAATTATAACAATATAAACCAATTGATTGTCGACTAGAGGACAGTCGTTCAGTAAACTCCTGTAGTTTTAGTCGATACCTGAGCCCAGTCCTTACTGTCCACAGCCGCCGGTCCGACAAATACCTGTAAACCAATGGCAACGGCCGGTGCGCCAAACGGCGCAAATAGATAATAATTTTAACATTAAATAATAATAAGAGAAAATTAAATAAAACAATTATCAGTAATATAGTTGTTATAATTTGATTGAATTTATAATTTAATAAAATAAATAATGCAATTAATGACATATTGAAATATATAGTATATATTATATAAATACATTGACACCAATACTGGTTGATAGTATCGGCTAATCGATGACAATACTGGTGCTCATAGACTATACGTATAAATAATTTATTATTATTAGTTAATTTATTATTATTAGTTGATGCTGATGAATTTATATTAGTTAATAATTTTGTAAATTTTTGATTAATTTCCATAAATTTTATTATAATATAGAATATACTTATAGTTGCTATAAAATCGCAATAATAAATAAATTTAGACAAATGTCTAATAGTTATCAACAATATTATTGACCATAATATAAATAATAAAATATTCAAATGATAATATGAATAATAATAATAATAATTTTTATAATTATAAAAACTTAAAAATGATAATATTAAATAAATAGTTAGTGTGATATAAATTAAATATATATGAAATATGTAGCATAATTTATTGTTATAATAATAAATAAATCTTAAATATTTATTATAATATGGTTTATCTAATGGATATTTTATAGATTGGTATTTAATTTGATATATTATTGACCAAAATTGTCTATAATCTGGACTCCAGTCCTGATATAACCAATTAAAACAAATACTTATAATTGATATACTAAATATTAGGATCATATTTGCAAATAAATAACCGTTTGGAAATTTATGTAGAAAATCGCCTACCAGTGCCAACCATTGGGGATCATTGGTTAGTGAACTAACCAGAAAACTCAGTATTGTTAGCAAACAAATTGCTTTCATTACCAATAATTTCATAATATGTTTCCAATTCAATGGTTGTCTACCGTATTGTTCATCAATAGTCTGATAAAACATTAGGTATTGATTTTCCAAAACATTTTCCGCTTCATTGAATAAATCAATTATATTTGGCGTATGATTAGTGAAAATAATTTTTATAATTTTCAATAATGTATGAAAACTATAGATAAGTCGTATAATGTAACGCAAAATTGTAAAAATCATTTTTCAGAAAAATTATTGTTTAGTTTATTTATTTGAAAAAAATTATAACAATTTATTAATTTACTATTTAAAAAAAAATCTTATTTATTTTATTATCTAAAAGTTTATTAAATAATCTTAGAATATGATATAATTTTTTTTATATAAATAATAGTTTAATATATTTACATATATATAAGCATTATTTTTCTTAATAATAATTTATATATTTATATATTAGTCTAATTTGAATTGATTTATTGCGATATATAATGTAATTAAGGTAATTAATGCTATATTTGTTTGATGAAATATAAAATTATTAATAAAATTAAAATCATAATTAACATAAAGAAAATAATATAGTATTTAATTAAATAAATTACAACATATAATTAATATACAGTACATATCATAAAATATTAACTATACATATAACGCAATATATCAATTAATATTAGATTATTGTAAATAATTAATATTTTTATTTAAGAAAAATCATGTTTTGACATTTAAATTATTTATAAATAGCAAAATAAAAATTATATATTAGAAAATGTACAAATTATGATATTTATTATTATATTTATTAATAATTATTTAAAAAAAATTGTCTAGTAATTAATAATTAATATATTTTAATATAATATAATATACAATATAATATACAATATAATGTTGCTTTAAATATTTAAAGTAAATATTAAATTATTATTAAACTCAAAAATTATACTTAACATTAACGCAATAATGTGTTGAAATATATTGCTTAAATATTAATAAATAAATATACAGTACTTACTGTATATATAAAAAACAAAACAAAAATAATCTATTTAATTAAATAAATTAATATTATTATATATTATGAATTATTAGCTATCAATTAATATTCAATTTATACTGTAAATAAATATTATTTTAGTATTAATATTATTAGTTTAATGTTTTTTTTTGACATTCATATATATATAAGAGTAAATAAATAAAAATTATAAATAATTTTATAGCATTTGTTAAAAGGATAAAACTGATTATAATTATAAAATTATTCAAAAAAAAAACAAAATAATAATCTTAAATATTATTTATTTTTTTAATACAAATAATTTTTTTATTTAATTATATTTTTGTTTTAATTAGAAATTAGTATATATATATATAGTATAATCACACACACAAAAATAACAAAATTATTAATTCAATTTTTTTGAAAACTAATTTTAATAAAATTATTCAATATTTTTTGTTTTGTTTGTGTAATTAAAACTAATATTATAAAATAATATTTGATTTTATTCTATATTATATTTACACTAAATATAAAACCAATTACATAGATTTTATTATTGAATTGAATATTAATTAAATATAATCATTAGTAGTGTATAATTATTGAAACAAATCAATAGATATTGTAATACTTCATAACTAGTTATGGGAAACAAATTATACCACAATATAAACCAATTGCCGGTCCACTAGTGGATAGTCGTTCACAGAACTCCTGTAGTTTTAGTCGATACCAGAGCTGACCTGACCTTACTGTCCACTTACTGTCCGACAAATACCTGTAAACCAGTGGTAATGGCCTGTAAGCCAAACGTCTCAAATAGATAATCAATAATACAAAAAATAATAATATTTGAAAATTAAACCAAATAATCATCAATACTATGGATGTACTAATTAGATTGAATTTGTAGTTGAATAAAATAAATAAACCAATTAATGTCATATTGAAATATATTGTATACATTATATAAATACAACGACACCAATATTTATTGATATAATCGGCTAATCGATGACAATACTGGTGTTCATTGACTAAACGTATAAATAATAATTTTTGATTAATTACCAATAAATTATTATTTGTTGTGAATTTTCGAAATTTTCGATCAATTTCCATAAATTTTATTATAATATAGAATATACTAATAATTGCCAAAAAATCCCAATAGTATATAAATTTGGACATATGTTTAATAGATATTAGCAATAGTATTGACCATAATATAAGCAATAAAATATTTATATAATAATAATAGTTACAATAATTATAATTATTATGATTATTATAAAAACTCATAAATGTTACTATTAAACAAATAGTTGATGGTACAATCATTATATATAAATGAAATATATAGCATATTTTAGTGTGAAAATAGTAAATTAGTTTTAAATAATTATTATAATATGTTTTATCTAATGGATATTTTATTGATTCGTATTTAATTTGATATATTATTGACCAAAATTGACTATAATCTGGACTCCAGTCCTGATATAACCAATTAAAACATAAACTTATCATTGTTATAGCAAGCATCAGTATCATATTTGAATATAGATAGCCATTTTGAAATTGGTGTAGAAAATCGCCTACCAGTGCCAACCATTGGGGATCATTGGTTGAGGAGATGACTATAAATCTCATAATTGTTAGCAAACAATTTGCTTTCATTGCCAATGATTTCCAAACATATTTCCGATTCAATCACCCATATAAAACTGGGGTAGGTTCAGAAAAAATCCGTTTGGTGTCGGGCCTAAACGTCACTGTTTATTGTCTCTGTATCGATGAATAGCCCATTTTATAGTGGAATGAAAAATTATCGCTTAGCGTTTCAGTCATTTATGACTATAAACACAATTTGACTGAAACGAAAACACTAGTTATAGTTAACTACTGATAGATGTCGTAGTAGACGAGTGTCGTTCTCTGATTGACAGCCAATCAGAAAAGAGTGAGTATTTTTTTAATTAAAAATCGTTAGACGTCGGGAGTATACAACAAATTGTATAAAAAGTTTTTACCCAATCAGAGCACTGTTTGTTTGTTTCATTATTTCAATGATATAATAATCGCTTAGTGCGCAGCCATTGTTACTGTTGTTATTGCGTTACAGTATTTATTTGCCTAATACTATATTATACTACTATACAGTACTGTTAGTAATAAAACTGTTTATTTATTATTTGTTTATAATATCAGTTCATTTCATTTACAGTTAATTATTATCGGCAACAACAAGAAGACAGTCAATATGGACGAAGAGGAAGATTTGGTATCATTTGCAGGTAATTAAAATTGTTTGAAAAGATTTTAATTTAATTTAATAATAAAACATATATTATTAAATAACAGTACCATCGATGGTATTGTTTCGCCGAAAATACGACACATTGGTAAACATCAATTCGATATCAACTGAGGCCAACATAACCAACAGAAAACGAATCCGTATGTATTTTTTACATTTTAATTATCTATTAATTTAAATTTTTAATATTTTTTATTTAAATTTATAAATTAGTTTCACTCCCCGATGGTCAAAAAGGTCAGCAAATTGTTTTTGAAGACAAACCATTTAATGGCAACAAAAACCAAATGACAGATAAAGGACTCGTCGATTCTGGAGGTTTTGTGGAGGCCATCAAATCAACTGACATAACAAATGACGACTTAAATCCTCAATTGACTGCCGATGTCTCAAATGTGGCCAAAAATATCTTAAATAAGACTAAAAATAAGAAAACTATTGTAGAAACTGCTGACGCCGACGACTCATCTGCTAATGGTGATGATAACAGAAAATTTCTTCAGACGGAGAAACTTAGCGATCAAATCAATGAAATCGATGAGACGGATGAAGAAGAGATCAATTCATTGCTCAATGAATATGGTTTCGATAATTATGACAATTATAATTTGATGCCAAGCTGTTCATCAGTTAAGCCAAAACAACAGTTTATTAGTATTGTATTCCTTAACTAAACCAGTTGCTTTCTTCTTATGATATCGTAGATGACTTCCGCACTGATTATCTGATTATCAAAATTTCTTTTTAATTGTTTTTGTTTCTGATCTTTAACAATATCGCTATCGGAAGTTTAAATCAAGAGTTTTGTATCGGGAATACGCTTTTGATGGCAATTAGGGTAGTAACATTTAAATGGTTGACCGCGACTATAATGATTATTTAAAATATGTGTTCGAAATGCACCATCACTTGCATAGATATTATCACAACATTTAAGATTAAAATCTGACATTTTATAAACTATTATATAAACTACTTAGTTAAATATAAACTATTAAATTTAAGTAAGTAAACAATATAACAATAAATCTACAGTTATTTTTTTTATTATATAATATGGTTAGCAACAAAATAACCTATGAATAGATTATAAACTTTAATCATTTCAAGTCAATGGTATATTTGTGATAAATGTATTAGTTAGTCAGTCATTTTTTTTATTCATAATATAAAACTAATTATATACTAAATTAATTTATTGTTTAATTCTGTATTATATATACATCTAAATTCAGCAATGGAATCAGATGATCGGGAATCGCTGACTGTCCGTCGAAAACCTAAACAATCGAAAACCATTGTTCGAAAGCGGCCAATCACTCATATTATTGGTACGACACGCCGACACAGAAAAGAACCGAAATTATCACCGAAGTCACTGTTTTCATCGCAAAAGGTTATGTTATTAATGAAAGCATTATTACCGACTAATATTACCGATAATCCATTGTTATATGATAGTGAAGATATCACTACTAATCAGAAATTAAGAGTTAACAGTAATAGTATTAGTTTTGCTGCAAATGCATTACCGATATTTAATGCCACAAATCCCGTCGAACTCGACTTATATAAACGCATCACTGATGACATGTCGATTGAGTTTACCGCAACCGATATCAATAATTTGAAAATAATATTTATACGTCATTGCGGTCAGTATTACAGGTATATGTTTTTGTGTTTTAAATGTATGACATTTTATTTTAATGTTATCTAAAATCTATTATATATTAATAAATTAATATTTTTTTTTATAAATATAAAAGTAAATTTCGATCGATAGTAACGAATGAAGAGAATGAAGATATATATTTGATTATATGTCGATCAATATTAGCTTATGTTTTTGCATCGAAATATCCAAGTATTTGTAATCAATTTGAAAAAACATTTGTAAGTAGATATTTAATAAATAATTTATAAATATATTAATATATATAATTTAAATTTGATTTATAAATTTATTAATTATTAGGAAATGTTTTTTACAATTAATAATAATGAAAAATCTCAAATTAGTAGTATGGATGTCAATATTGAAGATCTCAATAAAACTTTACCCACTAGTAATTATTTTTAGTTATATAAATAGATAATTTAATTTGATTTGCTTTGATTAAATGCATTTATCTATATAATTGTTTAAAATATTTCAGTTAAATGTAACACAAGTGACTTGATTTCAAATTATGACAATTATTTTGAATCTAATAATTACTGTTTGACTCCACCGAATTACTATGATAACAGTCATTTTTCGAAGACAAGTGATCCAATAAAAATGGATTCAAAAGCAATACCACAATCTGAATCTACTGAATACGTAGTTGGAGAGAAATCTAATTTCGGAGAAAAGGTTATCACTAATCAGTTATTTACTTACTATACATTATATATATATATAATAATGTTGTGCATATTATTAAATTTAATGATTATTTTTTGGTTAGAAATTAAGGAAAAGAAAGCGTTTGGTATTGATCTCGAGTTCGTCGTCTTCATCCTCTGAATCGTGTTCTTCAATTATAGAACCAGTGTTGAAAAGACTGGCCATTGAACCGAAAATTGTAAGTCTAATACTAGATAAGTTACTAATGAAGCTATAAATAAATTTTGTTTGTTTATTTATTAAATTATTAGTTAACAAAATCGTTGGATGTCGATTCGACTAATGGATTCGTTAATACTAATCATAATAGTAATTCACAAATCAGTAACATAATTAATATGGAAACCGTTACGTACACTCAACTAAAACTAATGTTTGAAAATCTAAATCACGGCGAATATTACCGATATTTGCCAGATTCTACAACACAGGTGTATTTCATTACTATTTATTTCATTTAAATTAAACTAAACAACTTAAATTATTTAAATCGTAAAGATTAGAGATTTATTTCAAAAACTTGCCAAAACAAAGAGTCAACTAAATAGCTTTCTATCAGAAAATGAGACATTTTTTTCAAGAGTCCTGATTAACGGTAAAGAATTATGGCAACGATTATATACTCATCGAGAAAGTTTGTTTGATATGAAAACAAATGAATATTGCCAAAAACTTTTCAAAATATCAACAAATGGACATAGTATGTTAATAACTAACTAACATTTAATTAATTGATTCAATGATTAATTATTTAATTTTATACTTATAGATTATAGCAAATCAATGGTCGCAATAATATTGTTGGCATCGCTAACGTGTGATATCGGCCGACGTGTTCTATTTGGAATTGGCGAACAATGCTCCGACAATATGCTAATCACCAAAACAACAGAATCGAATAGCATTGCATTTGATTGTCAGCCGTCACCAGTTTTGCCAAATCTCTACTTAGTGGTGTCGCCGTGTACATCGCTTAATGCGATTGAAAATATTCAAGAAAATATTATGTTTAAATGCTTTTTCCAGAATACCTATCTATCGATGTATGACCCGACTTTCTACATCGCTGAGTGCACATCGGTGGCCGAAGCTTTGGCAACAGCTATTATGATTCGCTATACGAACAACAATTATGACTACATCAGCGGCACTAGAAAATTTTGGTTGGCTGTTGAAAAACTATTGTTCAAATGGAATACCGACACTCCAGCCAATTCCACCGATCCGGATCGTCAAAGTGTTAGCCAATTGATTGGCAAATTGAACGTTAAAATTAGATTAGATTAATATATATTGTTTATTATTTCATTTTTTATAATAATTGTTTTATTTTAAAAAACCAATTTTATTATATAATATTAGTTTATGCTATTAATTTGTATACTAAGTTCGAATTTTTTGTGTAATCGTATTTAGCGGTACATAATTCTCTTATGTGACGTCACACGATAATTGCTATACCCATGATATCTAAACAATAAATAACGGTTTTTTGACGTACTTTATGCCTAAATTTTTTGACCAATCAGTCTTACATATATTACGTTTTTTACATAATTATCACGACGTTATTGATGGACGGTTTTTCGATCACGTGACAATCATTCCGAGGATTGGCGCCAAAAAAAGTTTTTCGATCACGTGACCATAGTCGATGTCGTCAATTTGATTGATCACGTGATCACAGTCGATGTCGCCAAACGTAGTGAGTGACGTCAGAATCTAGTGTTTTTTTGGGGTCACAATAAATGGCGGATTGTTATAGAGTTTCGCTTTAGCGTAAGTGGAGTCTATGGGAGATTTTTCCCTAGATTTCTATGGGTGATGGTTGTCTACCGTATTGTTCATCAATAGACTGATAAAACATTAGGTATTGATTTTCCAAAACATTTTCCGCTTCATTGAATAAATCAATTATATTTGGCGTATAATTAGTGAAAATAATTTTTATAATTTTCATTAATGTTAGAAAACTATAGATAATTCTTATAATAAAACGCAAAATTGTAAAAATCATTTTTCAAAAAATTATTGTTAATTTAATATACTATTTTAAAAAAATCCTATTTATTTTATTATCTAAAAGTTTATTAAATAACCTTAGAATATGATATAATTTTATTTTTTATAAATAATAGTCTAATATATTTTTATAAATTTAAGCTTTATTTTTCTAAATAATTTTTTTATTTATAAATAATATATATATTACTTTAATTTGAATTGATTTATTGCGATATATAATGTAAAAGTAATTAATGTTATATTTGTTTAATGATATTATTATTATTAAAATTAAAATCATAATTAACATTAATGAAATATAAATCATAATATATAATGATAATAATAATAATAATATATCTATTTATAAATATTATTTAAAACAAAAATAATTTTTCTATTTAATTAAATAAAATAAAACATATAATTAATATATCATATATATATTATTAGCTATGCATATAATGCAAAATATCAATTAATATTAAATTATTTCAAATAAATATTATTTTTATTTAATAAAAATCCTGTTTTTACATTTAAATTATTTATAAATAGCAAAATAAAAAATTATATTAGAAAATGAGATAATTATGATATTCATTATTATTAATTATATACAAAAAAAATTATGTTTAATAATTAGTAATTAATATATTACAACATAATATTGCGTTAATAGTATATATATTATTATTATTTTTATTATTATGAAACTCAAAAATTATACTAAACATTAAATTTACTGTACTGTATATATAAAGTATAATACATTTACTGTATATATACAGTATAACAAAAAAAAAATAATTTTTCTATTTAATTAAATAAATTAAAACTAAATATTATTATTAGCTATGAATTATTTATATTTAATATCATTAATTTATAATTAATTATATTTGTTTTAATTAGAAATTATATATTATATAATATAATCACATAAAAATAATAGACTATATTTTTAATTATATTTACACTGAATATATACAATTAGATAGATTTTTTTTTGCATTGAATATTAATTAAATATAATCATTAGTAGTGTATAATTATTGAAACAAATCAACAGATATTGTAATACTTCATAACTAGTTATGGGAAACAAATTATAACAATAGAAACCAATTGTGTGTCCACTAGTGATGGACAGTCGTATTCAGAAAACTCCTGTAGTTTTAGTCAATACCTGAGCTGACCAGACCGTACTGTCCACTGCTGCCGAGCGTTCCGACAAATACCGGTAAACCAATGGCAACGGCCGGTACGCCAAACGGCGCAAATAAATAATAATAATTTGTACAAAAAATAATAATAATAATACAAAATTAAATGAAACAACTATTAGTAATATTAATGTAATAATTAGATTATAATTTTGATTTAAATAAAACAAATAAACCGATTAATGTTATAATTAAAATATACTGTATATAATATATAAATACATTGACACCAATAATTGTTGATACAATCGGCTAATCGATGACAATACTGGTATAATAATCTAATTTTAATTAATATATTGCGTTATATGTATTGCTAATATATATAGATATAATAATAATATGATTATATGTTTTAGTTTATTTAATTAAACAGAAAAAATATTTTTGTTTTTTTTATATATATAAAGTTATATATATATATATATTAATACATAATTAATATATTACAATATACTATTGCTAAATAATGTTAAGTATAATTTTTTGATTTTAATAATATTAATATCGTATAAAATATAGCATTAATTAACTATATATTTATATAGCATAATAAATCAGTTTAAAATATATTAATATTTAAATAAATTATTATTTAGAAAATAATTATAAATATATTTTAATTATATACTTTAGTCCATTTAAATAATTAAATAAAAATAAAATTTTCAATAATTAATATACTAATAGTTATTATAATTATAAAAATCGATATATTTATAAAATAATGTTATTTATAAAATAGTTTTTAATATTTTATTACTTAAATTATTTACCTATTTATTTATATATTGGCTTATATATTACCTTTAATTGTATACTTTAATTTAACATTATTTTTATAAATATTAATTAATTTTTATATTTATTAATCTAATTTAAATTGATTTATTGCGTTTTGTTTTAAGTAATTAATGCTTTATTTTTATATGATATTATTATTATTATTATTAAAATCAAAATTATAATTAACATATAGTAGTGGCAATAGTAATGTTGAAATTTATTATTATATTATATTAAACTTACTGTATAAACAATATAATATCAAATAAATTATTTATGTAAAAACTGTGTGTTTTGACATTTAAATATTATTAGAAAATTAGATCAATTTATCTAATAAAATAAAATATGCTTATTATTATTATTATTAAGTATAAACAAAATCATTGATGTTTTATATATGTATATATATATATATAAATGTATGTAAATATATATGTTTTGTAATAAATAATTAATATATTATTGCGTTATTATATATATATATAATAATTATAATATTATTAATAATATATAATTATAGACATAAAATATAGCATTAATAAAAAAAAAACGGAAAATGTCAATTAATTTTATTTTCAATTATATTATAATATATAAAAAACATAAATTATTATATAGTTATGTAAAATAAATGAACAAATTTAAATAATAAAATATTATTAGAAAATTACAATCATTTAAATAAGTAAATATTGTTTACTAACTATAATAAAAAAAATCTAATAAAAAATAATAACTATATCATAGATATTTTTTTAAAAATTTGTTAAGAAAAAATATTTATTTAGTATTTAAAATATTTATATTGAAAATATTTTAATTAGATTTAAAAAAAAATGATTTTTACAATTTTGCGTTATATTATACGAATTATCTATTATTTTCATACATTATTGAAAATCATAAAAATTATTTTCATTAATTATACGCCAAATACTATTGAYTTATTCAATGAAGCGGAAAATGTTTTGGAAAATCAATACCTAATGTTTTACGAGACTATTGATGAACAATACGGTAGACAACCATTGAATCGGAAATATATTTGGAAATCAATGGCAATGAAAGCAATTTGTTTGCTAACAATAATGAGATTTATAGTCATMTCCTTAACCAATGATCACCAATGGTTGGCACTGGTATCTGATTTTTTACATCAATTTCAAAATGGCTATTTATATTCACTAATGATACTGATATTTGGTTTAACAGTTATAAGTATTTGTTTTAATTGGTTATATCAGGACTGGAGTCCAGATTATCAGCAATTTTGGTCAATAATATATCAAATTAAATACAAATCTATAAAATATCCATTAGATAAACCATATTATAATAAGTATTTAAAATTTATTTACTATTTTAACAATAAAATATGTTACATAAGTCATATATATGTAACTATTGTGCCATCGACTATTTGTTTAATATTTTCATTTATGAGTTTTTATAATCATAATAATTATTATTTTAATGATTATTACTATATAAATATATTATTATTTATAATATGGTCAATAATATTGATAATATCTATTAAACATATGTCAAAATTTATATACTAWTGGAATTTTTTATCATTTATAAGTATTTTCTATATTATAATAAAATTTATGGAAATTAATAGAAAATTTACAAAATTATCAACTAATATAAAATTAATAACTAATAATAATAATAAATTATTTATACGTTTAGTCTATGAGCACCAGTATTGTCATCGACTAACCGATACTATCAACCAGTATTGGTGTCAATGTATTTATATAATATATACACTATATTTCAATATGACATTAATTGGTTTATTTGTTTTGTTAAATTATAAATTTAATCTAATTATTACTACTATAATACTAATAACTGTTTCATTTAATTTGCTATTATTATTATTTTTCGTACAAATTGTTATTTATTTGCGCCGTTTAGCGCACCGGCCGTTGCCATTGGTTTACCGATATTTGTCGGAACAGCTGTGGACAGTAAGGTCAGGTCAGCTCAGGTATCGACTAAAGCTACAGGAATTTTCTGAACGACTGTCCACTAGTCGACAACCAATTGGTTTATATTGTTATAATTTGTTTCCCATAACCAGTGCTGAAGTATTACAATATCTATTGATTTGTTTCAATAATTATACACTATTTATGAAAATATTTAATTAATATTCATTTAAAAAATCTATGTAATTGTTTATATTTTGTGTAAATATCATAAATTTATTTAAAATATTATTTTATAATATATTTTTTTATTATATAAATAAAAAATTATCTATATAATAATATGATTTTAAATTTTTTAACTTAATTTATTATTTTATATGTTATCTTATTATATATATATATATATAATTTCTAATTAAAACAAATATAATTAAATTAATGCTATTAAAAATCAAATAATATTTGTAATAATTATTTCTTTTGTTTAAATTGTTTTATTTAAATAATTAGTTTATATATTAATTAATAAATTAATTATTAATGTTTTTTTTATTGTTATCTTTGTAAAAAGCCGTTTGGGCGCACCGGTAGTTACCATTATTAGCTGTATAAAAAAATTTTATTACTAAGCTAACTATTATTGATTGGTCTAATTAGTTTTTTAAATTATAAATTTATAATCAAATTATTTATGTACACCAATGTTACTAGTTTTTAGTACAGTATATTTTAATATAACATTAATCGGTTTATTTGTTTTTTGTTAAATCAAAATTATAATCTAATTATTACATTAATATTACTAATAGTTGTTTCATTTAATTTTCTAATATTATTATCTTTTATATATAAATTATAATTTATTTGCGCCGTTTGGCTCACCGGCCGTTACCATTGGTTTATAGATATTTGTCGGACTGGTCGGCAGCGGTGGACAGTAAGGTCTGGGCTCAGGTATAGACTAAAACTACAGGAGTTGTTAATTACAGGATTAAATACATTATTTATTTATTAATAATAATAATAATAATAATAATAATAATAATAATAATAATAATAATAATATATACAATATATATAGTACTAATAATATGAAAAAAAATATTTATTATCTTACAATCAATAGAAACAAACAAATATATTGCGTTATATGCATAGCTAATAATATATTTGATATATTAATAATATGTTATATTATAATTGTAATTAAATAGAAAAATTATTTTTGTTTTATATATTTATATCTATTTATTAATACATAATTAATATATTACAACATACTATTGCGTTAATATTAATTATTATTTTGATTTTAATAATAATAATAAAATATCATAAAAAAATTATATAAATATTAATTACCTATACATTACATATCGCAATAAATTAGGTTAATATATATTTAAATAAATTATTATTTAGAAAAATAATGTTAATATTTATATATATATTAAAATATTATTAATAAATTAAATCAAATACAATTTAATAAACTTTTAGATAATTTAATAAATAGGATTTTTCAAAAAATAGTAAATTAATAAATTATTATATATTAAAAATAAATATACAAAACAATAATTTTGTAAATGATTTATTAAATTTTGCGTTAAATAAACTTAATTTTAAATAAATTAAAAAATTTAAAATAAAAATCTATTACTAAATAATTATTAGCTTAAAAATGATTTTTGCAATTTTGCGTTACATTATACGAATTATCTTTTATTTTTATACATTATTGAAAATAATAAAAATTATTTTCACTTATTATACGCCAAATATAATTGATTTATTCAATGAAGCGGAAAATGTTTTTGAAAATCAATACCTAATGTTTTATCAGACTATTGATGAACAATACGGTAGACAACCATTAAATCGGAAATATGTTTGGAAATCATTGGCAATGAAAGCAATTTGTTTGCTAACTATTATAAGATTTATAGTCATCTCTCTAACCAATGATCCCCAATGGTTGGCACTGGTAGGCGATTTTCTACACCAATTTCAAAATGGCTATTTATTTTCAAATATAATCCTTATACTTGGCATAACAATTACAGGTATTTGTTTTAATTGGTTATATCAGGACTGGTGTCCAGATTATAGACAATTTTGGTCAATAATATATCAAATTAAATATCAATCAATAAAATATCCATTAGATAAACCATATTATAATATATATCTAAAATTTATTTACTATTTTCACAATATAATATGCTACATATTTTATATGTATTTAATTATTGTACCATCAACAATTTATTTACTCTTATCATTTTTGAATTTTTATAATAATCATAATAATAATAATAATTATTATTCATACTTTCATTTAAATATTTTATTATATATATTATGGTCAATAATTATGTTAATAACTATTAAACATACGACTAAATTAATATACTATTGGGATTTTATGGCAACTATAAGTATTTTCTATATTATATTGAAATTTATGGATATTAATAGAAAATTTACAAAATTCTCAACTAATTTAAATAAATTAACTAATATTTATAATAATAATAATAATAAATTATTTATATGTATAGTCTATGAGCACCAGTATTGTCATCGATTAGCCGATTATATCAACAAATATTGGTGTCAATGTATTTATATATTGTATACAATATATTTTAATATGATATTGATTGGTTTATTTAGTTTATTAAATTATAAATTTAATCTAATTATTACATCAATTATATCTATAATTGTTTTATTTAATTTCATATTATTATTATGTTATATATTAATTATTATTTATTTGCGCCGTTTGGCGTACCGGCCGTTACCATTGGTTTACAGATATTTGTCGGATCGTCGGCAGTGGTGGACAGTAAGGTCAGGTCAGCTCAGGTATCGACTAAAACTACAGGAGTTTGCTGAAAGACTATCCACTAGTGAACCAGCAATTGGTTTATATTGTTATAATTTGTTTCCCATAACTAGTGCTGAAGTATTACAATATCTATTGATTTGTTTCAATAATTATACCCTATTTATGAAAATATTTAATTAATAAAATTTTAATTAAAGATCTATGTAATTGTTTATATTATGTGTAAAAATATCATAATATAAAATAAAATATCATCTAATAATAAAATATTTTTTAATTATACAAAAAAAATAATTATATATAAAAAAATACATTATTATATTAATCGGATATAAAAAATATGTTTTAATTTAATTTATTAAATAGAAAATTAATTTTGTTTTATATATATATATATATATATTAATATTACTTATTTTATATAAAAATATATTAATTTAAGTAAAGTTGATTTATTGCGTTATTATAAGTAATTAATGCTTTATTTTATTTTATATTATATGATATTAATATTATTGTTATTATTAATATCAAAATTATAATTAACATTAACATTATAGGGCAATATTATGTTATAATATATTAATTATTTAATTACTAAACATAATTGTTTTGTTTTCTATAAAATTAATATTAATAAAAATAACTATCATTATTATTACATTTTCTAATATATTTTTTTGTTATTATTAAATGATTTAAATGTCAAAACATAAAACTTTTATTAAATAATATAAAATAAAATTATTTATTTACAATAATCTTTACTATAATTGTTGTATTGCGTTAATATTTAATATATATTATATTATTATTATTATTATTATTAAAATCAAAATTATAATTAACATTAACGCAATAATATGTTGTAATATATTAATTATGTATTAACAATATATATGATAAAAACAAAAATAATTTTTCTATTTAATTAAATAAATTAAAACATTTAATTAATATTTCATATATTACTAGGATATGCATATAACGCAATATTTTGATTACAATAATTATTATACAAATTAAACATTGATAATATGAAAATAAAACTTGGTGGTATTATAATTAAATACAATTGCATCAATTAACATAGTTTATTATGAAAATAGTAGATTAACTGTAAATATTTCTTATCTAATGGATATGGTTTATCTAATGGATATTTTATTGATTGATATTTAATCTGATATATTATTGACCAAAATTGTATATAATCAGGACTCAAGTCCTGATATAAAAAATTAAATAATATACTTATCATTGTTAGACTATATATTAGTATCATATTTGAATATAAATAGCCATTTTCTAGTATGTGTAGAAAATCGCCTACCAGTGCCAACCATTGGGGATCATTGGTTAAGGATATGATTATAAATCTTATAATTGTTAGCAAACAAATCAATTTCATTGCCATTGATTTCCAAACATATTTCCGATTCAATGGTTGTCTACCGTATTGTTCATCAATAGTCTGATAAAACATTAGGTATTGATTTTCTAAAACATTTTCCGCTTCATTGAATAAATCAATTATATTTGGCGTATAATTAGTGAAAATAATTTTTATGATTTTCAATAATGTATGAAAATAATAATAAATTTGTATAATGTAACGTAAAATTGTAAAAATCATTTTTACAAAATTATTTTGCTTAGTATATTTATTTTTAAAAAATATAATAATTTTAAAATCCTATTTATTTTATTAGCTAAAAGTTTTATAAATTGAATTTGATCTAATTTTTTTAAATTATATTTTAAGATATATATATATATATATTAGTCTAATTTATTGCGCTATGTAATATAAATAGGTAATTATTACTATATTTTATATGATATTATTATTATTATTATTTTATATTATTATTAATAGCAAGTTTATAATTAACATTAATTTAATAATAGTTTAATATATATATATTTATTTTTCTAAATAATAATTTATTTATATTTATATAAATCTAATTTAAATTGATTTATGACGCTATACTAATATATAGGTAATTATAGCTATATTTTTTATGATTTTACTATTAAAATAAAAAATAATTATAGCAATATTATGTTGTAATATATTTTATATATATATATATTAATAAATAGATATATTTTTATATAAAGCAAAAAATATTTTTTTTAATTAAATAAATTAAAACATATATTATTAGCTTAGCATATAACTCATTATATCAATCAAAATTAGATTATTGTAAATAAATAAATATTATGATTTATTTGAGAAAATATCATTTTTTGACATTTAAATCAAATTGATTTATAAAGTTTTTTTTATATGTAATTAATGCTTAAGTTTTAATATAATTATTTAAGTTTATAATTGTAATTTTTATTATTTATTTTTTAAGATAAAAACAATAATTATTTTAAATAAATTAATAAATTATTTGCAAACTATTATTATTATTAGTATAAATTACATACATTTTGATTTACAACTCTTACTATAATTTATTTTTTATAGTTATTTAATATGTTTTAATTTCTTTAATTATAAATTGAATAAAAAATTTGTTTTTTATTAATAATAGTTTAGTTATAATATTGATATTATAGCTATGATCTCATTTACCCCCTACTAATAATACACATAAACACATAGATATCTAATATTATATTTTTATTGATAATATTTAATCTAATAACTTTATTATTAGCTATTAATATAAAATAATAATGAGTAATTAAAATAAAAAAATTTAACTTAAAATTCAAAAATTCAATTACTTATTTGATAAATTTGATAAAATACTAATATTTTATCAATAATTTATTAATTTTTAAAAAATACTTATATATAGTTGATTTTATAATCTTATTATCTATAATTAACTAATATTATTAGTAATAATAATATTATCATTGATTATTTTGAACTATGATATATGAAAAAATTAATAAATTAGATTTTTAATTTTTTTAAAAAAAATAATTTTATATAAATTACTAGTTGTTTATTGTTAGTTTGCATTCAATGCATTTAAAGTTAAAGTTTTAGTATTATATCATTAAAATTATACTCTATATTAAAGTTATATAATTTAACTTTTTTTAAAAAAAAATAATAATAATGTATAGATTTTACAGATTTATTTTAATACTTTTTTATTTTAACTCATTTTGTTAACTATAGCTTTTTATTTATTGTATTTTTGAAATGCTTATAGAAACTAAAATTTTATTAAAATAACATTTAAAAAAAATAATAATAACTTTAAATTAATTTAGCTAAATATTAATTTACTTAATAAATGATAATAACATAAATAAAAAATCTATTTATAATTGAACATTGATTTATCCAGGTACATTATACTTAAAATAATATTTAAGTTATATAATTAATAGTTTAGTAACAAATATATTAATAATAATTTATTATTTTAATAATAAACTATTAATTATTATTTAATACAATAATAAGCTGATAGACACTTGAACTTTGTTTAAGTTATCAAATTTCCAATTAATAATTTATATTTATTAATAATATTTATTTTATCAATTATATATATATTTTTTAAATGTTAAATACTTAAATTAATATATTATATTAAATATACTAATATTAATAATAATTAGGATAATCAAATTAAAAATTTAAATTTAAAATAAATAATCTACATGTATATATATATAAATTAATAATTAATAAAATCAATAATATTTCAAAAAAATTGTAATTTTTTTATAACTTATTATCATAAATAATATTTATTTAAAAAAAAAATCAATTGTTATTGAAAAACTAAATAAATATTTACTATAAGATTATCACTTTCCTAATAATAATGAAATAATAATAATAATAATAATTTTTAATACCAGTAAGTACTGTTACTAAGTTGGCAAAACTATTTAATCAATTTACAACAACAAAAAATAATAATTAATTAATTATTAATTATTAAAAAAATATATAATTATCTATTAGGCTAGACACTTTTAATTTTTTTTATCTTTAAATTATTATTATTATTATTAATATAGTTAGCTAAAATATGTGCATATATAAATAAGTTTTTATTGAAACAATAATTTAGTTTATTAATTTAGTTGTATATCACACACACATTGTTTTTTTATTTATTATAAAAAAGCAAAAAAAAAATATTTTAAGTTTTTATATTTTTTAAAAAAAAAATAATAATAATAATGTATGCAATTATAAACATTGCAATTTTGTTAGTAATTACAATTAATTGTAATTTTATGGTTCAATCATCATCAATAACTAGACTACCACCAAATAGTTATATTAATGCTAATAATGTTAATGTAATTATATTAATAATTAATTTTATTTTATTTTTTTAATTAATTAATTTATTTCAATATTTATATAAAAAGCTAACCCAAAATCCGACTACCAGTGCTATCTATCTATGCGGCGGTTACGATGGTATTACCTATCAAACCGGTTGTTTCAAATACAATACCCGTTCGAGTGTCTGGCAATCACTGCAACCCATGTCCAATGGCCGTAGTCTGTATGGACTGGTTTCGGTCAATCAAAAATTGTTTGCCATCGGAGGGTTTACTGTATGTTTGTTTTGTTGGCGAGCAACCTATACCCACCCACCCACCCAAAAAAAAAAATTATGTTACTAATTATTATGTTTAAATTATTATTATTTATAGGGTACTGATAAGTCAAATACAGTTGAATCGTATGATATAAGAACCAATTCATGGACTTTGGTGGCAGCGTTGAGAAATAGTCGATAGTAATTGAAATAAACTTTTTTTTTAAAAAAAAAACTATATTATTATTATTATTATTTTAAAACAAATTTTTTTTTAATTGTAATTTTTAATTTTTTTTTTTAACTATAGTCAACATGATGCAGCAGTTATTGATAATATTATTTATGTTTGCGGCGGTCATCAAGGTAAATTATTATATTTTTTCTATATATATATTATATTTTAATAATTAATTAGATTATATATAAATATACTGTCTATATATATATATTAATAATTTTTTTTAATTATATAGTTGTTAATTTATTTTTAGTTTTTTTGTTTTTTTGAACAAAATATCAATACATTAAATACCATAGGTTGATTTTAAATGTATTTTTTTTGTCTAGACTAATTAGTTGTTAATTACTAAATATTTTTTTTATTATATGTTTTTTTAAAAAATAATATATGTTTCTATTACTATATATATATATACAGTATAAACCATAGCATGATTTTGACTGTATTTTTTTGTCTAGACTATAGAGTTGTTATAATTAGTTTTAATTAATAAATTTTATTAATAATATTTTTTTTAAACAATATAAGTTTGTACTATATATATATATATATAGTATACACCATAGCATGATTTTGACTGTATTTTTTGTCTAGACTATAGAGTTGTTATAATTAGTTGTTAATTAAATAATTTATTTTATTTTTATTTTTTATTGTATTATTATTTTAGAGGAAACCTGTGAATCCTATTCGCCAGCTAAGGATGAATGGACTTTTAGTACACCAATGAATGAAAAACGTGAAGGTCTGGCACTGGTAGCTCTGGATGGCTATCTGTATGCTATCGGAGGTTTTGATGGCTCCCGAACATTGAATACAATGGAAAGGTATGAACCAAAATCCAAACAATGGGTACCAATGAAAAACATGCGTTCATCAAGGTTAGTTTTTTAATTTTTAATTTATTAATATGATAAATATATAGTATATATAAATTATATATATATAAATAGATATATAGTTTACTAAATTATATTTGATTTATTTTTTTTAAATAACATTTTAATATATATATATATATACACTATATACATTTATATATATATAAAAATTATTTTTTTAAATATTAATTTATTCTATATTTATTTATTAGTCTAATTTAAATTGATTTATTAAGTTAAGTAAAATTAATTAATACAGCATTATTATTATTATTAGTAATTATTATTATTATTAGTAGTAATTATTATTATTAGTAGTAGTAATTATTATTATTATTATTATTAATAATTATTATTATTATTATTAGTAATTATTATTATTATTATTAGTAATTATTATTATTATTATTAGTAATTATTATTATTATTAGTAATTATTATTATTATTATTATTAGTAATTATTATTATTATTATTAGTAATTATTATTATTATTATTATTAATTATTATTATTATTATTAGTAATTATTATTATTATTATTAGTAATTATTATTATTATTATTAGTAATTATTATTATTATTATTAGTAATTATTATTACTATTATTAGTAATTATTATTATTATTATTAGTAATTATTATTATTATTATTAGTAATTATTATTATTTTTATTAGTAATTATTATTATTATTATTAGTAATTATTATTATTTTTATTAGTAATTATTATTATTATTATTAGTAAATATTATTATTATTATTAGTAAATATTATTATTATTATTAAAATTAATTTTTTTTTAAAAATTTTATCTAGAGCAAATTTTGGTGCAGCAGCCCTAAAAGATAAAATCTATGTGTGCTCTGGTAAAGGTAGTGATGAAAGATCGTGCGAATCATATGATCCCAAATTAAATCAATGGACACCAATAGGTATTTTTTTAAAAATTTATTTATATACGACCCCTTAATTATATGAAACATGTTAGTTTTAGTTATTTATTTAAAAAAAAAAATAAAAATAATTCAAGCATTGAAAATCTTAGTATTAAAATTTTTATTTATTTATAATTAAATTTTAGTTAATAAAACATAAATTGTACTAGTTAATAACCTAATTAATAACTATTAATAGTAATTTACCAAGCTAATTTTGTTGACTACAATTATAGATATTGATATATTTCTATATATATATATAATAATATTAAAAATTATAATAATTATTTTTTTGTCTATACTAATCACTATCAATAATTTGTTATTTTTATTTAATTTTTTAACAAAAATAACCTAGCACCAATTACCGATAAGCGATATGATTTCAAATTAATTGCATTTGAAGATGAATTGTATGCATTTGGTGGCTATTCAGGTATTATTATTATAAAAAATAATTTTAAAATTTAATTTATGTTTTTTTTGTCAACATAAAAAAATTAATTTTTTGTTTTTTAAATAATTTTTTTTTTAAAAATTAAATTAAAACTAATATATATATATTTATATCAATAGCTTACGATATAAGCAAAACGGTTGAAATATACAACTATTTATCAGATAAATGGTCTCCATCTACAGCATTGCCACATAAACTAATGGATTACGGGGTATATTATTATTATTATTATTATTAGATAATTAGTTAATTTTTTTCTATTTTTTTAAATAAAAATATTTATATTTTACTTAAATAGGTTGCTATCGCTTAAATTGGAATTAAAAATATTAATATTAATTAATTAAATTGTTATTTAAGGTAAAATTTATTTTTTTTAAAAAAATAAATACTTTATATATAATAAATCAAAATTATTATTATTATTAGTATATAATTATTAAATTAATTTTCTTATTTTAGTATTATATAAATAAATGAAAAATCACTTATTATAATTATTATGTTAAAATTATTGTGAAAATTTAATTTAATAAATTTTTCAATTTCATTAATTTTTTTGTGACTAATATTTTTTAAAATTATTTAAATATTTTAAAAAAAAAACGAAAATACAGTAGTTTTATAATTTATTGTATAATACTTTGAATTTCTATTATAGTTACTGTAATAGTTAAAAATAAATAAATATAGTTTAATAATTTTATTTTTAACTATTTATTTATTAGAATAGTCAAACTTCTAAATTTAGATATTTTTTTATATTTTTATTATTAATTAATAGCTAACTTAATTATTATTTTATTTAAAAATATCAATAAATTGCAAGCCCGTTTGTATTTTAATATTTATTAAATTTTTTATTTATTATAGTTAGTTATAATATTTATATGACATTAGATGTATGACTAATTAGATGTTTTCATAAACTAAAAAAAATAATTTTTTTTTATATATTTTTAATAATTTGTGTTAATAATATATTTATATTGAATAGTATAAAAAATGATTATAATTTATAAATTTAAAAAATTTATTTTATTAATGAAAAATTTTTATTATATTTTATGTTTATATTGATTTTATTTTTATGATAATAATATTTATTTTGTACTATAATTGTTTAGTCAAAAAATATTTATAAAACAATTTCAATACATAAAAATTAATTAAATAAATAATCATATAATTTCTCTGCAATAATACTGTAATAAAATAATAGTTTTTTTTTGTTATAATTAATATTAGTAATTACATAAAATTATATTACAATTATTATAATTAATTAATATTACAAGTAAAAAATAAACATTATTAATTATACAAAAAAAAATAAGTTAAAAATAATTAAATATTATTAAACATACTAATAAACAATAAATAATTATTAGATAATAGCAATAAATATTGAAATATCGATAGACTATCGATGGGAAATAAATGTCCACAATATAGACCAATGGGTCGATTAGTAGAGGACAGTCGTTCAATAAGTTCACTGATATGGAGTAGGTGTCTGTTCGACATAACTGGCCATCGATTTAAATACTTGAACAATAATAGGCGCGGTTTGTGGGCCTGTTTGTTATATTTGTTTATTTTGGAAAAAATAAATAAAAATAAAGATTATAATTAGGATAATAATAACTAATAACTATATTTATAATTATTATATTTTTTTAATATTTTAAATTAAAAAATAATAATATATTTAATTAAATTAACCAAAAATATAAATATATATAAAGTTTTACACAAAAACAAATTATATTTTTAATTAATTATTATTAAATAATAATATACTGTATATAAATAAACCCATAGTATAATAATAATAATAAATAATAAATTTTAGTATCGGGTCAAAATTTAATAGAAATTTTATTTGTCCCAACCCCCCACCCCCATTGAATTACCCCACCACCCACACACCCCCACACATATCTCTATCATCTATACCTGTTTACCAATCCATAGACCAATACCGGTCAATATAATACCGTATAGTAATTCAAAATATAATAGTCCAACAAATCCCAGTCTAACATTCATTGAATGATTAGTTAGACTATACAATAGCAATAATAGCATATTAAACCATAGATAATAGATAATAGCCAGGCCAATGGATATATATTGATTGATCAAGCTTAATAATGTTGAACAATAACGATGCTCATCAATAGTCAGTAATAATAGTCTAGTATTACCTAATTTATATGCTTTTAGAAATTTTTGATTAATTTCCTTGAGTTTAAATATAACATAGACTAATACTAGTAATAATATACTTAATATATAGGCAACCATTGAAAACATATGTACGAAACCAATTGTAAACAATAGATTCCAGTAGATTAGATCCATAAGTGACCATGATGGATTTATATATTTAAAATTAGCTAGTATAGTTAATGAAAAATTTATAACAATTCCTAGTCCAGTTATCGAGTAATAATAATATCTAATTAACGATATTATAAAATATTGTATAATTTGATAGTATAGTTTAAAATGTTTCAAATTTAATGGATATTTCAATTGACTATATTTCAAGCCATATATCATATGCCATATAGTAGTACCAGTGGTAGTGCCAGAGCACTGGTAGTTTTTTAGATAATAATGATCATGATAACATAATAGGCAAACTAATAATAGCCAAACGGCAAACGTTATGGCCATTAGCCAACACATCAACGATTGTGGACCAATTAGTCTGGTTGATTTGGCTACCAGTCCGAGCACTGGTAGATAATCATTGAACCGACTAATCTCTAAGGCACAAGTAATAAATATTATAATAATTATTAAAATAATTAATTTCAATATAATTGATATTGAAATACGTTTCCATATTTGTATACTAATTGATTGTCCATTAAATTGATTGTCAATACTATACGTAAATGTTATGTAATTTTTACGATTAAATTGTTCAATTGTTTGGCATATATATAACATATTATCGTAATTATTATTATTATTATTGTTTTCATTATTATTTAGACTTGAAAAATATGATGTAAATTTTACAATAATTAATACTATTAATACTATAGTAAATGTTATAGTTTTGAATAATTTTTTAAAACAATTACCTAGTATTTCAATCATTTTTTTTTTAAATAATATAATATTGTTTATTAATTATATACAAATCAATTCTAATAACAATTAATAATTATATATGAAATTATAATTTACTTAATCATAACAAATAGTATTTAACTTAAATATATATATATATTACTTTAATAAAATGTCAATAAATTTTACTCAAATAAAATAATTTTATTAGTACAAATAAACTTAATAATATTATAGTAAAAAACAATAATTTAAAACTATCTATAGTTATATTTAGTGGAAAATTCTATATTATAGGTTTTTTTTAAATTATTATTTTTATGTAATTAAATATAAATGTATAAACTATATTTTCAATAATATTTAATATTAAATACTTAAATTACAACATAATCATCAACAACAATAAAAAACAATATTACAATGAAAAACAATTGTCTGCACACAACACACGTGTCGTAAAAATATTTTTTAATTATAAAAATAAGAATTATTTTTATAATTAATAATATATATATATATATATATATGTAGATTTTTACTTATTTAGTATTATATATATATGATAGAATTTTCTATTATATTTATTATTATTATTATTATTATTATTATTATTATTATTATTATTATTTTTGTATATCACGGTTGTTCCGGTGTGATTACAGTTGTGTCGGCCACTTTTGGTGGCAGAGACACGACTGGTTAGACTCAACTCAAGTCTAGTACTTTTCTTACTGTTCTACAACTCTGAAGTATCACTGCTTTTTGCATTTCATAGATCTTAGTTTTTCTGATTTCCAGTGATTCCAAACTTAGGGCCAGATTTTTCGGTATTACGGCCATTGATGACAGGATTATAGGTATGATTTCAACTTTCTTAATGCGCCACATCTTATTGATCTCATAGGCCAAGTCTGTATATTTTCGGCGTTTCTCACTATGCGTGTCCTGTAGTTTGTGTGTTAGTGGGACCGCTATGTCTATTATGTACGCCTTATCTTGATGTTTGTCTACTAGTACTATATCTGGGCGGTTGTGGGCCACAGTTTTATCTGTTCTTATTTCTTTATCCCAGTAGAGCTTGGCTCTGTTGCTTTCCATTACACTTTGTGGCTCGTATCTATAGTATGGTAATGGTTCTTTGATTAGTCCGAATCTTATTGCCAATTCCTGATGTATGATTTTGGCTACTTGGTTGTGACGGCTTAGGTACTCGGTGTTTGTGAGTACTTTACACCCATTTAGTATATGTTCTATTGTTTCGGACTCCATATGACACATCCTGCACTTGTCTGTTGGTATATTTAGCTTTTGGATGTATTTCTGATGGTTTCGTGTCGGAATCACTCGATCTTGTATTGCCATCATGAACCCCTCTGTCTCTCCATGAAGACCGGCGTACTTCAACCATTTTGTAGACATTTCTTCGTCTACGTGTGTTTGGTTGAGTTCTGCCCGGTATCTTCCGTGAAGTTCTTTTGAGGCCCATGTGTTAATCCTCTCTTTTTCATTTTGTATTTCTATTTGATGTTCATTATTGCTGAGATTTAGAGGTGTGTAGTTGTAATCGAGTGTTGATGTTATTTTGTGGAGCTCTGAGACATTGCATTTTTGTTGATGGTATTTTCTCAGCAATTCTCGCTGTTTGGCTTCAAGGCTTACAATGTTTAGTAACCCTCTACCCCCATGTTTTCTACTAACACATAGTCGTGCTACAGAACTTCTAGGGTGGTGTAGTCCAAACATTGTAAGTTGTCGCCTTATATGTCTTTCAATTGTCTCAAGTTCTGTTTTACTCCATTTTATTATTCCGAACGAGTATGTCAGTACAGGTATAGCCCAAGTGTTTATTGCTTTGAATTTGTTGTTTGAGTTTAGTTGAGATTTTAGTATTTTTATTATTCTTTGGTTTAATGTTTTCTTTATTTCTTCTTTAACTTCTGTCATTTTAGATTTATGCATTTGCTTAATTCCTAAGTACTTATATATATCTCCATTTTCTAGTGCCTTTATATATCCATTTTCAGTTTCGTATTGATTTCTTTCAGAATAGACTCCTCTTTTCAGTTTCATTATAGCACATTTATCTAATCCAAATTCCATATTTATATCATTGGAGAAAGTTTCTATTGTTTTTAACATTGCATTTAAATCAGATTCTTTTTCGGCGTATAGTTTTAAGTCGTCCATATATAGTAGATGTGTTAGATTATATTTTGTATCACTTGATTTTAGATTTACGCCTTTTAGCTTTTTAAGTAGTGATGACAGTGGGTTTATGGCTAAGCAGAACCACAGAGGACTGAGTGAATCTCCTTGAAATATTCCTCTATTTATTTTGATTTCTGTACTTATTTTTGTTTCATTATTAGTATTGACACACAGTTTAGTTTTCCATTTTTTCATCATATTTTCTAATGTGTTTATCAGTGTGTTGTCAATTTTATATAGTTTTAACACTCTTAATAGCCATTTATGTGGGACTGAATCGAATGCTTTCTTATAGTCTATGTATGCCATTTCAAGATTTCTATGTTTTTGACGAGCTCTTATTGTTATAATATTGTCTATTGTTAATTGCTCTTTACAGCCCATTGAGTGTTTTATACAGCCTTTTTGTTCTTCAGCTATTATGTTGTTGTTACTTAAATGATTATATATTTTTGTTGATATTATGGATGTTAGGATTTTATACATTGTTGTTAGGCAAGTGATGGGTCTATATTTGCTGGGATCTGATGTATTTTCTGTTTTTGGGAGTAGATATGTTATTCCGGAAGTGAGGAAGTCATCGGTTTGTCCTGTTTTTATTATTTTATCCATTGCTATTGCCATTGGTTGATGTACTGTTGTAAAGTGTTTGTACCAGAAGTTTTGTATTTTGTCTTGTCCTGGGCTTTTCCAATTGTGGGATTTCTTGAGGGCTTCGGTTAAGTCATCTTTAATTATATTTACTGAAGTCATAGGTGGTATTTCTTTATTTTCATCTTCAATATCATTTATCCAATTAGATTCTTTATATTCCTTTGGGTTGCTCCAGATTTCTTTCCAGTAGTTTTCTATTTCATCTATTTGTGGTGTATGGTTAATATTGCTTGAATTTATTTTGTTTTGATTTCTATAGAACATTTTTTCGTTATTATAGAACATTGTATTTTGCTTTCGTCTTTCGCTTTGTTGTTTATATCTTCTGATTCTTTGTGATAGTGCTTGAACTGTTTGTTTTAATGTGTCGTTGTAATTCCGGATAATAGCTTCAAATTCAGGTTTTCCAGGTTTTGTCTGTAATAATCGGTATATATCTTTTAATGATTGGTTAAGTCTTTTTGATTTGTTTCCATTTAACACTTGCGTTATTCTTCCTATTACTTGTCTTTTCCCTTCTATACGTGTCTCTATTCGCTTTTGCCATTTAGGTATTATATTTTCTTGATTTAGTTTTGTAGTTGACATGTGTTGTATTTTGTAGCCTAAGAGTCTCGATACTGCTACTGCTGCACAGTATGTTATTGTATTAATTGTGCTCAACGACATGTTATCTTCGATGTAATCTTTAAGTATATCATTAATTGTTATTATTGTAGATCTTGTTTTTACGCCACTTTTTATTTTTGGTAACTTAGGTCTGAGTTCTATTTCAAAGTCTTTATATTGTTCTAAAGAAGTTTTTAGTTCATTTTCTGCTGTTATTCTATTTATTTCATCATTTGTATTGATTCTGTTATCTGTTGTTGTAGGTGTCTCTTCCATTTCTGGCACTACTTCTACTGTGGTATTTAATTCAGTTGTTTCATTTAATGATAGTTCATGTGCCACTTGCTGTTTGATTTCTTGTAATTCTATTGGGGATATTTTATTATTCTTTGCTAAGAATCGCCGCTGGTCTGCAATCCTTTGTTCCGTTACATTTAGTTCTGGATATTTCTGTTTGAATGCTAAGTAAATTTGGTTTCTGTAATCAGTCATATTTGTTTCGAGTCGAGTTGATCTGTAGTATTCGCGCATTATCAAGGTATTCATCTCATGTGTCCATTTCATGCGCTTTTGCGATTTTTCAACCAAATTGGTCAGTTGTCGCTGAGAACCAGCTTGAACTGAAACATTTTGGAGGTTAGTCTGATTTTGTTGACTAGTCTGCGGTCGCATTACATCACAGCTTTGCCCGCATAGCACATCACTGCGTGGGATATGATGCATACTTAACGAACTGCAGTCAATGCCTACCTGCTGAACGCGGGATTTATTTGAGAGGGTACCTCCCGAACACCCCCCGTTATTCCTTCGACTACGTGTAATCATAATTATATATATATTTGTTTTTATTATTATTATTATTATTATTATTATTATTTTTGTATATCACGGTTGTTCCGGTGTGATCACAGTTGTGTCGGCCACTTTTGGTGGCAGAGACACGACTGGTTAGACTCAACTCAAGTCTAGTACTTTTCTGACTGTTCTACAACTCTGAAGTATCACTGCTTTTTGCATTTCATAGATCTTAGTTTTTCTGATTTCCAGTGATTCCAAACTTAAGGCCAGATTTTTCGGTATTACGGCCATTGATGACAGGATTATAGGTATGATTTCAACTTTCTTAATGCGCCACATCTTATTGATCTCATAGGCCAAGTCTGTATATTTTCGGCGTTTCTCACTATGCGTGTCCTGTAGTTTGTGTGTTAGTGGGACCGCTATGTCTATTATGTACGCCTTATCTTGATGTTTGTCTACTAGTACTATATCTGGGCGGTTGTGGGCCACAGTCTTATCTGTTCTTATTTCCTTATCCCAGTAGAGCTTGGCTCTGTTGCTTTCCATTACACTTTGTGGCTCGTATCTATAGTATGGTAATGGTTCTTTGATTAGTCCGAATCTTATTGCCAATTCCTGATGTATGATTTTGGCTACTTGGTTGTGACGGCTTAGGTACTCGGTGTTTGTGAGTACTTTACACCCATTTAGTATATGTTCTATTGTTTCTGACTCCATATGACACATCCTGCACTTGTCTGTTGGTATATTTAGCTTTTGGATGTATTTCTGATGGTTTCGTGTCGGAATCACTCGATCTTGTATTGCCATCATGAACCCCTCTGTCTCTCCATGAAGACCGGCGTACTTCAACCATTTTGTAGACATTTCTTCGTCTACGTGTGTTTGGTTGAGTTCTGCTCTGTATCTACCGTGGAGTTCTTTTGAGGCCCATGTGTTAATCCTCTCTTTTTCATTTTGTATTTCTATTTGATGTTCATTATTGCTGAGATTTAGAGGTGTGTAGTTGTTATCAAGTGTTGCTGTTATTTTGTGGAGCTCTGAGACATTGCATTTTTGTTGATGGTATTTTCTCAGCAATTCTCGCTGTTTGGCTTCAAGGCTTACAATGTTTAGTAACCCTCTACCCCCATGCTTTCTACTAACACACAGTCGTGCTACAGAACTTCTAGGGTGGTGTAGTCCAAACATTGTAAGTTGTCGCCTTATATGTCTTTCAATGGTCTCAAGTTCTGTTTTACTCCATTTTATTATTCCGAACGAGTATGTCAGTACAGGTATAGCCCAAGTGTTTATGGCTTTGAATTTGTTGTTTGAGTTTAGTTGAGATTTTAGTATTTTTATTATTCTTTGGTTTAATGTTTTCTTTATTTCTTCTTTAACTTCTGTCATTTTAGATTTATGCATTTGCTTAATTCCTAAGTACTTATATATATCTCCATTTTCTAGTGCCTTTATATATCCATTTTCAGTTTCGTATTGATTTCTTTCAGAATAGACTCCTCTTTTCAGTTTCATTATAGCACATTTATCTAATCCGAATTCCATATTTATATCATTGGAGAAAGTTTCTGTTGTTTTTAGCATTGCATTTAAATCAGATTCTTTTTCGGCATATAGTTTTAAGTCGTCCATATATAGTAGATGTGTTAGCTTATATTTTGTATCACTTGATTTTAGATTTACGCCTTTTAGCTTTTTAAGTAATGATGACAGTGGGTTTATGGCTAAGCAGAACCACAGAGGACTGAGTGAATCTCCTTGAAATATTCCTCTATTTATTTTTATTTCTGTACTTATTTTTGTTCCATTATTTGTATTGACACACAATTTAGTATTCCATTTTTTCATCATATTTTCTAATGTGTTTATCAGTGTGTTGTCAATTTTATATAGTTTTAACACTCTTAATAACCATTTATGAGGGACTGAATCGAATGCTTTCTTATAGTCTATGTATGCCATTTCAAGATTTCTATGTTTTTGACGAGCTCTTATTGTTATGATATTGTCTATTGTTAATTGCTCTTTACAGCCCATAGAGTGTTTTATACAGCCTTTTTGTTCTTCAGCTATTATGTTGTTGTTGCTTAAATGATTATATATTTTTGTTGATATTATGGATGTTAAGATTTTATACATTGTTGTTAGGCAAGTGATGGGTCTATATTTACTGGGATCTGATGTATTTTCTGTTTTTGGGAGTAGATATGTTATTCCAGAAGTGAGGAAGTCATCGGTTTGTCCTGTTTGTATTATTTTATCCATTGCTATTGCCATTGGTTGATGTACTGTTGTAAAGTGTTTGTACCAGAAGTTTTGTATTTTGTCTTGTCCTGGGCTTTTCCAATTGTGGGATTTCTTGAGGGCTTCGGTTAAGTCATCTTTAATTATATTTACTGAAGTCATATGTGGTATTTCTTTATTTTCATCTACAATATCATTTATCCAATTTGATTCTTTATATTCCTTTGGGTTACTCCAGATTTCTTTCCAGTAGTTTTCTATTTCATCTATTTGTGATGTATTGTTAATATTGCTTGAATTTATTTTATTTTGATTTCTATAGAACATTTTTTCGTTATTATAGAACATTGTATTTTGTTTTCGTCTTTCGCTTTGTTGTTTATATCTTCTGATTCTTTGTGATAGTGCTTGAACTGTTTGTTTTAATGTGTCGTTGTAATTTCGGATTATGGATTCAAATTCAGGATTTCCAGGTTTTGTCTGTAATGATCTGTATATATCTTTTAATGATTGGTTAATTCTTTTTGATTTGTTTCCATTTAACACTTGCGTTATTCTTCCAATTATTTTTCTTTTCCCTTCGATTCGTGTCTCTATTCGCTTTTGCCATTTAGGTATTACATTTTCTTGATTTGGTTTTGTTGTTGACATGGGATCTATTTTGTAGCCTAAGAGTCTCGATACTGCTACTGCTGCACAATACGTTATTGTATTAATTGCGCTCAACGACATATTTTCTTCGATGTAATCTTTAAGTATATCATTTATTGTTATTATAGTAGATCTTGTTTTAATGCCACTTCTTATTTTTGGTAATTTAGGTCTGAATTCTATTTCAAAGTCTTTATATTGTTCTAAAGATGTTTTTAGTTCATTTTCTGCTGTTATTCTGTTTGTTTCATCATTTGTATTGTTTCTGTTATCTGTTGTTGTAGGTGTCTCTTCTATTTCTGGCACTACTTCTACTGTAATATTTAATTCAGTTGTTTCATTTAATGATAGTTCATGTGCCACTTGTTGTTTGATTTCTTGTAATTCAATCGGGGATATTTTATTATTCTTTGCTAAGAATCGCCGTTGGTCTGCAATCCTTTGTTCCGTTACATTTAGTTCTGGATATTTTTGTTTGAATGCTAAGTATATTTGGTTTCTGTAATCAGTCATATTTGTTTCGAGTCGAGTTGATCTGTAGTATTCGCGCATTATCAAGGTATTCATCTCATGTGTCCATCTCATGCGCTTTTGCGATTTGTCAACCAAATTGGTCAGTTGTTGCTGAGAACCAGCTTGAACTGAAACATTTTGGAGGTTAGTCTGATTTTGTTGACTAGTCTGCGGTCGCATTACATCACAGCTTTGCCCGCATAGCACATCACTGCGTGGGATATGATGCATACTTAACGAACTGCAGTCAATGCCTACCTGCTGAACGCGGGATTTATTTGAGAGGGTACCTCCCGAACACCCCCCGTTATTCCTACGACTACGTGTAATCATATTTATATATTTTTGTGGCCTTTTTACGGGGTCCCGGTCCCTAGAGAAAGCTCAACACTAACATGTGTCTATTGCCACCCATTTCTCACCACTAACATGTGTTTGTTGAAATAGGATTTTTATTTTTTTGAAACAAAAGTGGCCATTGCGTGTGAGGACGAGTAACTACTCGAAGGGTGAAGGGACATCCTTGCGGACATCCCTTCGGGGTGGGGGCACCTTTTTACAGGCACCCCCGGGTGGGAGCACCCTTGCGGGTACTCCCAGGTGGGCACCGATACCGAAGTACCGATACCCGGGTCGGGCAGAAACTCGTCCTCACTTAGCACCCCGCTTTCCCCATACTACTTAAGTTGGCCGTCCTAAACAGCGTTGGTTGGGCAGGGACGGGAAGCACAGTTAAAACAATTTTTTTTTCTCAGAAAAATTGCTTTACCACATCGGGGCTCGAACTATAGATCTTACTCTCCATTACACTACATAGCCCTACACACTAACCACTACACCACTGTGCCTCCTCTTTTATTATTATTATTATTATTATTATTATTATTATTATTATTATTATTATTATTATTATTATTATTATTATTATTATTATTATTATTATTATTATTATTATTATTATTATTATTATTATCTTTGTATATCACGGTTGTTCCGGTGTGATCACAGTTGTGTCGGCCACTTTTGGTGGCAGAGACACGACTGGTTAGACTCAACTCAAATCTAGTACTTTTCTGACTGTTCTACAACTCTGAAGTATCACTGCTTTTTGCATTTCATAGATCTTAGTTTTTCTGATTTCCAGTGATTCCAAACTTAGGGCCAGATTTTTCGGTATTACGGCCATTGATGACAGTATTATAGGTATTATTTCAACTTTCTTAATGCGCCACATCTTATTGATCTCATAGGCCAAGTCTGTATATTTCCGACGTTTCTCACTATGCGTGTCCTGTAATTTATGTGTTAGTGGGACCGCTATGTCTATTATATACGCCTTATCTTGATGTTTGTCTACTAGGACTATATCTGGGCGGTTGTGGGCCACAGTCTTATCAGTTCTTATTTCTTTATCCCAGTAGAGCTTGGCGCTGTTGTTTTCCATTACACTTTGTGGCTCGTATCTATAGTATGGTAATGGGTCTTTGATTAGTCCGAATCTTATTGCCAGTTCCTGATGTATGATCTTGGCTACTTGATTGTGACGGCTTAGGTACTCGGTATTTGTGAGTACTTTACACCCATTTAGTATATGTTCTATTGTTTCGGACTCCATATGACACATCCTGCACTTGTCTGTTGGTATGTTTAGCTTTTGGATATATTTCTGATGGTTACGGGTCGGAACCACTCGATCTTGTATTGCCATCATGAACCCCTCTGTCTCTCCGTGAAGACCGGCGTACTTCAGCCATTTTGTAGACATTTCTTCGTCTACGTGTGTTTGGTTGAGTTCTGCCCGGTATCTTCCGTGGAGTTCTTTTGAGGCCCATGTGTTAATCCTCTCTTTTTCATTTTGTATATCTATTTGATGTTCAATATTGCTGAGGTTTAGAGGTGTGTAGTTGTAATCGAGTGTTGATGTTATTTTGTGGAGCTCTGAGACATAGCATTTTTGTTGATGGTATTTTCTCAACAGTTCTCGCTGTTTGGCCTCAAGGCTTACAATGTTTAGTAACCCTCTACCCCCATGCTTTCTACTAACACACAGTCGTGCTACAGAACTTCTAGGGTGGTGTAGTCCAAACATTGTAAGTTGTCGCCTTATATGTCTTTCAATGGTCTCAAGTTCTGTTTTACTCCATTTTATTATTCCGAACGAGTATGTCAGTACAGGTATAGCCCAAGTGTTTATGGCTTTGAATTTGTTGTTTGAGTTTAGTTGAGATTTTAGTATTTTTATTATTCTTTGATTTAATGTTTTCTTTATTTCTTCTTTAACTTCTGTCATTTTAGATTTATGCATTTGCTTAATTCCTAAGTACTTATATATATCTCCATTTTCTAGTGCCTTTATATATCCGTTTTCAGTTTCGTATTGATTTCTTTCAGAATAGACTCCTCTTTTCAGTTTCATTATAGCACATTTATCTAATCCGAATTCCATATTTATATCATTGGAGAAAGTTTCTGTTGTTTTTAGCATTGCATTTAAATCAGATTCTTTTTCGGCGTATAGTTTTAAGTCGTCCATATATAGTAGATGTGTTAGATTATATTTTGTATCACTTGATTTTAGATTTACGCCTTTTAGCTTTTTAAGTAGTGATGACAGTGGGTTTATGGCTAAGCAGAACCACAGAGGACTGAGTGAATCTCCTTGAAATATTCCTCTATTTATTTTGATTTCTGTACTTATTTTTGTTCCATTATTTGTATTGACACACAATTTAGTATTCCATTTTTTCATCATATTTTCTAATGTGTTTATCAGTGTGTTGTCAATTTTATATAGTTTTAACACTCTTAATAACCATTTATGAGGGACTGAATCGAATGCTTTCTTATAGTCTATGTATGCCATTTCAAGATTTCTATGTTTTTGACGAGCTCTTATTGTTATGATATTGTCTATTGTTAATTGCTCTTTGCAGCCCATCGAGTGTTTTATACAGCCTTTTTGTTCTTCAGCTATTATGTTGTTGTTACTTAAATGATTATATATTTTTGTTGATATTATGGATGTTAGGATTTTATACATTGTTGTTAGGCAAGTGATGGGTCTATATTTGCTGGGATCTGATGTATTTTCTGTTTTTGGGAGTAGATATGTTATTCCGGAAGTGAGGAAGTCATCGGTTTGTCCTGTTTGTATTATTTTATTCATTGCTATTGCCATTGGTTGATGAACTGTTGTAAAGTGTTTATACCAGAAGTTTTGTATTTTGTCTTGTCCTGGGCTTTTCCAATTGTGGGATTTCTTGAGGGCTTCGGTTAAGTCATCTTTAATTATATTTACTGAAGTCATTTGTGGTATTTCTTTATTTTCATCTTCAATATCATTTATCCAATTAGATTCTTTATATTCCTTTGGGTTACTCCAGATTTCTTTCCAGTAGTTTTCTATTTCATCTATTTGTGGTGTATTGTTATTATTGCTTGAATTTATTTTATTTTGATTTCTATAGAACATTTTTTCGTTATTATAGTACATTGTATTTTGTTTTCGTCTTTCGCTTTGTATTTTATATCTTCTAATTCTTTGTGATAGTGCTTGAACTGTTTGTTTTAATGTGTCGTTGTAATTTCGGATTATGGATTCAAATTCAGGTTTTCCAGGTTTTGTCTGTAATGATCGGTATATATCTTTTAATGATTGGTTAAGTCTTTTTGATTTGTTTCCATTTAACACTTGCGTTATTCTTCCAATTATTTTTCTTTTCCCTTCTATCCGTGTCTCTATTCGCTTTTGCCATTTAGGTATTACATTTTCTTGATTTGGTTTTGTTGTATACATGTGTTCTATTTTGTAGCCTAAGAGTCTCGATACTGCTACTGCTGCACAATACGTTATTGTATTAATTGCGCTCAACGACATATTTTCTTCGATGTAATCTTTAAGTATATCATTTATCGTTATTATAGTAGATCTTGTTTTAATGCCACTTCTTATTTTTGGTAATTTAGGTCTGAATTCTATTTCAAAGTCTTTATATTGTTCTAAAGATGTTTTTAGTTCATTTTCTGCTGTTATTCTGTTTATTTCATCATTTTTATTGTTTATGTTATCTGTTGTTGTAGGTGTCTCTTCTATTTCTGGCACTACTTCTACTGTGGTATTTAATTCAGTTGTTTCATTTAATGATAGTTCATGTGCCACTTGTTGTTTGATTTCTTGTAATTCAATCGGAGATATTTTATTATTCTTTGCTAAGAATCGCCGTTGGTCTGCAATTCTTTGTTCCGTTACATTTAGTTCTGGATATTTTTGTTTGAATGCTAAGTATATTTGGTTTCTGTAATCAGTCATATTTGTTTCGAGTCGAGTTGATCTGTAGTATTCGCGCATTATCAAGGTATTCATCTCATGTGTCCATCTCATGCGCTTTTGCGATTTGTCAACCAAATTGGTCAGTTGTTGCTGAGAACCAGCTTGAACTGAAACATTTTGGAGGTTAGTCTGATTTTGTTGACTAGTCTGCGGTCGCATTACATCACAGCTTTGCCCGCATAGCACATCACTGCGTGGGATATGATGCATACTTAACGAACTGCAGTCAATGCCTACCTGCTGAACGCGGGATTTATTTGAGAGGGTACCTCCCGAACACCCCCCGTTATTCCTACGACTACGTGTAATCATATTTATATATTTTGTGGCCTTTTTACGGGGTCCCGGTCCCTAGAGAAAGCTCAACACTAACATGTGTCTATTGCCACCCATTTCTCACCACTAACATGTGTTTGTTGAAATAGGATTTTTTTTTTTTTATTTTTTGAAACAAAAGTGGCCATTGCGTGTGAGGACGAGTAACTACTCGAAGGGTGAAGGGACATCCTTGCGGACGTCCCTTCGGGGTGGGGGCACCTTTTTACAGGCACCCCCGGGTGGGAGCACCCTTGCGGGTACCCCCAGGTGGGCACCGATACCGAAGTACCGATACCCGGGTCGGGCAGAAACTCGTCCTCACTTAGCACCCCGCTTTCCCCATACTACTTAAGTTGGCCGTCCTAAACAGCGTTGGTTGGGCAGGGACGGGAAGCACAGTTAAAACAATTTTTTTTTCAGAAAAATTGCTTTACCACATCGGGGCTCGAACTATAGATCTTACTCTCCATTACACTACATAGCCCTACACACTAACCACTACACCACTGTGCCTCCTTTTTATTATTATTATTATTATTATTATTATTATTATTATTATTATTATTATTATTATTATTATTATTATTATTATTATTATTATTATTATTATTATTATTATTATTATTATATAATTAATAATTTATTTAATAAAAATTAAAAATTTACAGATTATTTAAAATTTAAGTTTATTCTAAAACAATAATTATAGTAAAAATATAATTTATATTATTTTTGTTTATAATTATTTAGTATTTAATAATAAAAAAATGTTAGTCTCCAATACTGTAGTATATTTTAATTCAATATTGATTATTAAATTTAAAAATAATGTTAATAATTGTAATAACTATTAGCCCTATTAGCTGAAATTATAATAATTTAATATTAAGTTTTTATGAATAAATTAATTTTTATTTATATTTTTAAATATAATAATATTTTATAAAGTAATTTAAACTTTATTTAGCACTTATTATAATTAATTTTATTTTTTTTGTAAAGTAAACTACTTAGAAATTATTATATTTAGTATTAATATTACAGAATAATTATTTGGTTTACAATTAAAACATAAATAATTTATTTTTATATTATTCTTGTTTATAATGATAGATAAGTTATCTATTATTTGTTACAATGTTTGGTTAGATATTGATTGTATTTAGTGGTTTTTATTTTATTAATAATTAAAAAAAAAAATATTATTAATATTTTAGATTTGTTGGTGTTTTTATGTTGCTGTTAATATTAATTAAATGTATTTAATAAATAATTACTAAATTATATGATATAAATATATTCAATTCAATCAAATGTATTAATTGAAAATCCCATTGAATATATCGGGATAGTTGAATAGATAATTTTACCATGATAAATTAATTGATTTTAATTTATTATGAATAAGTATTTAAATATATATTAATATCTATATATATATAGATATATATATATTAATATGTATATATATAGATATATATATATTAATATGTATATATATAGATATATATATATTAATATGTATATATATATATATATATATATATATTAATATTAATAAATTATTATAAATTAACTTAATAAATATAATTATTATTATTATTGTATAATTTTAAGTTGTTTTTAAAAATTTATAAATTACTAAATTTTGTTTGAATAACATCTATATAAATCATATTTAAATAATTTATTATAATTAATGACTATTTATACTTATAATAATATTATTTAAAAAAATTATTTTAGTTATTAACAAATATATGTTTATATATATTGCTATAAAATAAATTTAATGATTAATGGTTATAATTTCAAACTAAATAATTATTTTAAAAATATAAATTTTACTTATAATAATTGCTTAAAAAAATTTAAATTATTGTATAAAACATTATTATATATTTAAAATAGTTAAATAGTATTAAAAATATACTATAATACTGGACTAACATTTAAACTAAATATACTAAATAATTATTATATTATAAACAAAAATAATATAATTTATATTTTTACTATTATTATTCCTAGTATTATCAAATTTGAATATTTTTCTAAAAAAAATTTAGTAATATAATTAGTAATGAAATATATTTTTTATAAATAATATTAATTATATATTACAATAGAAAATAAATATATATTTTTTAGATATAATTATAGGTATAAAATGTTTTAATATCAAATATATATATTGATTAAAATAATTTTGATATGTTTACCTAAAAATTTAGTTATTATTAATAATAATTATGACCTTGATGTAAAAAATAGATAAATTTCATTATAAAATAAATAAATATTAGTTATTTATTAGATGTAAACATAAAATTATATTTTATTTATTTATATAAATCATTATAATTATTGTTTATATTAGAAAATAGTTTTACAATAATCAAAACATAATAATTTATTTATATAAATATATAGTTAATTGTTAGATAATAAATTATCACAATTATATATATATATAATATTTACTAATAACTACTGTTTTATATTTAAATACTTATTCATAATAAATTAAAATTTATCATGGTAAAATTATCTATTTAATTATCACGATATATTCAATGGGATTTTTTAATTAATACATTTGATTGAATTGATAATATTTATATCATATAATTTAGTTATTATTTATTATAAATACATTTAATTATTACTAGAAAAAAACAACAACAACAATAAAATCTGAAAATATCTAATATTTTAATTTTGATTATTAATATCTAATATTTTAATTTTGATTATTAATATCTAATATATTAATTTTGATTATTAATATCTAATATTTTAATTTTGATTATTAATATCTAATATTTTAATTTTGATTATTAATATCTAATATTTTAATTTTGATTATTAATATCTAATATTTTAATATTGATTATTAATATCTAATATTTTAATATTGATTATTAATATAATAAAAACCACTAAATACACAAATATCTAACCAAACATTGTAACAAATAATAGATAGATATTGAATGTACCCAGGGCAAATTGAAAATTATTCCATGCATTCATCGGAAATAAATTCAAACAATAAAACCCGATCTCAGGTCCCGCGAGTTTTTCGCAAAACATTACGAGTTTATATCTAACAGTCCATAAGGGTATAGGTCTACGATGTCTACTACTGGTAGCCAAATAGGACTGTACCCTAACCCTGGATCCATGCGCTTCATTGATAATACGTGCAAACGTTATCGATGCCAGTGTTGGAAACAAATTAAACCAAATAACACTGAATATCATTAGAAATTTATATATAAAATTGATTTCATTGTGTTGTAAACTATAGACAATCAATACGATTATTGAATAAATTAAATAATACATTATTAATACCATTTGACAAAAATATTGATTAGCCCTCCAGCACATTAAGGTTAGATACTGGTGCTCATCAATCAGATACATAAGCTTTCTATAATTAAATCTATTATAATTAAATGCTTGCTGAAATTTTTTGTTTAGCTGGCGAAATTTATATAGAAAATATAATAGACCCATTGTTATTAAACTAGTTAGATAAACAAATGTAGCTAGAAAATAATTGATAGAAATTGCGAATGTTAAATTCCAAAATATACAATTAATTATCCAGATAAAATTAAAATTATCATCATAGCTATAATAATAATAAATGTCCCAGGTTTTCCATAAATGTACCATGATCAATAAACCATTTACTATTTTCATAAATTTGGATACTATTAATATATTTGTTATGAAATTAAATATTAATAAAAATCGTTTATAATATCTTGAATTTAATGGATATTTTATTTTCGTATATTTTATTTGATAAAAATATGACCATATTTTTTGATTTAATTGAAAATAATCTTGATAAATTAGATTTAATTCGACCAAGCTAACTAATAGTGAACCCATTGATAATATACTTGATAGCACCCGACCATTACTGCCTATTTAATGTGGAATATCGCATATGATTGCCAACACCCAGGGATCAATGGTAACTGAGCTGACTATACATCTAATTACTTGAATGAATGTACAGAAATTCATTAGTAATATACATATCATACGTTTTTTACTTTTAACTACTAATTGATTGACATTTTGATGATTATTACAATAATAGTTATCAATTGATGGATAAATTGTTACACAATTTTTTCTATTATAGTTTTCCAAGCGTTCAAATAGTTGAATAATATCACCTGGATAGTTGAATAGATAATTTTTACCATGATCAATCAATAATCTTATTTTATTATGAATATACATTTTTTTTTATAAAAATTATTTTTGAAATTTATTATTTTACAATAGTATAAAATATAATACAATATTTAACTAACTTTTTTTTTAAAAAAAAATCCTAAATAACTAAATAATGAAATTTGTATTTTCTATAAACTATTTTAATTCATAACTATAAATAACTATTAATCATTATAATTGTAGTTTTTTAAATTATTTAAGTTTAAGTATTATTTTTCCAATTAAATTATATAATAGTTATTTATTACAATATATATTAAATATATAAATGTCTAAAACTATAATAAGTTAATAGTAATTATTTTTTTTATAATAATTATTTTTTTTATAATAATTATTATTTCATGTCATTAAGCAATTTATGCAATAATTGTTGTTTATTTAAATATAATAAATTATTATATATTAACTTGATAAATTATTTAAAATACTATTATTATTTTTTTTAATAATTTTAAGTAGTATTTTAAATTATTAAATAAATTACAAAATTTTGTCTTGAATAACAAATATATAAATCATATTTAAATAGTTATAATTATAATTAATGACATAATTTATATTTAACATAATTTAAAAAAAAAATATTATTTGTTAGTAACTTATATATAAATATCATGCGCTAAAATTAATCATTAAAATAACTTATCTATCATTATATAATTAATAATTATTATATAAAAATATTTTTTTTAAAAAAAAGTTATGTTTAAATTTTTAGAATAAAATAATTATTCAGTAATTATATTAATAGAAAATATTATATTTTATGATAAAAGTTAGCTTTTTTAAAAAAATATAAATAACATTATAAATTATATAAATAATAAATAAAATACAATTAACTAAAATTTATTTATTTAACCAAACATTGTAACAAATAATAGATATATATTAAATGTACCCAGTGCAAATTGAAAATTATTCCATGCATTCATCGGAAATAAATTCAAACAATAAAATCCGATCTCAGGTCCACCGAGTTTCTCGCAAAACATTATCAGTTTRTATCTAACTGTCCATAAGGGTATAGGCCTACGATTTCTACTACTGGTAGCCAAATAGGACTGTACCCTAACCCTGGATCCATGYGCTTCATTGATAATACGTGCAAACRTTATCGATGCCAGTGTTGGAAAYAAATTAAACCAAATAATACAGAATARCATAAATGATTTRTATTTGAAATYGATTTCATTATGTTGTAGACTGTAGACYAACAAAACGATTATTGAATAAATCAAATAATACATAATGAATATCATTTGACAAAAATATTGRTTAGCCCTCCGGGACATTACGGTCAGATACTGGTGCTCATCAATCAGATACATAAGCTTTCTATTAATATTAAATTGATTATTAAATAAATGTTGAAATTTTTGATTTAGCTGTCGAAATTTATATAGAAAATAAGCTAGGCCCATTGTTACTATAATATTTAGATAGACAAATGTAGCTAGGAAAAAATTGATAAATAAGCCAAATGTTAGATTCCAAAATAACCAAATARWTATCCAGATAAAATAGTTAAAATTAGTAAAATAAATGTTAAACATTTCCCATAAATGTACCATGATAAATAGCCAATTAACTATCGTCATAAACTTGGATATATTGGTTATAAAATTAAAATGTAATAAAAATTTTCTATAATATCTAGAATTTAATGGATATTTTATTGTCTTGTATTTTATTTGATAAAAATATGACCATATAATTTGATTTATTAGAAAATAATCTTGATAGAATATATTCAATTCGACCAAGCTAACTAATAGTGAACCCATTGTTAATATAGTTGATAGTATCCGACCATTACTGGCTATTGAATGCGAAATATCGCATATGATTGCCAACACCCAGGGATCTGTGGTAACTGAGCTAACTATAAATCTAATTAATTGTATGAATGTACACAAAATCATTAGTAGTATACGTATAATACGTTTTTTACTTTTAACTACTAATTGATTGACATTTTGATGATTATTACAATAATAGTTATCAATTGATGGATAAATTGTTATAAAATTTTTTCTATTATAGTTTTCCAAGCGTTCAAATAGTTTAATAATATCAGTACCTGGATAGTTGAATAGATAATTTTTACCATGATCAATCAATGATCGTAATTTATTATGAATATACATTTTTTTTCACAAAAATTATTTTTTTGAAATATTTTTATCTTACAATATAATATAAAAATATAATACAATATTTTTAATAACATTTAGAAAATCCTAAAATAACTAAATAGAGAAATTAGTATTTTTATAAACTATTTTTTATTCAACTATAAATATTATAACTATTAATCATTATAATTAAAGTTTTCATAATTTAAATTTAAATATTATATTTCCAATTAAGTAATATAATAGTTATATATATATATATATTTATATATATATATATATATCTTAAATAAATAAATATTTAAACTATAATAAGTTGAATAATTATTATTTTTTTTATAATAATTAATATTTCATGTCATTAAGTAATTTAAGCAATAATAACTTTATCATATAAATATAATAAATTATTATAAATATCAACTTAATAAATAAAAATAATTTTTTAATAGTTAAATAAATTACACACACACACAAATTGTTTGAATAACAAATATATAAATCATATTTAAATAGTTTATTTAAATAATTAATCGACTATTTATATTTATAAAATTATTACAATATTTATAAATACAGTTTTACATTATTCAAAATAAAATATTTTATTAATTATTACAATTAATACAATATATCGTAAAAATCTAAAAATTTATTTACAATTGATTTTATGATTTTTTAAAATTTCGATAATTATAAAATATGTAAATAGTGTAAACATTTTTTAAATATTATTTTGAATGTATATATATTTATATATTTTGTTGACAACTAATACCTATATTTTATATATAATATATACAGTAATACTTATTATTATAATAAACTATATACAGTTGATAATTTTTTTTTAAAAAAGTTTTTATTTTAAATTTTACTATTATGCAAACTGTAATTTTTTAAGTTAACTAAAATTTACTAATATATTTTAATTTTATAAACTATTAATAAATAGTTACTACAAGTCTTATATTTATTTTTTTATTATTAAAAAAATATTATTTAATTTAAAAATATTTAAACATTATAAAACATTTAATTTATTTTTTTTTTCATAAAATTAATAAATATATTTTTGTTTGTTTAAAATCTAAAAATTAAAATTTAAAATGTTTAGACTATTGGTAATTAATCAAAATGGCAAAAAATAGTTAATTAGTTAAATGCAAAATATTACGATATTTTTTAATTGTATATTAATTGTATATATTTTATTAACATAATTAAATTTTAATATTATCAATTTTTATTTATTTATAAATAATTAATCTAATAATTTGCTAACAATATTCTGTTATTTTATTTGAATTTATATTTTTTAATATATTGATTAAAAAATTGTAAAATTTTAATTGAATAAAATATATTCATTATATTTAAATTTTATAATTTATTTTAAAAATAGATAAACGAATGAAATAAACATTATTAATTTTATTATATACTTTATATATATTTATATTGAAAAATCATTAAATAAATAAAAAATTATTAATTAAATATGTAATGTATTTTACATTACAGTTAATTAATGAAAATTATTTTTAAAAGCATAAAATAATAATTTATATATATATATAAATATATCTTTACTAAATAATTATTAATTTAGAAAATAAATAAATAATTTTATACTGTAAACCATATTTTCTAATTATTTAGTAAACAATTTTATATTTTATTTTTTTTAAATAGTTTATTGTAATAATAATAATAATGACTAAATTATTTCTAATAACAATAATTGTTATTATATTATCAGATAGTATTAGTACTGGCAATTTGAATGGTAAATATTTTTACATAATATTTAATTAAATATATATATTGAATATTTAATTATTATTTATTTTCATTTAAAAAATCAAATATGTTTTTATTTGAAAAAATTATTATTGTTTAATTAAAAAAAATATGGCTGCTTAATTAATTTCTCTAATAAATACTGTATAAAAATTATTTAACATTTATAATTAATTAGTTAGTATTTATTAATTAGTAATATATATATATATATATAATTTTAATGTTATTATTATTAATGTATTTAGCTTAATTTACTTATTTATTATAAATTTTAACTAAACTAAAAATATTTTTTCTAAAATATTTTTTAAATAATTTTTATTTTTATTAATTTTATTTATTTTACTATACTAGTATTTTTTTTTAAAAAAAATAATTAATTAATAATAATTACATCTAACTTTTATCTGAAAAATTTATTATTACTATTATTATTATTATTATTAATTATTATTTGTTTAATTTAATAAGGAAATGGTGGTGATATCCTTAAAATACGTCTATTTATTAATAGAAATAGTATTAAAGCCGAATTCATGTATAGAATTCAATTATCGCAGACAATTGATTCGGAATTTATACGTCAAATGAATACTGAAATACCCAGATATGTACAAAAATTTGAATTTGCAAATGCAAATGCTGCCAATCGTAAACAAATAAGTAAAAATTTTATATCACATCAAACACTGGCACAATTGGGATACAAAAGTGGCGATACTGTTTATATATTAATTAAACGTATTTGAAAAAAATAAACTAAATTAATTATTATAATAATTATTATTATTGTTATTAAAATTATAATTATAATTATTGTTATTAAAATAATAAAAATAATAACTATTATTAAAATAAAAATAATAACTATTATTACGATAATAATAGTAACTATTATTACGATAATAATAGTAACTATTATTACGATAATAATAGTAACTATTATTACAATAATAATAACAATAAAATTATAATAATAATAATAAAGTATAAAATTGATATTAATTAATTTAATTATAATTTTTTTAATATAGTTATAACAAAATTGTTTTTTTATTAATTAAAGTAAATATTAAGTGCTTATAATATTAGCAAATAATTGTTATCCAAGTTTATTGTATAAGTTTGTATAAAAAATAAATTTAAAATAAATTAATAACAATTTTTTTTTAAAAAAAAAACATTCACTAACTGTAGTATATCTTGTATATAAATTCTTGTATAGAGTTTCTTATATATAAATATATATATTTTTTTAAATTATTAAAAAAACTGTAAATTTTAATCAATAGATTATTTATGTAGTTTATATAAATTTTATGATTATTATTAATTTGAGACATATAATGATCTATACAATAGATTTTATATAAACAAATTAATTATAATTAACTTTTTTAGTTATGATTCGTTAAATTTTAAATTTAAATGATAAATAATTTATAATTATTAAATTTAACTAATTTTTTTTTGTATTTTATATTGTTTTGCAATAGTAATATATATATATTAGTAATTATTTATTAAAAAAATAATTAATTCATTGACATTATGATAGTTATTTTAATAACATTTAAAAATAAATCCAGAAAATTAAAATTATATTTCTATTTGTATTTTTTAATATTAATTATTTAAATTTTTGTTTCTAGTTTTTTAGTTTTTTAGTTTTTAGTAATTAATATAAAATTAAATACTATAATTAAAACTTTGAAAAAAATACAAATATAAACTGTAAATCTTTAATTAAACTCTAAGTTAATTTAATTAATTGATTTTTTACTAAAGAATTAATTGTTATGAATGCAAACTACTATTTTTTAATTTTAGATTAGATGTTATTATATATATATATATATATATATATACTTAATATATAAATTTTATATCTAATATACAAATAATAATTATATTATTAAACTTTAAATTTTGAAATTATATCATTTATACATAACTAAAAAATTAATTTTATAGAAATTGTGTTTAATTAATCTCAAAAGATTATTATAGATATTTTGTCAATAAAATATTATTTATTAAAAAATTATTTTATATATTCAAAAAAAATAAAAAACAATATTATATTTTTGAATACTGTAATTTTTCAATTAGTTTATTGATTAGTAATATAAATAAATTATACTATTTTTAAATTTTTAGTGTTGGTTGTAGTAATGATCGCAATAGTGTCTAATAATTTTGTATAATTGTTAATTATTTTTGAAAGCTATTATTTTCTAAAATTATAATTTTTTTATTTAATTTATGATATTATATTTTAATGTTATTAAAAAAAAAACTTTCTAACTAATCTATATAAAATAAATTATTAAAAATTAACATTTAATAGCTATAAACTAGAGAAATTTTGAAGTATTATATAATATAAAAATATATTAAATTAATTTTAACATTTTTTTTTATAAAAAAAATAGATACAATTTTATAGAGAAAATTTTATAAAACATTATTTTTGTTTTAGTTGTAACAATAAATTAATTTAAAAAAAACAATATATAACTAATTTAATTTTAAAAATTAGTAAACTGTAAACTTTTAACTATACAATAATTTTGTGTTTTAAATTAATTTTAGTACAAATTTATTTTCAGGAATAAATCTAAACTAAAACTTATTTAAATATTTATATTAGTATTTTTTGGAAAAAAGTTTATTTTTTGCTAAAAAAGTTATATTAAAACAACTATAATAATTAAAAATATAATTACTAATATTTAACTATTAATAATTTATTTATTTACATTTATTTATTTAGTAATATATATATACAATTTTATTTATAATTAAATTAAATTGAATTAAATGTTGAATAAAATTAAGATTACTTTTATACAAAAAAAAAATTATACTAAATAATAAAAAATAAAACAAATTAAAAAAATCTAATGATTACTATAATTATTATTTATGAATTAAATATTATATATAATTTTTTTTTGATCTAGATCAATCAGTTTGTATAAGTATAATAGCATAGGTAGCCGTAATATTCAATACATATAGATAGGTATGATAGCCAATGTCGAAAATATGTGCAGCCCTAAACTTGACCCTTGACCTCAGCGATAATATTAGATCCAATTTTTGCCGGTCCATTGATAATGATGATGATCCCGGAGCCGACTCATCCCAATGAGCTATCCTAGACTCCAGAGCACTACACAACTGATCCATTGTTGTCGACAACGATTGCGATGACTGACACATATAAAATAGATCCAAATTTATGGATAATATGGACACTAATAACCCAGTTATAAGATACCAGTTAACTACAGGTCGGTTCATATTGTCGGCCAACGTACACAACGATCCCGATATAAACATACCGTTAATGATAATCTTGATAAATACAGTCAAACCGATTAACTGGTTCATTTGGTCGACCGAGTCGCGCAAGTCGACAATACGCTGGCACAGGTAGCTTAGTTTACTGGTTGTATTGATACCATTATTTAGTATAATAATATCATGATAATATTGTTCAAGTTTAACCAAGTAGATTTTTGATAATATAATCAATATCAGTGTTATTGAATTGATTTGCATAGCACCGGCGCAACCAAATAGAAAATTAAATATGACCATGATAATATTTTCGTATGATTTAAACTAAAATCAAAAAATATGAAAATTAATTAGTAATTAATTTTTAATGCAAATAAAAATATTTTATTTTTATTTATTTATTTTTTTTCAATAATATAGATTCTAAATAAAAAATAATTAAAATCAATTATTATTATTATTATTATACTTATCTAGTTAATTATATATATTAAAAATTATTTTATTTTTTAATATTAATTTTAATATTTAAATAATAATTTTGTTTTATAGTTTTAACTTAATTTTTAAATCTATATATGTACTTATAAATAGCTATAAATACTAATATTTTTATATAACAATTGTTTAAAAACTATAAGTTTTTAATTATATTAATTATTATGATTATAAATTTACTTTAAAATAAAATTAAATATTAGTAATAACAATTTATCATAGATAATACATAAATTTTATACTAAACTAAATAGTTTACTATTTACTAGAAATATAATTTATTTTTAGTTAATTATTAAAACTATTTTTGTTTTTAAATACATTTATATATATATATATAATGTATATCTATATATAAATTATATATATGGTTACTATGACTAACAAACTAAAACAATTATTTATTTTTTGTACTAAATATTAAAATTAGAAACAATTTTTTATAAATAATTTAATTTACAACTATTATTATTATTTAAAAAAATCTAATATTATTATTTTTCTAAATATTAATAGTTACTACAGTATATTTATGTAAACTGTAAATTATTTAATTAGACTATATAAACAACAAAAAAATTATACATTAAATAAATTGAATATTTTAATAAAAATATTTTTAATAAAAAAAAATTAATATAATACAGACTTAATCTTAATTACTTTCATTTTTTTGTAAATTATTTTTTTACTTCAAACTTAAAAAAAATTAATTTTAATATTATTAAATGTGATTGATTAAATGTTTATTATATTATTTTTTATATTAAAATTTTTTATATAAAAATTTTTTATTATTAAAAAAAATTGTTTGATTTTTTTTTTTTGATAGATTTTTTTCAAACAATTTTTTCTTAAATAATAAAAAATAAATAAATAATTTATTTAAAAAAAAACAAACAATACATACATAGTTAACTGTATGATAACCGTTGGACATATAGACTAGAGTAGTGGCCAAAGCGTACAGTAATGAATGACTGGCAGCAAACTGCCAGACCTTTCGGTAACTGATCCGCTGATCAATTGATTTGAACAACAATAGGATCGAGTCAATCAATTGACTGCCATTTCGGCAGATAATCAATCGTATGGCCAAATATTGGACCAGGGATACCGAACCGGCCAATCGGATAATACCGGCGGTTATCGGTTTACGGGATTGGGAATCAAACAGCCGACGGGACAGTTCGTTTTCGATGAAAAAATATACGGCTATTGCCAGCCCAAGGGTCAGTAGTTCATAGCCTAACAATAGGCTTCTCCATATCAGTGAATATGTACGACTAGGTTGCCAACCACCGTAGGTTTGGCCATACAATCGATGCAAATAGACTAGACGTATGAATATTTTTATGTTATTATTATTATTATTTATTGTATCATTGGTTTTGTTATCACTAGTGATGTTATTATTAATATTATTAGTTGTTGTATGAAAATAGTTGTTATATATTGTCGGACTATTATTGCGCAATGATTGGCGGTTTGGTTCACTAATTTGATGATTATTGACATTATCACTACTGTTTGTATAGTGTATCGGATCTATTGTATAAGCCATAAGTGATAATAATAATAATAATTATAACATAATTATATTTATTTTTTTTTATTAAATCAATTTATTATAATTATTTAGATAACAAAAAACAATAATTGGTATTAAATTTTTATAAACTTATATAAAATATAAAAAGTTTTTTTTAAATTTAAATTTAACTTACAATTTATAGCCATATATTTTTTTTAGTATATATTTATATATATATATATATATATATATAGCAAATATATAATACGTATTAATTTTATTATTGATATTTTATTTTTATAACACAATAAAATTATATATATTTTATACCAAAAAATATTATTGTATGTTAAATGATAATTGTTTAATCTATAACATTATATAGTAGTCTATATATATTTCATAATATATTTTTAATATTACTTTATATTATTTTTATAAAAAAAAATATAATATATAATAGTATTCAATAATCATTATAATGCTTAATGTTTCTTAAAAAAATATATATTCATTAATATAATAATATTGTTTATGCAATAAAAATAATATTACTATTTTATCTTAGAAATTACAAAATTAATTATCAACACAAAAAAATTATGGTTATTTATAAACACAAAAAATTTATATAAATATTATAATAACGTGTTTTCAAGTAATCAATATTAGGATAATTATTTAGTTCAATGAAATTTATATAAATATTTTTTTTTTAGTATCTATTGACGCAACAAATTTAATAATAATAATAATTATATGCAAACATCAATTAAAAATTGAAAATAATTTTATATAATTATTACAATAATTACTAAATATAATGTTTTTTATTATATTTCTAATAATTATAAGTTAATATTAATGGTTTTTATATTGATTATATTGATATCAAACAATTTTTATATTTTGAAATTATTAGCTCAAAAATATCATTTATTACTTAATACAAATTTTAAAAATTAAAATTTTTTTAATAAATCATATATATTTAATTATAAATTAACAATGCATTCAAAAAATAAATAAATAAAATTGTTTATTTTTATTATTAAAAAAAATCTAATTAAAAAATTATATATATATATATATTTAATTAATTAAAATAATTATCTAATTTTTTAATTAATAATATAATTATATATATATATATATATATATATATTTTAATGAAATTAAATAATTTTATATATATACCAGTACCTGTATCTGTTATTGTTTTAATTTAGAAAAATATATTTTATATTAATAAATTAATTTATGTAAATATTTTTTGTTTTCATATTTTCTATCAATATTATAATATTAACAATTATTGTTACAAGCCAAATATTCTAACAAATAATAGATATATGTTAAATGTACCCAGGGCAATTTGAAAATTATTCATCGGAAATAAATTCAAACAATAAAAAATCCGATCACTGGTAAAATAATATATTTTTTATTATTTTATAAGTTTATATTACAACTGTATTACAATATATTTATATAAAAAAAATTAAAAAAAATTACTAATAATATTATTTTTTTAATAATAATTTTTCAATCATTTAAGTAAAATTAGAAAAATTAGACATTTATATAAAATATTTTTTCTATATAAAATAAACAATTGGAAAAAAATAGAAATAAATTTTTATAACAAACTCACAATGATAAAAAAAATAATTAATAAAAAAATAAAAAAATTAAAATTATAAAATTATAAAATTATAAAATTATAAAATTATAAAATTATAAAATTATAAAATTATAAAATTATAAAATTATAAAATTATAAAATTATAAAATTATAAAATTATAAAATTATAAAATTATAAAATTATAAAATTATAAAATTATAAAATTATAAAATTATAAAATTATAAAATTATAAAATTATAAAATTATAAAATTATAAAATTATAAAATTATAAAATTATAAAATTATAAAATTATAAAATTATAAAATTATAAAATTATAATTTTATCAATTATTACAAACCAAAAATTCTAACAAATAATAAATAAATATTAAATGTACCAAGGGCAATTTGAAAATTATTCCATGCATTCATCGGAAATAAATTCAAACAATAAAATCCGATCTCAGGTCCCGCGAGTTTCTCGCAAAATACTAACAATTTGTATCGGACTGTCAACGGTATTGTCAACACTTGTCGATTACGGCTTCTGGCCATCAATGTATTCAGTCGACCCCGGGATCCATGAGCTGCATATATAATCTGGGCAAACATTACGGATATAATTGTTGGCAATAGATTAACCACCAGTACTAATATGGCCAACAATAGCCGTACATATAGATTGATTTTATTATAATGTATACCATAGATGATCAGTACAATCGATGAATAGGTTAGTGTATAGCATATGAGTATCAATCGTCGGGCGTATAGATTTAATGAATGACAAAACTGGGTTACATACTGGTGCTCATCAATTAGATAGAGTAGACGTTTGGTTGACCCGAATAAACTACGGGAGCGTAGTTGACGATTAATTTGACGAAATTTCAATAGGAAATATTCAAGGAAAATTATGATAAAAATTGCTAAATTAATACCCATTACCAATACATAGTAGGAAAATATGGGAAATGTTAGATTCCAGAATAACCATGCTACTACAATTAGTATTTTAGAAAAATTAGCTAGCTCATTCCAATAAATATACATGGTTAACGGTAAATGTACTAGCAAACTTAACATTAGGATTACCATGGTAATTAATTTCGGTGAAAATAATAGCCTAGTTAATAGGTTCATCAATTGACAATATTTACCTTGGTCATGTAAGGGATCTAGTGGATATTTACTTAGTGAATATTTTACCAAGTATATATAGTGCCATAGTTTACTAAATGGTTGACAATAATAATCTTGATAAGTTATTAGCAAATGTACCCCGAATAACATTAGCCAAAACATTGTGAATATACTAGCTAATATTTGACCATTGCCAAACTGATAGGTAAAATCGGATACCAGTGCCAGCACCTGGCGATTATCGGTTAGTATAGCCATCAGAAATCTTAGACATACTAATATAGTCAACAATTGATACATTAGGATAGCCAACAATCGTCTACTATTGACTAATAATACTAGTCCTCCCCGCCTGTAGTGATGATTATTATGTAAATCATTGACTCTATTGTATTGTTCATCAATTGTTTCATAAATAGTTAGATAATTGATTGACATATAGTTTTCAATGCGCTGGAAAATTGTCAAAATATCTGGATATTTAATTAATCGGGTTTTTATTGTATCGAAACTGTTGTTAAGTTTATTAAACATTTTGTTTGTTTTTTAGTTAATTAAAAATAAAATTAAATATATTTATAAAACTTAAATTAAATAAAAAACTAATTAATTAAATATAATATATTGATATATTTACTATTAAAAATAAATACAAAATAGTAAATATTTATTTTATGCATTTATTATAATTTAAATGCTAAATAAATAAATGAAAAACTTAAACTTAAAAAAAACTACAAAAATTTCTTATATTTCTAATTTACTATTAAGTTACTAAAAAATATAATATAAAAAATAATTATAATTAATCTAATTTTTATAATGACATAAATTTACAAAAATAGTCATTTATATATATATACAGTAAATATAATCTAAATAAAATAATAAATGAATAAAAAAATTTTTTTTGGATATAATTTATATTAACATTAATTTTATTTTATATATTTATAATAATTATTAATGTTAATATAAATTATAGCTATTAATAAAAAAAACTAAGTCAATTAATTTTATTTATTATATATTATATATTAATATTAATAATATTATAAAAAAAAATTTAAAAAATAGAGAAATAAATAAATAAATAAATATAATTAAAATTTACACTAATGTTGCTAAAGTTAAAAACAGTAGTTGTGTTCTAATAAATAAACAAATAATAATTATTATTATAAATTATTATTATTATTATTATTATTATTATTATTATTATTATTATTATTATTATTATTATTATTATTATTATTATTGTATTTTTTGTAGCTATTATCTAAATAATCTTTACATAATTAACTATACTGCATTTAATAACTAGTAATTGATGATTATTTTAATTATTTATTATATATAGTAATTATCTAAATGTAAATTAACTATTAGTTTATAAAATAATTTTGTTGTTTATTTTTTTAAAAAAATATATACCTGGAAATTTTTATATAAAAATATCAAATTATAAATAAAATATTACACAATACTTAGTATATTATAATTTATTTTAATCATCAATAATAAAATATTGTTCATAAATTTTATAATAATAATAATGATAATAATTTAAACTAAATTTATTTAATCATTAATAAATATTATTATCATTTATACTGTATATGTTGTTGTATTGTATTAATATAAAATATAATAAATTAAATAGTTTTTTTATATATAATTTTTTCGATTTAATATTTTATTTAGACTATATTATATATATAAATGACTATTTTGTAATTTTATGTCATTATATAAAATAAAATACTAATTCAAGTTAGATTAATTATAACTAATATATATATATATTTTTAGAAATTTATTAAATTATTAAAATATAATAAAATTTACATTTTTTAAAAAAAGCAAATTTCATTTATAAATATTACTATATTTTAGAATAATAATTACAAATAAATATTTATTATACTAATAATTTTAGTATTTATTTTTTTAATAGTAAATAAATCAATAAATATATATATAAATATATATTACATATAATTTAATTATTTTTTGTTATATTTAATTATATTTTTTCGAAAAAAAAAACAAAATGTTTAATAAACTATCCAACAGTTTTGATACCCAATAATAAAACCCAATTAATTAAATATTCAGATATTTTTAAAAATTTGAAAACTATATGACAATCAATTATCTAACAATTTATGAGACAATTGATGAACAATAGAGTCAATAGAGTCAATCGTTATCATAATAGTCATAACAGGGGAGGACTAGTATTATTAGTCAATATTATTAGACAATTATTTTTATCATTGAGTTTGTTGTAAAAATTTATTATAGTTTTTTTCCATTTATAATTTATAATTGTTTATTTTATATATATAAAAAAAAATTGTCAATTTCAATTTTATTTTGTTAAATGATTTAAATTTATAAAAAAAAAATTTTATTATTATTATTAATTTTGAATTTGTTTTTATAAATATATATTATAATACTGTAGTAAAAATATAAAATTATGTAATAAAATTTAATTCATTGTAAATATATACAGTATATATATAAAGTACAGTATATAATAATAATAATCAGAAAACTATTTATTAAATAAAAAAATTTAAATAAAAAAAAACAAAATTATTTCTTTAATTACTCATTAAATAAAACATTTTTTTAAAAAAGTAAAATAATTGTTAAGAAAAAATATATCAAAAAAATAATAATTTTTAGTCAATTATAAATTAGTTTAACAAAAAAAAAATTTTAGCTTAATTTTTAGTTTAATTGATTGTATCAGTCATTCCCAGCGCATCTCCCGTTCCCATAGGCTTTCCAAACCCATCAGTCCCGACCACTCACGCCTAACCCGTTCATCAATAACCAGGCTTTCGTCGCGTGAGAAATACCGGCGCCACTCACCGACCACACCCTTCCGGACCCGGGGGTCACCCCTGAACTTAGCCCGCATAGCCGTTATCGATGACTGGCGGGCAATACTATCGACTAGTGTTTCACAATTACCTTCGGGATCGACCATTACTTCGGATAATCGCCTGACATATTGATCGCCCAGAAATTGGGCTATTTTTTCGATAGCACGCCACGGATCGGATACCATATCCTCATAGACTAGTACTGTATAGTTTGGTTGATCCCTGAGCTGATGCCAATACTGGCGGACATAGTCATACTGATCGCCACAATACCAACATTGCTTACCACCCCCGCCACCACCACTACCAGTACCCCCGGCATAATAGCGATGATAATAATCAAAATAGTCCCGAAAATCACATCTCTGGCCAACCTCCCGATGCCAACCCATTTCCCTCATCAGACAATACTCCGAAACAATAACATCCTTAGGGTTTCGGACGGCCAACAAATACCGGGCCTTATCGTTGACCGGTAACAATCGCAGCGGCAGATGTGTCTTAAATACCGCCAAATCCGTACCCGACTGCCGGTCCACTGCCTCCCGGCCCATACTTTCCAGCGTATAGTTACCTTCGTTCAAACCGACCTCACGGTCCCCGCCGGCCATAATCAATTGGACAATATATTGTATCCATTTGCTACCCGATCGCGGATAGGATACTATAAATCTATCCGCATCCCGGTGCTCGTATTTCAGGGCATAGTCTACACACTCCCTGGGCGTACAATAATTATTGAATGTATACTGATCAATTGTATATTGATCTAGACATTTATTAGCTAGCTCCATTTAATTATTTATTTTATTATTAAAGTAAATTATTAATATTAAATAACTAATATTATTAATAATAAATAACTAATATTATTAATAATAAATAACTAATATTATTAATAATAAATAACTAATATTATTAATAATAAATAACTAATATTATTAATAATAAATAACTAATATTATTAATAATAAATAACTAATATTATTAATAATAAATAACTAATATTATTAATAATAAATTTTTTGCTAATTTACGGAAAATAATAATAATAATATTAATTGCAATTAAAAATATTATTATTTTTTTTTAAATTAACGATAATTTTATTTTTTTTATTTCAACAAAAATTTAATTTTCAATAATAATATTATACTAATTATTAGTATTATTAGTATTAGTATTAGTATTAAACTTATACTAACTTTTTTTTTGTATAAAATTATTTTTTATATATATATTATATTATTTATTAGCTATGTAAATTTTTTTGTTTAGTTATTTGTTAAAAAAAAAATATTTTAGCATGCAACGATGATTAGTTAAAATATTTTGTTGTTGTTATAAAAATGATTTACGTATTTACTGTTATTGAATTTTATTTATTATTTATATATTTTTTTTATAAAATAATTAATAATTTTTTTCAAATAAAATACTGCAAAATAAAAATATTAACATTTTTTGTGCTGATATTTTTTTTTTAATATTAATTTAATAATTGATGAAATAAAATTACTGTTTCAATGATACACTAATTATTTAATTATTATTTTATAAATTTATAAAACTTAAAATATTTTTTAAATAATATATGATAGTATATAAATATATATATATATATAATTAATGTTTTGATGTATACATATTGCATATATTGCATCATATAATAGCAAATAAAATTTTAATATCTATATAATATTCATGTCTAATAACTATTTATTTTTTTTTAAAAAATATTATAACTATAAAATATAATTGACATTAGAAAAAATATATATAAATAAATTAAGTCAATTATAAATTTTAACTAATTTATTTTGAAATATTTTTTTATTAGTTTTAACTATTTATATAGTAAATAATATTTCTAATGAAAATAAAAATTTATTACTAAAATAAAATAATATTAAAATCAACAAAAAAAATTTAATGTAATAAATAATATATAAATGATTTTATTAAAAAAATCATAATTAATGATTATATTACATTTATAGTATTTATTAGTTATAATTACTTTATTATCTTAAAAATTTAATAGTCTATTATTATAATAATTATTTTTTTTTTGAAAACATTATAATGATTTACTCATATTATAATATAATATATTAGAAAAAAAAACAAATAAAATCAAAAATAGTTTATTTTATATATTATTATAAATTTTCAAATATAATAGTATACTAAATAATTTATTAAAGATATACTTGAATATAATATTTATAAAAAAAATAATTAAATAATTAAATATTTTTATCAGTGGTTTGTTTTTAATCAAAAATAAATAAAATATAATTTTTTTTTATTTATTTATAATTATAATTATAATTTAAGTATTATACAGTATATTGTTTTTTTTGAATTATAATTATTATCGATTAACTATTTATAAATAAAATCAAAAAATTTATATAAAAATTATTTTTAATTTATATATATACATTTAAAAATATTATTAATTAATTTTTCATCTAATATTATAGTATTATGCAAATTATTTTGCATATTAAAAAATTAGTAAATATATTTTTTTTTAGTTATAAATAACTAATATTTTAATTAAGTCATAATTTAAAGGTCATATATATATATTTTTAAAAAATATTTATAGTTATAGTTTTATAGTAAAATAAAAATTAAAAGCATTAAATATAATTTGATTTTTATTATATATTTTTTTTGAATAAAATATCAACTAATTTGAAATAATATTTATTTTAATTTAGTTTATATTAATAATTTTAACATAAATAAACATGCAATGTTATTTATTTGGATATATTTTTTTTTTAAAAATCATTATTGTATTATTTGTTGTCAAATTAATTTCAAATTTGATATAATTTGAAAACTAAATACTTATAGTATTGTATAAAATATATTATATATACTATATTATACTATACTATATATTATACTATATATACTATATTACAATAATAATAATAAATTAAAGGGCGTTATCACCAAAAAACAACATTTGATATATGATATTATATGCGATAAATATATTATATAAATCATATTGTATTTAATACAGTATTTAAATAAATACAATAAAAATTATTTATTAAAAAAAATACTTTAACTCACATTAATTTACATAATTTTTTAAAAATGTTTTATTTTAAGTATTTTTATTTAAATTAATAGTGATTTTTCTTTTTGTAATAATTTTTTTAAATCTATTTATTATTATTAACTAAACTATTTGTTTGTAATGATTATATGATATAATATTTTATTTTCAATAACAATAACCAACAACAAAAAATTGTTACACTTTTATAAACACAATATACTTAATATATTTTATATAATAAAAAACATTATTATTATTGTGTGAAATAACTTTTGTGCTAAAAATATCTCAATTTTTTTAAGTGATTTTTTTTATATAAAGTTTTCTTTATATAATTTTTTTTTATAAATGAAATATTAATACAATTCACTATTGTTTATGAAATAAAATAAAAATGTATTCACTTTTTATATCTATTATATTAAATCAAAGTCAAAGATTTTTTTACAAAAAAAAAATAATAAAATAAAAATTTATATGATTTTTAACTACAAAACAGGTATATATAAATTGTATATATTTTTACGGTATATAATCAATGACTATAACTTTTAATTTAGCAAAAAAAAAATAAAACATTTCCTGTAGTAAAATACAATTTTTTTTGTATAGTTATAGTTAAAAAAAACATTATTTTTTAATATTCAATATATATTTCTGAAATATATATTATTTTTAAAATTTTAGTTTTTTGTTGTATTTTTTCTATTAAATAATATTAATAAATAATTTATGACTTATTGTATAGAAAAATATTAATTCAATTAAAAACATTTTTAGTATCTTATATTATAATATATTAAAATAAAAATCATTAATATTATTTATAATGGTTTATAATAATATTATTTTATTACAATATTGTAAATTTAATTTTTTAATTTTTTTTAATGTGTTGTAGTCTATTATAAAAAATTTTTTTAGTATATATATATATATATATAGTTTATATACAGTATATTAAAAAGTATATAATAAATAGGTATTTATTAATCTTTAAATTAAATCACTTTTGAAAAAATGAGATTTTTTTTTTGTTAGTCAATTGTCAATCAATCAGTTTTTAATATATATTATATATATATTATAATTATATTGTTATTTATTACTGTATTTTATTATTATTATTATTATTATTATTATTATTATTATTATTATTATTATTATTATTATTATTATTATTATTATTATATAACAACTAAAGTATTAGTGACAGCAGTTAACAAAAGTTTTTATATTTATAATAATATTTTTATAGACAGATATTTTTTTTTTAAAAAAAACATTGATTTTATATACAGTAATAACATATTTTTGTAATAAAATACTAGTAATAATAATAATTATAATTATATGATATACAATACTATAAAAATATTGTATATATATATATATATATATATTTACATACAATATAACATGTTTAGACATATCCGCATAAATAATATTGATATAAAACATATTCAATACAATATACAACTAAATGTTTTTATGAAACCATATATATTATTATATAATAAACAATATATACTGTATATACATATTATTGTTTCATATGTTTAAATTGTTATTGTTTGGTTTTAACAATAATATTATTTTGTGTGTGTTTTTTTAAACAAACAAAATGTTTTTTTGAAAATAAATATTATTAGTAATATGTATAAATAGTTATTTATAAAAAATATTTGTATTGATATTTAATTAGTATATAACAAAACTAAAAATAATATTAAAATAAAATTATTTAATAGCTATTTAATACAGTATACTATAAATGTATTTTATATAAAAATACATTAATATTTGAATATTAATGATAATAAATACAATTTAATAGCTTATATTTATCACTATTATAATAGGTTATAATTATACTTATTATTATTATTATTATTATTTTTGTTGCAATTATGTTAAAACATTTTTTTTGTTTTGTTGAACAGATGTCTAGCTATAGAAAAAAAATTCAATTATTGAAAAAAATAAACATAATATTAATAGTAACAAAATATTTTCAATTACTACTTTTGATAATAATATACAAACAAAAATTTGTTTAATTATGCTTCAAATGATTTTAATAAATAATTTATTTTTAATGCTATGTTATTAGACACACACACATACATATATACATATACATACATACATACATACATACACATACATACATACATACATACATACATACATACATATATATATATATATACACACACACACATATACACACACACACACACAAACACATACATACTGTACATACATACACACACACACACACATACACACAAAAACACATACATACACACACACATAAACACATATACACACATACATAGACATAATTTTTGACACTTATAATGATCATCAAATTTATGGGTTTATTATTATTAATATAATTATTATTTTTATTTATTTGGGGTTTAAATGCATTTAAACATTAAATTAACTTTCCGTCCGGACCTTTGGCCCCCTTTAAACAAAAATTTCAATGGCTTTTAGTTACTGTTTTTTTTAATTTTATTTTTTGTTTCATTATTATTATTATTTCAAAAAAAAGGAAAGTTATGCTACAGTAATAGCCCCGGTGTGTGTGTATGTGCGCCCATCCTATCCTAAATGGACCGATAGTTATAGGTAATGGCTTACTATACTCTAATATATATATAAGTCCCTATCCCTAAACATTACCCCCTCCTATATGGCTCAGTTAGCTGTCACACACACACACACACACACACACACACACACACACACACACACACACACACACACACACACACAGACTAAACATAACATCAATATCTACTTGACATTAATGGTTCAAAAAATTTATTTTATTTTTATTTTTACATATAATTTATATGTAGAGTATTTTTTTAAACTGTATTTATATATATATAACAAAAAAAGCAAACAATAAAACCCCCATTTATTTTGTAAGCCCAGGCACTGCATCATTGATTGAATGAGTGTACTGTATGTGTGTGTGTGTGTGTGTGTGTGTGTGTGTATGAGTGAGTAAGTGTGTATATGACTGAGTGTGTGTGTGTGTGTGTGTTATATATGTTATGTATGTATGTATTTGCACTTATATAACCCCGTTATGCAACTTTTTAAACACCATATATATATATAAATTTATACATACAGTATATATACTGTACATACCGTTCCCTTAACTATATATTTCAGGGTCTACTCTCTCTCTCTCTCTCTCTCTCTCTCTTTGCAGTCATCCCTACAAATAATAACCTCAAACTCTTAACCGGAATTTATTTTTATTATTATTATTATATATAATATATTATGAAATATAAAAAAAACTAAAATAAAAACTAACTTTTCTTTCCTATTATATTTAACCACTAATACTACTACAACAACAACTACTACTACTACTACTACTACTACTACTACTACTACTACTACTACTTGAATAGTGAGAGCAGATTTCCAATGGTTATCATCACACGATTGAGGAGATCCATGAGCTAACACACACAGCCAGTCCTCTCAAACAGATCATTGAGAAACTGTATGCTGTGAATGACTTGACTTGACTGGAGAGGAACTGTAGTTTTTTTTTAAGTATGACATTCACTATACAATTGTATTCAAAACGTGAATTTTCTCTCAACTATACCAATAACTCAGCGCTACATTTGAATTGAATTGAATTTTTATTATTATATTTATTATTAAGTATTGTATTTGAAGTTTGTTTTGTGTGTTGTATTTAAAATCATAGATTAAATAATAAAATAATTTATTTTTTATTTGAATATATTTTTTTTTATATATCTATACATACAATGGTCTAAACAAATACAATATATATTCAGTACTTATATAATATATATATGAAAAATAGCAAACTGTATGACACCTTATGCCACCCCACACACCATACACCATACCATACCATATCTACCGGTGCTCTTAATATGACTTTTTTTCAACAAAAATAAAACTATACAACTGTGCTATAAATGGTAATAATAATAATAATAATATTATTATTAATATTAACACCAAACTAATGGATACTAAATAATTGTAATAATAATTTATATAAAAACTTTTTATTTTTGTGTGATGTGTTTTAATTATAATAATTGTTTATATTTTTAAAAAATAAATAAATTATTATTTAAATTATTTATTTATTTAAAAATAAAATATTTATTAGATATGTGTATTTAAATGGAAATATCTAATAATAAATTTATTAATAAATTAAAATGTAAATATTGTTGTAATTTATTTGTTTATAAACTTATTGTTTGTTTACTTATAATAATAAATTTTAATAATAAAATGTGTCAATCATTTCAATATATTGAACGTAAGTATAAAATGTTTTTTAATATTTATTATATTTAATATTTAATTAATAATTTTTTTAGACACTTTAGTATAATATTTTTAAAATAATTTTTTTGTTAAATAATAATTTATAAATATTTATCAAATTTTATTTATATTTATTATGTTAGTGTGTATGCATGTTATCAAAAATTAACAGTTACTTAATTATCGATAAAATTTATTATATTGTAAATTACATAAAATATTAGTTTATTAACATATTATATATATACTGTATATATTTTTTTTTAAATACAATAGATAGTAAAAACATTATTATAATTATTATATTAACTTTAAAAATAATGTGTAAATTATGGATAACAAATATATACTAATAACATGAGATATATTATTATTATTATTATTATTAAATTGTTTGGTTTTTACCTAATAATTATATAATTAGTACATAGCATGAATAAACACACAAACATATACATACACACATACATACGTACACACACACATACACACACACACACACACACACACACACATACATACATACAATATAAAAGTATAAATTTATATAATTAATACAATAAATATACAATATATATATATAGATATAGATATACATTATATACAGGTAGTATTGCATGTGTGTATACAGTATTTTATCATTATGTTTGTATTGTACATAATATACAATACCGTATATATCTATCTATATATATATATATACAGTATTTTATTTATTATTGTACAATACTTTTATTATTTTATAATAATAATAATAATAATAATGTAATTGTTATTTAGCGCACACATGTTGTATCGTATAAATTATATTTGTTTTTCAAACAACTAAAAAAATTAATTAATAGATTAGAGAGAGAGAGAGAGAGAGAGAGAGARAGAGAGAGAGAGAAAGAGAGAGAGAGAGAGAGAGTATTGTATAATATTTAGTACAATATTTAATATACAATACATTTTAATTAGTGTAACATTTTTTGTTTGTTTCATTATTTATACATTTTTTAATAATTTTTTTATTTATATAATATATATATATTTATTTATTTATCTATTATATTGTACTATCTATTTATAGATAGATAAAACACTACTCATAATACATACAATTATTGTTTTTTTAGAGACTATTATTGTTATTATTTATATATTAATATATATTTTTAGTTAAGTTATTAATAATAATAGTTTAGTTTTTTTTTAAATGTTAAATAAAATATAAATAAAAAATTTTCTATTAGTATTAAATAAAGTTTACAAACAAAACAAACAAAAAATATATACATTTAATAATATTTAAAATAAAAATTATTAAACATAACATTGAACTCTAACTTTTATTTATCAAAAAAAATTATTTTTTTAAAAGGCTATTAATTATTAATTATTAATAAAATATTTTTTAATAATACAAAAAATATATATAAATAATATCATTAATTAATAATTTCAAAACATATTTTATATTTTTATATAAAAAAAACATTTATTATTTCATTTTTTGCAGTAAATAATCTGTCAAACAAATAAAGTTAACTTAAATATTTTAAACTAAAAAAACAAAACAAAACAATATATAAATAATAATTTTTTAAATAATTTATTAAACAACCAAAAAATACAATAAATAAATAAATTATTGTATATTAAAAAAATAATTAATTAAATAATAACTATAAATAAAAAAAATTATTGTATATTAAAACATAATTAAATAAATAATAACTATATATAAAAAATATTATTAAACTTACTATTAAACAAAAACATAATTATTAATTTTTATTTATATATATTTTTTTTTGTTGAAAATTGTATTTTTTTTTGTTCAAATTATATTTAATTTTTTGTTTGTTTGTTTTGTTGGGCACCGGTATCTAACAAAAAAAATAATAGACAATCTATACGATTATTGTACGGAACAGTATTGGCGTGATTTTCCCGGCCATCGGACAATACCAGTGGACAAATCCATACAAATCCGTAGTCCGTATATATTTAGTTTCAATAATGCCGTCCAAAATCAGACCAACCGTTTTGTACACTATTGTCGTATACGGCTTATCGTTGGCGACGGTAAACGTATCTACGCTGTCGGCACATCCAGCGGTTAGTTATGTGTTTTTTTTTTAAATTATTATTATTATTATTATTATATGGCTTTAGAGAGGACAGGGATTAACACAAACAAAACTACTGTTCCCTATCCCTCCTACCCGTCCTTAAGCTCTCTATCTCTAAATAAATATACAATTTTTTTTTGGTTTTGTTTTGTTTAAAAATAAATAGCATACCTGAGCTACCTATTTATCTAGATTATAATATATATATATATATATAATCTACCTGTATATATGTATAATCTATATATATATATATATACATATAATCTAAACATATATATATATATATATATATATGTATTAAGTATTAACTAAAAACTAATAAATAAAATAATATTTAATTATTTGCTATTAATATTATTTTTAGTTTTATACATATATGAAAATAAATTATCTAACTTTTAATATATATATATATATATATATATATATATATATATAAATTATGCTAGCTAAATTTTTTCTATTTAAAAAAATAAATTTTGAAAAAATATTTATTCTAAAGATTAATTTGCAAACAATTTTTTGAATTTATTTATTTTTTGTTGATTTATGAAAACAATTTTCAACACACCTAGATTATTTTGTAAAAATATATTATTTTTGTTTGTTTTTTATAAAACAAAAAATTAAAGTTTCACAATAATGATACTTAACTAATAAAAAAAATATAAAGTATATAATTATTGTTGATTTTTTTGTTGTTTTGTGAAAATTAATACATATTTAATATCAATCAAAACATAATTTATATAAATATTTGTTTTATAGTTAAATAAAAAATATGCTATTTTTAAAAAAAAAATAATAATTAATTATCATTTATTTACATATTTTTTTGGACATTTCATTTTGAATTAGATAATTTATTAAAAAATATTCAAGTTTATGTACAATTATTATTATTATTAATAATTATTATTTTTATATTTAATTTGAGCTAGTATGATTAATTAATTTATAATACTAATTAATTGAAACTAATTAATATACAGTATTTTTGTTGTTATTTTTGTATACTATTGTTTAGTTACATATAAAAAAATAAATTATAATAATTATTTTAGTTTAATAATAACTATTTATTTTTAGTTTTTTTCAAAATAGTTTTTTTTATATATACTGTTTTTTATTATTGTTTTTTTTTTGTTTAGCATTTAAGATCAGGTGCTAATTTATCACACATTATAAATGATTGTATATATATTGTGTATATATATATATATAGTTAACCCATAATTTTGTATAATATGTGGGTTGAATACAAAAAACAATATATATTTAATTTTAATCAAACAATTTTATGGATAAAAACTAAATAATACTAAAAGTGTAAAAAAACTAAGTAGTAATACATTGCATACTAAATAAACAAATTATTTTGTTTAATAAAATATATATACTGTATATAAATATAGATATTTTAAATAAATAATAATAATTATTATTATTATTTAGTAAATCCCTTAAACAAACATCATATTCATAATACTTATTAAACAACAAAATAAACTTTTAAAAAATAAATATATAAATCCTCTTAAAAAAAACTTAAACTCTTCAATCAATATAATATTATAAATATATATAACAAACAAATAATAACAATTTAAAAAATAATTTAAATATAAATTGAAAAATTAATATATATTTATTTATTTTTTCAAAATCAAATCTATTTTATTTGTTTTTAGAAATATTTATTATATACTTATAAATTAAATTTTATTTATATATAAATTAATTTTATTTTCTATTATTATTATTATTGATTATTATTGATTGATTGATAATTTTACAGGTATTTCAACAAATGGTAACAAAAAATGGATAACAGAGTCCATACATATGTCGCCAACTAAACCAAAATTGTTAACAAAATTGCGGATCAAAGAGGACTTTGAGTCGACAACGGATAACAATGCACTGGAACTGGTATTTGAAGGACTGGATCGCCAGGAGTTCCGTTTTCAACTGGTGGTCACACCGTTTCGCCAATTAGGTAGGGATTGTTTATGTGATTACCCCCATCCCACCCACCCCTACCTACATAGATATATATATATATACTAATAAATTTAGCATTTTCAAAAAAATATATATATGTTAAAATAATAATAATTTTTTAGTTGTAATTAAAATTATTAAATTATAAAATAAATAATTTTAGTTATAATTACAATTTCATCAATTTATGTATTTGTTTGTCTAATTAAAAAATTTTTGATTACTATTTTCTATATAATAATAAATAATATTTTTTTATATACACTACTATTGATAGTATATACTATATATATATACTGGATATATTGATATATATATTAATATATTTAGTTTTTTTTTTATTTTAAAATATATATTAATTTTAGTCGTAATTAAAATAGTTATTAATTATAAAATAACTTAATTATTTTAAATAAATAGTAAATTAATTATAATTACAATTTGTTTGTGTCTCTAATTGTAATCATTAATAATTAATTAATCAAAAAATTGATTGTTTACTATTTTGATACAATAATATTTTTTATATATACTACTAATAGTATATACTATTTATATATATGTGTGTGTATATATATATATCTAAATTTAGTATTTTTTAAAAATCTATATAATAATTATATATTTTTTTTTGTAATTAAAATTATTAATTATAAAATAAATAAATATATATATTTTTAATAACATATAATTATAATATATAATAATAATTATGTAATATTATATATATTATATATAATTATATAATAATAATATAATTATAATTACAATTTTATCTATTTATTTGTCTGCCTATTAGTAATTATTACTAAATTTTTTAATTTTAATTTTCTTCCTCTAACTAAACCATATAATTAATTGTTATTATTATTATTTTTATAATAAATTGTTATTATCTACAAAAAAATTTTACTATTTTGATACAATAATATTTTTTTATATAATCTACTAGTATATACTATATATATATATGAGTAAATTATTTATATAAATTGTTGAGAAATGTTTTTTTTTAAATAAATTTATATCATAGTTAGTTAGTTTGAAAAATACAAAAATTTTATATTTTATTACACAATTATTCATCAAAACTAAAAAATTTTAGTTTTATTTTAATAGATATTATAGTAGATATGATTACAATCTATAACTACTGTATAATGAAATTTTTTATTTACAATCTGATAATAAATAAATAAATAGTTTTAAAATATATTTTATTTTAGTGATAGAAATTTATTATCACCATGATAAATTATTATGTTATATTGAAAACTATTTTTTTGTTGTTGTTGAAGATATTTAGTATATTTTAACTTAAGAAAAAATTAATTAAGTTTTATATATATATACTGTAATATATTTTTAAATGTTTCTAAAAGTTTATAATTTATAATTAAATTCAAAATTTTTAATTTATACGATATATTACTTTATTTTTTTAGTAAAAAATTAATTATTATTAAAATATCTTATCAGTGATGTAATCAGTTTTAAAAAAAAAGTTATTTTTAGTTTTTAATTTTTTTTTGTGTTAATAGCCATCAATCAAATATTTTTAACTCAGAGTTTTAAAAAAATATTATATTTAATTGAAAGTATTGATTAAACTTTTAAAATTTAGTTAATTTTTTTGATTAAATATTATATTTATTATAACTTATCATTTAATTATTTATTTTATTTTTAAATTTTCAAAAAAAACTTTGAAAAAGTTTTGTTTTCTGAAATCTATACGAGCCTTTGTGTGTGTGTGTGTGTGTGTGTGTGTGTGTGCGTAGCATTTTATTTTCGAACTTTGAAATTCTGACTTCAGATTCGGTTAGAGGACTACTAATAATGTATTGAAAAGTTGCATCAAAAATGATCTATCTCTTCGGGAACATAGACAAAATGGCGGCCAAAGTACAAAAAATTTTAAGAAAATTTTTTTAAAGTATAGATTTGAATAAAGCATCAAAAACAAGCATAAGAAACATGCATTAAAATTTTGATATCACTTCGGGAACATAGAGAAAATGGTGGCCAAAGTAAAAAAAATTTAGGTAAAAATTTTAACGTTTAGAATTGTATAGAGCATCTAAAATAAGATATAATAAATCAAAATTATTTTATTTTTTCAAAAAATGGCGGCAAAAGTATGATTTAAGCTGTTTATTTTGTCATTTAATACCCTACATGACTAAAGTTGAGTTTATTTTGTCATACTAAGTTATTTGACTATATGACTAAATCAATTGACAATTAATTTGCGAACATAATATTTTATGCCGTCAAAGTTTTTTTTTCTAATAATGCTTTCTAGCATTCTTAACTGGTTTTTATTAAATTTTAATGTCTATCAATGTGTGAGGTCTATTAATTAAAAAAATATTTAAAAAAACAATTGTAATAATAATAGTAATTAGTTTTTTTCAAAAAAAAATATAATACTTATTATTAAACTTTTAAACTTTGATATAATCTTTTAAAAAATATATAATATTTATCTAAAAGTATTATATTTAATACAAACAATAATAATAATATTATTTGTTTTGTTTCAACAAAACAAAACAAATAATCAAAATATAGTTTTTTTAATTTTAAATAACTAACAAAATGTATTTTCAATTGCTTTTTAATACAATTGCACTTAAATTATTATTTCAAAAAAACAATTTAGTTGTTATTTTAAACACAAAATTACATATATATATATATATATATATATATAATATATACTGTAATAACAAAATTACATTTTAATACTTTATACTATATATATATACATTATAATAATAAAACTTAATAACAATAATCTATCAAATATTATATTATAAGTAAATCAAAATCAAAAAACAAAATTTTTATATATACTGTATATACAGTTATATGATTTAAATTGTAAAATATTTTTATACATTATTATTATTATTACATAATACTGTATCTTATATACCGTATATATAAATCACATACTAGTTATACATACTTTATATATATATATATAGTATATAAATGATTATCTCATATCAAAATATGCCATACATTACATTTAAAAATGTTTTTTTTTTAATAATATATATATATATATATTAATCGTTATGTAATATGACTTTTCCCATATATATATAATATAATAACAGTGAGAGAGAGATAGCGAGCACCGGTAGTTTTTTTTGTTAATATAATGTATAGATTATAGTCATATATATATAAAAAAATAAAATGATAAAATAAAAACCGGTAAAGCCATTAAATTTTGCAAACACACACATACATGTATTTAATATATATATATATATATATATATAATAACTACCTGTGCCCGTAACTAATAAATGTGTAGTTTTTATTAAACTATATAATAATATTAAATGTTTTTTTTTTGTTTATATATATATACTATAACTTATTTTTATGATATACAGTCTATTAAATTATATAGATATCGTTAAATATCAATATATATATATATTTAATATATGGTTTATGATTTATAGCATATATATTAATATATAAAGTTTCAGTTAATTAATTTATAGATTAGTATATACTGTATATATTCAATATATAAAATATTATTTTTTTTAAAAAAATATTATCAAATAATTTATTAAATTTTTTTATGTGTGTGTTAAATAATTTCATTAATAAATTGAATTTATATTTTTTTTAAATAAGTTATTAATACATTTAATATAGATTTTATCAATATACATTAAAAATAATTATATTATTAATATTATTTTTTATTTTAAAATTACAATTCAATATAGTTTTACATTTTTAACATTTTACAATTTAACATTAGTTAATATTTTTTATTTATTTATTTTGTTTTTAAAAAAACTTGTTTATAGCTAACTATTAAATATTAAGATATAAATCTATAGTTTATTTATTTTTTTAATAGTATTTTAAATGTATATCATTTGATGCCATTAATTATTATACTAAAGTTTCACATGTTTAAACAATTACATTAAATAAAAAAACATTTTAAAAATTATTTACATTTTAATAATAGTTTATTTTTATTTTTAAATGTATGATAAAGTGATAATGTGTTTCCTAAAGATATACAAAAATATTATTATTGTTTTTTTATTGTTATTATTATTATTTATTAAATGATATAACTATTAAAAATTATGTTTATATTTGTTTGTTTTTTTTATTTAAAAATATTTGAATATTAAATAATACATGTCTAGACATACTCAACAACAACAACAACAAAAAAAGGATAACTAAATATAATTAATAATTTAAAAACTAATTTTTATGTTTTTGCATAAATTAAATAATTTTTTTAAATAATAATAAATTTTTAGTAAAACTATTTTAGTGTCTTATTATATTAATTTTTAAATGATATTAATTATATATAAAAAATTAAAAAAAAATTAAATTACTAATTAATATTATAATTAATTACAAAATAAAACACATTTTTATACAGTTATTAAATCACCTTTTTTTAAGGATAATTATTAAATATTTTATAGTTAATTATTATTTAATAAGAAACTAAAATATAAAATAGATTTTTATTATATATTTATTATTTAAAAATAAAATTATTATTATTATTATGTGTTAAACATTTTTTCTGCTAATTATAAGGTATTTTAACAGTTTATATATAAACAGTTTATATATGATGTGTTGTTAATTATAATTTCAAAAAATAAATAAATGACTTTTAATGTATATTTTTGTTTGTTTATTAAACAAAAAAAAATTATTAATAATTTTAGTTAACATTTAGGTTTTTTTTAAGTGTTTTGAGGGAACGGTAGCTATAAAAATGTATATTTACAAAGTTATCAGATTTTTAGCTAAAATCATAATTTTTTTTTAGTTTATAACTTTCCCAACAAAGAAGTGATAACATAATAAAAATAAAATAAATTAAATAACTATTTAAAAAAAAATTAAAAACATTTTTTTAATCAGTTATTATATGATAAACATCTCTAACTCTAAACTTTTTTTCGCTCTCTCTCTCTCTCTCTCTCTCTATGTTTCTCTCTCTCTCTCTCTCTATGTCTCTCTCTCTATGTTTTTTTTTCTCTCTCTCTCTCTCTCTCTMTGTCTCTCTCTCTCTATGTTTCTCTCTATCTCTCTCTCTCTCTCTCTCTCTCTATGTTTCTCTCTCTATGTTTTTTTCTCTCTCTCTCTATGTCTCTCTCTCTCTATGTTTTTTTTTCTCTCTCTCTATGTCTCTCTCTCTATGTTTCTCTCTCTATGTTTTTTTCTCTCTCTCTCTCTCTCTCTCTCTCTCTCTCTCTCTCTCTCTCTCTCTCTCTCTCTCTCTCTCTATGTTTCTCTCTATCTATCTATCTATCTATATATATATATCTATCTATCTATCCCTGTTTATAAGCTACCGGTGCATTTAAACTACCTGTTTTATATACAGTATATATAATATATAATCTACTAAACTTTTTTTATTTATATATATTTAATTTTTTTTCGTTGATTAATTGGTAGGCAATGAAACAAAATGCGAACGACATGTAGAGTACAAGTGCCGAAACAACCGGTGCGTCGACGCCTATCTGGTCTGCGACTATCGTAACAATTGCGGCGACGATAGCGACGAATGGCATCACTGTTTGGCCAAATTGCCGACCACTGGACGACCGCCAACACGTCTACCAACACCAGTGCTAACACCGCCGCCAGTCTATTGGTGGCCAACATTATCATCGACAACACCATCACCACAGCTGACTAATACAACTACCGGTGCTATCGATGATAGCCTGAATAATACCCTAAACTACTATCTGTTTCACTCGAAACTGGATCTGCGGACAGTTGTCTACTATATATTGTTAGTCCTATTGATTATAATTGTCGTAACAATTATTAATTTTATTGTCTGGTGTATTGTTACCAAACGTGACCAGTCGTTCATCGATATGGGAGGTACTACTGGTGGTGAAGGTGCTGGTAGTGGTGGTGAAGGTGCTCATCAACAACAACAACAACAACATAGCAATAGTTAATTAATTAATTATAATTAATTAGTAATTAAAATAATAATATATTGATATAATAATACAAAATAAAATAAAGATATATATTATATATGATTTAAATGTGTATTAATATATATATATATAAATATATTTAATATTTATTTTGTTTTTTTAAATAATTAGTTTTTAATTATTTTTTTTTATATATAAATTATTAATAATTATATATTTTAAATAATATAATAAATTTTTTAATTATAAATAAACTCTCATATTGTGTTTAGATTCAATAAATCTAATTAATATTAAATTAAATATAATATATTATAATTATTATATATATTTAAATAAAGTAAAATTATTATTTATTTATTTTTAATTATGATATATTAAAAAAAAAATTTATTTTCTAATAAAAAAAATTCCAAATAAAATTACAAAATATTAAACAAATTAATTATAACATTGTTTTTTTAATTATTATTAATTATTATTAAATATAATTAAATAGATATATTTATATATATATTATTACAAATTAGTAATTTACAGTTTGATTAGATTTTCCACTGAAAAAAAAAATATTAATAATAATTATAATTATTAATTGTTTTATAAAATAGAAATTATAATATTTTTTTAAAAAAAAACAATTCAAATAAAATACAAACAAAATATTTTTTAAATGTATAAAATTCACACAATATTTCTATTAATAATTATATAATAAAAATTGTAAATCAAACAAATATTATTATTATTATAAATAGCTATTAATACAAAATATTTATTTATAATAAAAAATGTATTTATTATAATCACATATTAAATTATAATTATATTTTTTATTAATAAATTTTATTCAAATATATATAATTATTATTAGTCTTGTTATTATAATTCAATTTTATATTAATTTAATTTATAAATATATTATTAATTAAAACACTATATTTTAATTAATTAATTAATTAATTAATATAATAACTTGTATTGAAATTTAAATTCAAGGGCAAAAAAAACTTCATTATTAATAATTAGTTATTATTATTATTATTATTAACCTAGATCAAATTAATAAATTGATATTTTTATCAAATAAAACACAAACACAAATGTATAAAAAAAACATATCAAAAATAATAATAATAATAAATTAATAAAATATATAGATATATATATAATTACTAATATAAAAAATAATATTAAAACAAAAAAAATATTAATTAAAAAACTAACACATATTTCAATCGCTATACTAATTATTTGGATAATAATAATAATAATAATTTGTAGCAATTATTTCGTTTATATTTATATATATATATATATATATTAATATTACATAATATATGTATCACTTTTTTTTATCAATTAATATATATATATTAATTCAATTAAATTCATTAATTAGTTACTACCTTATTATAATAATAATAATAATTACGTTAATTTTTTTAGTAATAATAATAATAATAATTTTTAATAAAAAATCTCTATAAAAAACTATAAAAAAATTAATCAATTAATTAATTAATTAAAAATAATTCAATTAAAAATTTATATTTAAAAAATCAAATACTCTTATATGTGATGATTACACACACAGACAATAAAACAAACAAATATTTTAATAATAAAAAAATTATGAGATTATGAAATGTATGATCTCTTTATAAAAAAATAACTACCGGTGCTCTACATATATATATATATATATATATATATATATATATATATATATATATATATATATATATGTTAATTACACTATAATAATAATAATAATTAATATTATTATCACTTAAAACACACACACACACACATAGATAGCTAATTGAGATGCCATTCAATATGTAATTAGTATTATAGAGGGGGAGGGAGGGGTTTTTAGCGATATCTACCACCCCAAACACTCCCCCTCACTAAAAAGCTAACTGTCCCCCCTCTCAAAATGTTTCGGCATCGGGACAGTGTTCAGTATTGTGTCCAAATCGTTCACACTGTAGACAATAGGGCCGATGTTCGGTACGTTGGGCCCGATAGTAGGTATGGCCGCTAGTTGTCTCCCGTAATGATGCCGATGATGTCGTTCCCGTAGTTGTTGTGGTGGCCGTCCCAGCCGTAGTAGTGGCCAACGACATGGCCGTAGATAACATCGACTGTTGTGGACAGTCTTCGGTTTCGTGGGCGTCAAATATTTCGCAAATGTCGCAAAACATACGCGGGGCCCGAATGTGGCCATTAGTATAACCATTATGATGATGATTATTATGATGATTATGATGGCCACCACCGCTAACACGGGAGTTAAAACTTGATTCAAAATCATCCAAACCTATCGGGGGGGGGGGGGGGGGGAGACATCAACAAAAAAATTTAAATATTAATTATTATTTAATTAATTATGTATAATATCTACTAATAGTCTAACAGATTTATTAATTAATTTTTGTTTTGTTAAGTTAATTATTTATTTATTTTATAATTATTTAATTAATTATTATTTTTGTTTTAATTAGATAATTAAATACCTGGCCCCTCCCATCCCTCCACTACCCCCTCCCCAACAATACCTAAAAAACAATATACAAGTATTGTTTTTGTTTATATGGTGGACGAGGGGAGGGGTGGGTAATATTATTTTTATTTTAATTAAATACCACGGCTCTTCCCAATCCCTCCACCTCACCCCCAAACTATAAGTATCGTTATTGTTTATATGGTGGACGAGGGGGAGGGAGGGAGGGGTGGGTGGGTGGTATTAATAATAATAGTAATCATTATACTGGGTATATATAGTAATTATATGACTTATAAAACATAACTACTGGTAACTATTACTGGTATATTAGTATAGGGCACCTACCTATTTCTTCGAGCACCTGTACCCGATGTTTGAGTTCATCGTTTTTTTTCTGCATATCAACTATAACTGAATTCAAAAACTCAATCTGCTGTTCATACGAGTCGACACCTTGGGCTTCGACATCCCGGCGCTGATTGTTAGCCTGAATCGATTCCCTGACCTTAATCTCCAGATCATTCAGCGTAGCCTCCAATTGGCGCTTCTCTAGCTGGGCCTGTCGTTGAAATGTTTCAATAGCCAGCGACTGATGGGTCTCCAGTTCCCTTAACTGCCGGTCCCTTTCGTCGGCTAATCGCTGACTGGTATCCGATTTTTGTTGTAGTCGTTCGCATTCGTATTCAAATTCGGCCAAAACCTCCCGGTGCCGCTTATCCAGTGCTGTTTTGGTTGGTTGGTTGGTTGGTTGGTTGGTTGGGTGGGTGTGTATGTGTGTAGTCAATATGTATATCAATCCATCAATCAATCCATCCATCAAATGCATCGGTAGGTTAGGTCATGTGGCCAATGATATGTATAGTAGTAGTAATGGTAGTAATCATCATAAGTAAGTGTATGTGTGTGTCGGTAGATATGATTTTTATAAGGGTATGGGTTTGATATATCAATTGATGGGAGGAAGACATGTCCGCAAAATAATATATATATTTGAAAAAAAAAATTAAATAATAAAAAATATAATTAGAAAAAATAAATAAAATAATAGTGCAAAATAATAATCATAATTACTTAATTAAATAAAATTATATTTGAACGTAAATTTTCCAAAAATTATTATTATTATTATTATTATATATAACTATTATTATTATAATTATTATAATTAATTAACTATTTAATTATGTTCCCTTATTGTCTATCATTATCACTAAACACTTAATTAATTATATTTTTAAATTTTTAAATAGATATTAACAATCAAAAAATTAATTCATTGATAAAAATAAAATGTATGCAAAAAAATAGCAAATAAATATAAAATAACAAAAATATAATTAATTAGAAAATAAATGATATGATATATGATAGTATAGATAGTAGAAAATGATATATAATTATAGCAATTATAAGGTAAAGCCCGGGTATTAGCAATGGATTAGTAGTAGTATCAGTGGTGGAAGTATTAGTAGTAGTAGTAGTAATAGTATCTAAGTGTTGTGCACCCGATGCTACCGTCATCAATGATAGGGAAGCACCGGTAGCTACAGTAGTAGTAGTATTAGTAGTATTGTCGGTGATATTAGTAGATAACTCGGAACAGTGATATGTAGGGAACGGTAGCTTATTATTATTATTAGCACTTTTATTATTATGATAATGACATGGCTTTTCTGCATAAAAAATAAGTACACCATATGACTGATGTTTGTATGAGTTTTTTTTTGGATGATTTCAATGAGAGATATGATTTTTTTTGATGACATACGGTATGGGTCGGGAAAATCAAAAAGAGAGAGAGAAACATACGGTATATATGATAGTCAAACACCATAACAAAGCCATACAATAGTTAATAATTAATTAATTTAAATAAATTAATAGTTTTAATAGCAATTAAGTGACGATTTTTTTTATAAATTTTTGTTTATACAACTACAGTATATATATAGAAAAACACAAAAATTAATTAATTAATTAAAATTAAATTAAATAAAAATTGCAAAATAAAAATTGCAAAATAAAAAAAAAAATTCAAAACAAAAAATCCAAAAAAAAACTTTTAAACACAACAACAAAAATATCAATAAATAAATAAAAAGCAAAATTAAAATAATTTTGTTTTTCAAAATAACTGATTGTTTTATACGTGAGGGGAAAGTCATGCCTTTAATCTCCTAATATATAAGTAGTAGATAAAGGTGCTGATTGACCTTGAACTTGACCTCTAAGCCACGCCCCCAAGGTCGTCAAGGTCATTCAAGTCATATGAGAATGACGTCACTTTGATAAGGTACTCACATAAATAATGTGACATTGGAATTAATGATGACGACATCCTAATGACCATCACGGTCATCACTTTCTAATTTTAAATTTAATATAGTACTAATAATACTTCTATTGCATAATTGATTAATAATTACAACTACTTCTACTACTACTACTACTAAATAGCTTATTTCATTAATAATAAAACTACTACTACATTTCTTTTATTTCATTAATAATTACTACTACTATTACTATTACTATATATACCATATTTCATTAGCAACAAATACTATTATAAAAACTACTAAACTTTTAATTACTTTTACTTATAATACATTGCTTACAATAAAGTAATAAAGTTATAAATTTTTGATACATTTTATATATTTACTTAAAATTATTATAAATTCTACTATTGTGTGTATATTTTATTAATAATAATTTAGATTCGTACTAAATTGCTTATAATTCATTTTTTATATATAAAAGAATTACTATTAATAATACCAAATGTATTTTACTAAAACTTATTTTAGACTAATATTTATTAATTTTATTATAATAATGTTTATATTTTATTAAAGATAACTTACAATTCTTATTCTTATTATATTATAATTATAATCATTTAATACTAATATTTTACATTTATTTAATAAATATTAATTATTCCATTGCAATACTTATATTTTAATAAATTTTTATTAAATATTACTACTACAGTCTCTATATTTTTCAATATACTACTAAAAATATTAAGATAATGTTTACATTTCAATAATAATTACTAATATAGTCTCTATTTAATTAAAGTTACTAATACATTTTTAAGTTATCTTATATTTTATTTATATTAATCTTTTAAATACTAATAAATTTTCTATATTTATTTTAAAAAATCAATAATATTAAGATAATCCTTATATTTTAATAAAAATTATTAGTACATTGTTAATTTATTAAATATTTCTAATATTTGACTTATATTAACTAATTACTGATATGCAATTACTGTTATGTTAATTATTATTATACTTTAAGAACTACTAATGATAATAGAATGATTATATTTTATTAATTATTAATTAATTAATACTATTACTTCAACTACATAGTTTAAATCTAACTAATAATTACTATAAATAATTATAAAATAAGTATATTTTTAAATATTTATTATTAATGCTATTATATTGATTATATTTTTATTAAAAATTACTTATACTTAATTAATTTTACTATTAAATTACTTGACTTATACAGTACTAATAGTAAATTACTTTATTTTTTAGATTATTAAACACAATTACTACATCTAAATAACATATATTTTACTTAAAATTATTATAAATAGTAATAACTTCATTATAAATAATCTACTTTTTAAATAATAATAAATAAATAGTTTATATTTGTTTACAAAAATGTAAACAAACCATAAAAATAGTTTGTTATTGTATCCAAAAATGTAAACAAACCATAAAAATAGTTTCTTATTGTATCCAAAAATGTAAACAAACCATAAAAATAGTTTGTTATTGTATTCAAAAATGTAAACAAACCATAAAAATAGTTTGTTATTGTATCCAAAAATGTAAACAAACCTTAAAAATAGTTTGTTATTGTATCCAAAAATGTAAAAAAACCTTAAAAATAGTTTGTTATTGTATTCAAAAATGTAAACAAACCATAAATATAGTTTGTTATTGTATTCAAAAACGTAAACAAACCTTAAAAATAGTTTGTTATTGTATTCAAAAATGTAAACAATCCATAAAAATAGTTTGCTTTTGTATTAAAAAATGTAAACAAACCATAAAAATAGTTTGTTATTGTATTAAAAAACGTAAACAAACTACCCTACTTTATAACTACTCGTAAACAAACTACCCTACTGTATAACTACTTGTAAACAAAACATATAAATAGTTTGTTATTGTATTCAAAAATGTAAACAAACCATAAAAATAGTTTGTTATTGTATTCAAAAATGTAAACAAACCTTAAAAATAGTTTGTTATTGTATTCAAAAATGTAAACAAACTACCCTACTTTATAACTACTCGTAAACAAACTACCCTACTGTATAACTACTTGTAAACAAAACATATAAATAGTTTATATTTGTTTACAAAAATGTAAACAAACCATAAAAATAGTTTGCTTTTGTATTAAAAAATGTAAACAAACCATAAAAATAGTTTGTTATTGTATTCAAAATCGTAAACAAACTACCCTACTTTATAACTACTCGTAAACAAACTACCCTACTGTATAACTACTTGTAAACAAAACATATAAATAGTTTGTTATTGTATTCAAAAATGTAAACAAACCATAAAAATAGTTTGTTATTGTATTCAAAAATGTAAACAAACCTTAAAAATAGTTTGTTATTGTATTCAAAAATGTAAACAAACCTTAAAAATAGTTTGTTATTGTATTCAAAAATGTAAACAAACCTTAAAAATAGTTTGTTATTGTATTCAAAAATGTAAACAAACCTTAAAAATAGTTGTTATTGTATCCAAAAATGTAAACAAACCATAAAAATAGTTTATTATTGTATCCAAAAATGTAAACAAACCATAAATATAGTTTGTTATTGTATCCAAAAATGTAAACAAACCATAAAAATAGTTTATTATTGTATTCAAAAATGTAAACAAACCATAAATATAGTTTGTTATTGTATCCAAAAATGTAAACAAACCATAAAAATAGTTTATTATTGTATCCAAAAATGTAAACAAACCATAAATATAGTTTATTATTGTATCCAAAAATGTAAACAAACCCTAAAAATAGTTTGTTATTGTATCCAAAAATGTAAACAAACCTTAAAAATAGTTTGTTATTGTATCCAAAAATGTAAACAAACCATAAAAATAGTTTGTTATTGTATTCAAAAATGTAAATAAAAACGTTAATTAACTATAAAAAAATTCATTGGTTATAAAAATGTATAAAGTATTTTATAATATAAATAAAGAAATTTTAATTAATTTGATAATTTTATTTATAAACAATAGCCATAAGGAATAGTTTGGTATACATCATGTGATTGTACTATTATACGTTTATCGGATACTGCTTGATATTTTTTATTAAATACTGCTGTGTTAATGTTATGAAATTTATCGCATCTAAATTGTTGTTGTGGTACTTGACGACTATCATAAATACCTCTACTGTATTTATCAGCAATATCTACTACTGTATAATAATTAACAATATGTTTAGCTTTTTCTGTTATTGCTAAACCTTTAACTTTCAATTTGTTTATTTCATTACCATTTGGTAACACGACTTTGTAACCATAGTTTTTTGGACCGCACGATACAAACTCCTTGATGTACGCTTCACTTCCAAAGTCTTTTTCTATTTCATCTGTAAGTTGACCCAAAAAATTACCAACTGTTGGTACACTCCAGTTTTGTGACGCGTTGTGTTTGAAGATAACAGAGTCGGTGTCAAAATATAATACACGTCCGTCAGCTTCTGATTCAATTGAATGTAGTATACTATACAGATGTAGTCTAGCGTAAGCAGTTACCATGGCAGCCAATGCCACTGATGTGTTACCAGGCTTTGATAAGATGTCGTCAACTAACTTATAGTTAACTATAAGTTTTTCACTATTGGGATGTACTTCACCTATTTATCAAATAATATAATTATTAATATATTAAATAATAACTAATTATAATATAATACCTGTTATTTTATACTTTGCATCAGTTAGCAAACTATAATAGTCATTATAATTTGAACATATTTTAACTTGACCCTGATTAGATAATTGGGCCAATTTTCCCCATAAACTATTGAGCATTAACTTAGATATTGTGCGCAAACCAGAGTTTTTAACCATATTATTGACATCTAATTCAACGTCTATATTAAAATATATTTATTAATTAAATATATCAAATAAATAAACAACATTTACCTTCTATTTCTTTAAATTCGCTGACAAAAGTATTTTTTTGCTCTTCAGTTACGCAATTGTCTGGCCATCCCGATGCCTCAGTTTTAATTTTTAAAAAAGTTTTAATATATGGAGAAAAAATTTCACTTGATTTTTCTTCGTAATTTAATACTTCAATAATTAAGTTAATTTTGTAACCAAAGTTTAATGCACATTTAAGCTCTTCACTAAACCACGTGCCAACTAACATCCGTTCACAATCTGAATGTACACAATAATCATCTGATTTCGATTCTAAACAAGTCTTACATAATGGAAAATAAAGTTTTCCATTATATCTTACGGGAAGTATTGGAATATATAACTGTTTTGGCGGAATTACGCGGCACTTAATAAATCCAAAATAATTATCAATTGAAGTATTAATAAAATCGGTTAAAACTGACGGGTGTCCAATAGGAAATAACCGTTTCGATAAGACATACGGGTAAAGACTAGTGACGTCTAAATACATTATTTTTTCATTTTGATTATTACATTTATAATTAAAGTATAAATTGTTAGTCCGGCCACCAAAAAACGCTTCTCTAATGTTTATTGGCTTGTATTTTTTCAAAGACTTGTAAACTAATTGTCTATTATTGACAAAGTCTGATATATTTTGTGGTAGACTTTCGAGTAAATCTTTGAACTGATGTCCCCATATTTGGACAACATTATAGCCACATCGCTGATAATATGAGAGCTTAAATAAATAAATACAAATTAATTTCAAAATAATAATTATATAACTAATTAATTACCTTTTTTATTGTCTCGTCATAGACTTCATCATATGATTTACGTCCTACACCGCGAGAAGCGTTTCTAATTTCTCCGTTAAAGCAAACATGACACCCATGCCAATAACACCCCCAATATTCATACACAGTGTTGGTTTCGTGACAGAAACCATCAGCAAATTCATTACCTAATTTCACTTCTCGAGCAATTTTTTTATTGATTTCATATTCTTTTAAATCTAGCCATACATTTCCGGATATTGATTTATTTCGGCGATTACTGTATCCTTCAAGTGGCGTCACTCCAATTATATTTTCTTGTAATACTTGTGTTCTAAAGTATTCCAATCCAACACCAGCTAAAGTAAACTTTCGAGTAATTGGATCTAATCCGGTGATATCTTTAAATAATTTGCGGAACTCCATTAAAGCCATAGTTAATATTTTGACGTCATTTTGACAATATTTAACTATTTCATGTTTAAAGTCCCATTGTTGACCTGATTGTATGTACTCTTCGTGCCATTTTTGACATGAATCAGCATTTGATGGTGACATGTGATCAATACCAAAATACTTAATATCAGGTATTCTACCTATGTATTGTGTTGGTATAAATTCTTCAGTGGGTTCAGTATTAAATAAATGAGGAAAATATCCTTTTGTGACAACGCTTTCAAATCCAAATGATTTCGGTAGCGATGCTAATGGTTGTTGAAACAAACACAAAGAGTCAATAAACTCAATATTGTAGTAAACCATTTTCAATATTTTCATTCCAGTCATAATAAGTTCGGGTTGTTTTTTCTTGTAATTAGAGTTAATTAATTCTTGCAATAAAAAATGACTATCATAGCCTTTAGCATTGTGTGCGAAAACATAAACTTTTGCATTGTTGTGTGAGTCAGCTGTTTGTGATAAGGATATTAGATAATCAAAAAACGACTTAACGCAACTTTTGTTCTGAAAAACTTGTTGACCTAAACCACATGTATTGCAATTATTTGTTGATTTTTGACGTGAATTTACATCCCAACAGTTATCGCAAACACATTCTGATAATAAATAATGAAATTAATAAAAGTATTTTATATATTTATTTATTAAAAATTACCTGAAATTAGTAACATTGGTTGGTGTTTACTTATGTTATCCGTTACCACAAGACTTGATTCGATATCATAACAAACTATAAATTTAATTTTGTCGTCTTCTTTCTTAAGTTTATCATGATTTAAAGGATTAATCATACAATTGTGTTGAGTCCATGAATTGTATTTGACACCACAATTGCGACACTTGAGATAGTTGCATTGATGTTTATTGATTTTGTCCACTTTATACCAAACATCGCAGAGTTGACATTGTTTTCTCTCAAGACATATATTGTTGTTTATATGTTTATCATAACAAATATTTCCATTGAATGTTTTTTTACATACATCGCACTCGATTAACTGATCTATTGCTACTTTATCACATTTAACATTTGATCCACATAATGTACAATTTGTACATTTGTGATCAATTACATGATGTCTTGTATGACATTGATTGCAAACTTTTGTGTCATTTCTGTATGCATTAATGTTTTTAATAAAATTGTAATGACCAACTTTATTGAGTATAATATACTCAAGCCATATCTCATTGTCGGTGATTATATCTTCAGACTGATAAATAATGTTTTCATCATCAGAGGCATCAATAATCATAAGTTTATAAGGACCGATATTATTTAAATACTGCTGAATAACAGGAAAGTTATTAGCTTTAAGCGGTTGGTTGTAGTCTAAATTAGCGTTGAATTGACGATTTATTTTTGCCACAAGATCTTGAGCTCCATTACGCTGTGGTAAATCTCCATAACTTTGACCAATTAATCTTTTCCACTCTTGATTGTTATGAAGTCTTGAAGTATTAAAACCCATTGCAAACCATTGAATACCCACATAAATAGCTCTATATCCGCAGCTATTATCTATATTGGTATTAATAAAAATTTAATAAAGTAATTATTATATAATAAAAATACATACCACTATTGTTAATTGAGACCACAGAGCGCTTTCTAATGCTTTTTTGGACTGTTGTCTCTGGAGATTTAGTTTTGCGTCCACTTCCCTTAAGCGTTTCCGTTACATATAAAGTAATATCAAAATTACTCATATAAAATGTTTGATTCGATTGAGCAATTTTGCTGATCAAACTCAGCGGTTCGTGTCGATCAAAGTTTTCAATTTTCCGGTTACCTTAAAATTAATGTTTTAATTAATATCAATTTTATTATAATTATTTAAATTACCGATAAATATTGGTTTGTTGAGGTCTTCATTTGACATAATTAATGTAAAGAAATCTTCACCAGAATGTTTTTGAAATATCGGTAAACAAACATCAGCAATGGCTTCCGAAAACTCTTCTTCAATATCGTTAAATCCATTCAAATCTCTTAAATTGTGGTTAAATTTAATTCGCTGAGTGTACTGTTTGCGCTTGAATTTGTCATAAGATTGGATTTGAGGTTGACGGTTAAATGAATATACTAATTGCCCTTGCGGTTCATCATTAGACATCAGATCTTCTTCATTTTCATTTCGAGGGTCAGGAGCTCCGGAAATCATTGGTTCATTATCATCATGAGGGTGTTCACCGCCATATTGTGTATTGACTGATATATATAATTATTAAAAATTTATAATTATTATTTAATATTTAATTACCTCTGGGATCCGGTTCAGCATCTGAATGTTGTGAAACATTATTCATGTAAGTACCATTGCTGTCATCTAATCGAGGGTCAACACCGTTATTGCTATCAAAGCTTTCATTTCCGCCATTTTCTTTGTTATTGTTTTGAGCGACAAAATCATCATTTCCGCCATTTTCTTTGTTATTGTTTTGAGCGCCAAAATCATCATTTCCGCCATTTTCATTGTTATTGTTTTGAACATCAATACCATCATTTGTGTCTTGTTTCGCACTTTTTAGCCACTCGTTAACTTTAGCACCTACAGGCATTGTACTTAATGAGTCTAATGCCTGACCCCATGACATACCATCTGGTATGTCGTCTACGTGTTGACTTAACAACTGAAACACTAAATAAAAAATAATTAGTTAATTATTATATAATTATAAAATTATCTGCTTACATTCACCCATACGGCGCTTATTACTTGTATTGACATCAGATGCTGATCGTTTCGACATAATTACAATAACAGTCAATTAAAACTCAAACAATTATTATCAAAAAGTAATATTAATAATAGTTGATGTGAACACTACAAGAGCACAAAAACAAATGTGTAGTTCAAGTTCAAGTGCAGCTTATATATTGAAACCTGTTATTGACATTGACATTGACTGCCCAGTAAACAAAATACATCTACATTTTTTATTATTGTAATGCTTGTTGTTAGAGAGCTACATGTATATTATTAGTATATTGTAATTTTTTAATATAAATAATATATAAGCTAAATATTACTTAATTATAATTTTTAAATTAGGTAATTATGAATACAGTAAAAATTCAAGCAAAACATTTATGTTTCAAACATCCATTTACTTGTATGACGGCAGGTCCTACAAGTAGCGGGAAAACTGTACTAATACGCAATTTACTAGAACATTACAGGAAAACATTATATTTTGAAACTACACCTACAGTGTTAAAAGTCATGTGGGCTTACGGTCAGTGGCAAAACTTGTATGAAAAACCTATAAATAATTGTGACGTAAAATATATAGAAGGGCTACCTTCCGAAGATGACGTCAAAGAGTATGGACCTCATATTATTATAGTTGATGATCTTATGACAGAGTTAGGCAATAACATTACATTAGCAAATTTATTCACTAAAGGGAGCCACCATTTAAATATAAGTGTTGTTTTTATTGCACAAAATATTTTCCACCAGGGGTCGCAAATGAGAACAATTAGCATAAATTGTCATTATTTGATACTTTTGAAAAATCCCAGAGATAAGCGACAAATAATATCATTGGCTTCACAAATATATCCAAATAAATCTAAATTTTTAATTGATGCTTATAATGATGCAACATCTATACAATATGGTTATATAAGAGTTGACTTAAAACAAGACACTCCAGAAAAATATAGAATACAGACAAATATAATACCTGTAGATAATATATTGGCTCCTATTGCTTATGTACCTAAATAATGTCTGAAAATTTAAAAAAGTATTGTCATGACTTGAAATTTATTGCTAAATTACAGTCACCTAAAGCACAAAAATCTATATTAAAATATATGTCCCGCGACCGTAATTTTTATTTAGCACTTAAAGAAATAGTCGTAAATATTATAAAAGGTAATATAGTATTGGATAAAATTAATGCATCTAAAATACTTAAACATAAAAAATTGTTTAATAAATTTAATAAACCTAATAAAATATCAGTGTCAAAAAAGTTGGTTGTGCAAAGCGGCGGTTGGTTGTGGTTAATACCAATAGTCACGTCAATTATTGATTTAATTACATAATGTCATTTCGAAAAATTCAATTATTATCAGATAGTGATCCTATTACTGAAACTAAACTTAATAAAGTAATAGAAACTATACCCCCTAAAACAGAAAATAATATAAGTGAAAATTTTTTAAAAATAATTGAAGATATTGTACAAAAAATTTTATTAAAAAAGTCTTATAAAACATCTGTTAAATCAATAGTAAAAAATACAATATCTAAAGTGAACCCTACATTATCAAAAAACAAAAAATCTATTAAAAATAAATTTATTAGTAAACTCAAACCTACTAAACATTTAAAAAAAGTTATACCAAATAAATCTGTAGATAATTGGTATAAGTTATGATCGATCAAATACTATCAAAAATTTATTATAATACTAAGCATAATGCATCATTTAGTTCAATTAATAAATTATTTATAGCTGCTAATAAAATAGATAGTAGTATAACTCTAAAAGATGTAAAAAATTGGTTATCTAAACAATTAACATATACACTTCATAAGCCAGTGATCAAAAACTTTAAACGTAATCGTATAGTAGTTAAACATATTAATCAGCAATGGGAGGCTGATTTGGTTGATATGAAAGAATTTAGCGGTACTAATAAACACTATACATATTTATTAACTGTTATTGATTGTTTTAGTAAATATGCTTATGCAATACCGCTAAAAAATAAAAATGCAAAAACAATAACTAGTGTTTTTACAAATATTTTTAAAAAACAAAAACCTTTAGCTTTAAGAACAGATAAAGGTAAAGAGTTTATTAATAGCGATTTACAAAAATTACTGAAAGAGCTAAACATTAACTACTTCACATCTAATGATCATCGAATTAAATGTGCTATTGTTGAGCGTTTTAACCGTACACTTAAAACACGTATGTTTAAGTATTTTACTGCCAAAGGTACACGTAAATATATTGACGTCATTAAGGATTTTGTTGACACATATAATTCATCATATCATCGATCAATTAAAATGCGCCCAATAGATGTCTCTACTACTAATGAAAAACTTGTGTATAACAACCTGTTCTCTAAAACTAAATTAACCCCAAACAAAATAAATACTGGTGATAAAGTAAGACGAGTATATGACATGAAAGCATTTGATAAAGGATATTACCCTAGTTGGACAGACCAAATATTTACTGTTGAAAATACTATAAAAGGTGATAAACAGTATGTTTTTAAGCTAAGAGATGAACAGGGAAATATACTTGAGCAGCGCTTTTATCCCCAGGAATTGCAACAAATTACTGATAATCTGTACAGAATTGAAAAAGTTATTAAAAAACGTAAACGCCGTGGAAAAACTGAATACTTTGTAAAGTGGTTAAACTATCCGGAAAGCTATAATAGTTGGACAGATAATATTGAAAATGTTTCGTAACAAAAAAGTTTGTCCATCAGACTTAATATTATTTTCAATACAAGTATTTTTAATAACATTAGTAATTGTCGTTAGTTTAGTTAATCTATCATTTGATTTCGGCAATAAAAATTTGTGGACAATCATATTGACCAGCGCATTGGGATATATATTACCTAATCCAAGATTACGTATTTGCAATAAAGTTATAAAAGATGTCACAAATAACGATTTGTAAAATAATATCTATTTTAATAACTTTATTAATTATTGTTTTAGTTTTAATTATTTTTTTATATAATAATAAAATTCATCAATCCAAGTGGAATTGTACAAAATTAAATTATACTATAATTTGTGAATAAAATGAGTTCATATATTACTTTGAGTTCTAATGTTAGTACCGGTGACAATACATTAAGCGATTTCCGAACTAAATTAGGAGCTGTAATGAAATTTGATCCCCAAAATGATTTATTGACAAGTATACCAAAATATACTGATTGGTTAGTTGGTATAACAGAAATATCATATACAAAATCATGGTATAATATTTTAAATGACTATAAAGTATCTCTATATGATGAGATGGGTAATATCTACAATAATGACTCCAATATTTATACAATTAAAGCCGGTTTTTATGAACGACCATCAAATTTAATTAGTGAAATAAATAGTATATTTGCTAAATTTAAAGGAATTGTACCTCCAAAACTGATATATAATGAATTAAATAATTACGTAACATTAATATGTGGGAAACTTGAAGACTCTGTTAGAGTATTTGTTAACTTGGGTGATGAGATTGAATGTTTGTTAGGACTTAAAAATAGAAATAATTACTATAATTATTATAATACTGAAAATGCAATTAATGATTATACAGTTAATAATGTATATACAAATGATGAAGTGAAAGCTCATCATCCAGTAGAAATATCTGGTGGATATCATTTATTATACTTATACACAGATATTGTATATCCATCTCTTGTTGGTGACACATTTGCACCATTGCTACGTGTAGTTGAAATACCACGTAAATCTAAATTTGGTGATACAGTGCACTTAAATTATGAGACACCACAATACAGACCCGTTAGACTAAATCAATTTGACACAATTAAAATCTATATAAGAGACGACAGTGGAAGACCTATACTATTTAAATTCGGTAGAGTTACATTAACTTTACATATTAAAAAAGTATAAAAGATGGATAACCCATACATTGATTATTATAAATCGCAAGCCGGTAACGGTATAGTAGTATATAGTGGTCACAGATATCAAGGTGGTAATGGTATATTTGGTAAAATTTTTAAACACATACAACCAGCACTAAAATATATAGCAAAACAAGGTTGGGAAGCATTTCAAGGTATAGGTAGTGAAGTATTAAGAGGTAAATCACTAGGTGACGCCAGTAAAAACCAATTACTTAAAACTGCTGATACAGTACTCAGTGACGTAAGTGATAAACTCAGTACAATGAAACGTCAAAGAGGTATGGGTATTAGAAGAAGGAGACGCAAGCGCAGAATAAATAAATCTAAACGCAAAGTCACTAAAAAAGTATATAAAAGACGTAAACGTAGTCGTAAATCAGGAAGAAAACCAACACTAATATAATGACTACTATTCATCCATTGTCGTCTTTAATGACTTTACCGGAGTTGGATATATTTGGTGTCCCTCCAACTCAATTAATGATTGAAAAAGATATACAAACAGATCACAGACCGCTAACTACAATAAAAGCTGATTCACCCATTGAATTTGAAATAACTACTGGAATCAATGAATATATCAATTTAAATAAATCTGAATTGTACCTATGTTTGCAAATTGAGTTAACTAAAACTGAATCACCCGATATTACGGCTGACGATTGGAAAAAAATATCACCCGTTAATTATTTATTAAACTCATTTATAAAACAAATAGATGTAAAAATAGGTCAAACAACTATCACCAGTTCATCTATAAATTATCCATATATTGCTTATTTTGATGCATTACTTAATACATCTTCTCAATCAAAGTCAACACATATGCAAACATCAATGTGGGTTAAAGATAGTTACCCATTTAATGATCATAACTTAGAGCGACAAAAACGGTTATCACCAAAAGGTAAAAAACTAGCAGTTAGCCGTCATATTGAATTGTATGGAAAATTACATTTGGATTTATCTCAACAATTAAAATCACTAATAGGTGGTGTAACTATTAATATAAAAATACATCCAAACTCTCCCGATTTCTACTTAATGTATGATAAATCTATTGTTCCAAAAGTTAACATTATAGATACTAGACTTTATATTCATCGGTCAATTGTTCATTCACAAGTAGTACTAGCACATAATAAAATGCTTGAAGAAGATAAACCTGCACTATATTTTATTACCCGCCGTGAAGTAAAAACATGTACTATACCAAAGGATAGTATTGATTATTGTTTGAATAATGTTGAGAGTGGTGTTCTACCTAGGAAGCTGTATATATCATTTGTTAGTAATGATGCTTATAACGGCTCTCAAACACTTAATCCATTTTATTTTAAACACTATAGTTTACGGCATATTGCTTGTTATTTAAATGGTCAACAGTACCCGCATAAACCGTATACACCTGACTTTCAAAATGATAAATATATTAGAGAATACTTTAGTTTATTTGAAGTTAGTAATCAGCTGAGCCATACTACTTGTGACATTACAAAAGATGAATTTGCCGAAGGTTTTTCAATATTTGCATTTAATTTCATACCTGACCTATCAGATGGCGTTGCAAAAAGTGGTTATGTATCTCCATTACAAAGAGGTGGACTTAGAATTGAATTAAAATTTAATTACCCTTTAGCCGAACAAATAACTGCTTTAATATATTGTGAATACGATAGTTTAATTGAAATACAGAAAAACCGATTTGCTGTTAAAGACTTTTCATGAATACATTAGAAATAAATAAATATTTTCGTAGCTGTATCAAGTATTATGGCACCTATCCTAGAGATGAATTACCTAATACTATACCTAATAACAGTGGATTAATTGTAAATACAGATAAAGCTAATCAACCAGGAGAACATTGGGTTGCAATATATAAATATAATAACAGTGTAGTTTATTTTGATTCATTTGGCTTACCCCCACTACACAAAGAAATCATAAACTTTATAAAAGACAACAGTAGTAGTGGTTGGTTCTATAACACTATTAATTTTCAAAGTGTATACTCAACTACATGTGGAAAATATTGTGTATTTTTTCTATCAAATTATTTCAATGGCGCGAACTTTGATAACTTTTGTAAAATATTTACTTTCAGTAGTGATATTAATGATAAGTTGGCAGATATGTTATACAGATGGCAGCTGTAGCTTATCACATTTGTATAAAGATATACGTCAGTATAGAGTGGTTTATAAACAAATGGAGAAACTATATGACGAAAAACTATTGATAGTTTTGAGTGACGCAAATCTACACGCGCCATATTTGGTTGAACCGTCAACATATTTTTCAAAGGAAATTAAAAAATACTTTATAGAAGAAGGCAAGCAATTAAATGATATAAAAGACTTGGAAGAGTTGCTAAAATTGCTAAACTACTTAAACTTTAGTAATTTTCGTACGGAAAGACATAATTTTTTAGTAAGTAATGGAAAAAATTAATCAAATATGCGGTGTTATGGATGCACAGGGTTTCACTGTTGATGGCGTGTTTTATCCGCGGGAAGTATGTGTGTTATCACATACACTTAAACAGTGTGAACTGTGTGACACAGACCTTCGCTTTGTTGATATGGACCTTAAAGACCGTATAACTAATTTATATTTGGCTAACAATCTGTTTGGCTTTTCATTGAGAGCCCACAACACCGATATCACTCACAACTCATCTCTCGAACCTAATCAAGTGATATATATGATGTATCATAAAATTAAATCACACGATAAACCATATTTGGCCATAAAAAACCAACAATTGGCAATTATATTGGACTTATGGAAAATACCGTATATTAATCTCAATGAATACAAATGTCCCAACTATTCAAAACTTAAACAATTTTATGGTGGTCTCCCGTGTCATTTTCACAATAGAATTGTTCCCGATCGAAAACTCCTGCGCTGCGCTTCAAATAAATGCAATTTATTATGGAAATGGCTAAATAATTATTATCAATCACATTAATTTTTTTATTCAATAAATTTATTTATGTAATTACAATATTGTCTTTAATTAATTTAGTATAAGTATATATAATTAAATTATTTTTACAGTATTTATTCAATGGAGGTCCAAACATTGATACAGTAATTGTTTTGTCGGGGTAAGTCTCAGCTTTAAGTACCAATAAATCAAATAATCGTTGATTAAACCCGTATTCCATTAAAACGTATGTGGTTATATTTGGTTTCATTATTAGCGGCTTTAGATATTTGTCAACATTTAAATATATGTTTATACTTGTGTTGAGTATAACGGTTTCACAAATATCCATCATTTTTGTCTTAAATATATTTATACAAAACGGCTCTAGCATTCTGTGAGCAATAAATAATTTAAATTTTCTAACATAAAGACATTTGAATCCTGAGTTGACAAAATCAAACGGTGACAAGAAGTGTCCTTTTATGAAAAGCATTTTCAATGAGTACCGAACCATCTTATAATCGTCATACATCTCAATATTGTGTGATGAATTTAATGTAAACTGAATTTTATTTGGTGTAGTAGGCATAACATTGTACAGTTCTATGGCGTTGTAAAAGTCGACAAAATTCAATCTTAAATTAGTGATATTTTGATTATTTATAATTGACTTCCAATTTCCTTGACATAACTTTTGATCCACACTGAGAACTTTTAGTTGAGGTAGAGTCGCCAAATGGTTACATACAGTATTTCTATCAACTGATCCACCTACGTGTAATTCAATGGCTTTAGAACCGAATTTATTAATAAACTCAATAAACTGATTCATATTCTTGAAATTAATTGTGTTCATATAACGTATAGCTTTTATCCGTTCTGGAAAGTTTTGACGAAGTATCCCCCGAACATTCTCTATTGCTAAGCATTGAACGGCCGTATAAATATTAATTTGCTTCAAATGACGAAACGAATTAAAAAACGTCTCATTAAATCGATAAAACACATCAAATTCCAATAGTTTGATTTGCTTGAAATCTTGTGATACTTTTTGTAATGATTCTCGATAACCATCTGACCAAAGACTTATACTATTGTGGTCTACATCCCATTCATCATCAAACTCAGCAATTCTGAGTGTTTGTTGATTTGTAAATATCATTCGTTGCCATTGTTTACTAACAGTAAGTAAAGTAACTTTACTTTTTGCAGGTAAGTGTTTTATTATTAGTCCACACAAGTCGTCACCATAACGATCAAAACTATCGCGACCATACACTTTAGTCATTTTAAAGCAACTAAACACTTACTTGAAAAACACATTTGCTTTTATGACAGTGAAACTCAATAAAATAAACATTGATGAAATTTAAATCTCTTTATTTAATTATTAGTATACATTTTAAATATTTCATCATTAAGTATAATTATATTTTTGATCTCATATGACGTCAAACTAACACTAGCATATGTTAAGAGGCATTTTACAACAATAATGTTGTAAAAACCTTTATCATCTTTCTTGAACTTAATAGTCCTATCAATATCTCCAATGTCTTCAATATTGCCATCAATCCCTTTTGCTTTAATATCTTCAATTAGATGACGAAACTCGTCCACATTTAAGTTAACACCGCGTTTCGTATATTGTAATTTCTCATCTTCATTAGCAAAAGCCAGTCGTATATCCACACGCATTTGGTCTTCTGATTTACTCAATCGAATAACTTTTTTGAAATTAGATTTTTTATTTGTAATAATATGAGTGTAAACGTGCTCATAGTTAAAAACTCTTTTAGGCGTATCAACAATACTTGTAGACATTTTGATTGTTATTTGTATTGCTTTTGACTTTTACTTTTACAGTCTTATATATAATGCTACTTATATACTGTTATTTATTTTTAACTACTATATAAGACTAATTAATGTTGATGTAGTATATCTCTCATCAAGTATAATAGTACTATAATGAGCACTAAAATAATTCCCGGTTGTGATGGCTACGCTAAAGTCATTAAATTAGTTGCTGTTAAAAATAAAAATAGTGTAATACAATTAATTAAAATAACTCAGCATAGCCCTAGTTATAGACCATTATTGAGTGTTTGTCTAAAATTAGATCAATATTTATGGCTCGTGGGAAAACTAAAACAACGAAATAGTGGTTATCGTAATGAGAAAAATAATGAGCTATACATCACTAGAGACCCATATTTAAAACTGACAATACTTTATCAAAAACAACTGAAAATAGCTGCAATGATACTAACTAGAATGGATATTAAACACATAATTAAATTAAAACCTTGGATATGGAATAAATTTGTAGCTATTGAGTCAACGATTACACCTATTCAGGAAATAGTACCTGAAGAGTCAATGGACTTGGAATCAGAACCAATCACTATTGAGTTAACATAATAAATGCATATATCATTGTATTTATAACCAATAAAAATAAGTTTTAATTACATCAACATTTATTTACTTTGTATATAAATACAGTAGTTAACTTTTATTTTACCATTGAAAATGTCTCACACAGAAGTTTCTGGTTTTTTTCTAACTCTTAGTACTACTAATAATTTCAAAAGAGTAGTATCAGTAAAATGTGTTTTACATTTGAATTCAACACTTTTTTATATTATCATAACCGACCTAAAAGATGGTAAAATGTTTGATGATCTGCTGGTAATTCAATCCGACGACTTTTTTAATCTTATACGAGAAATTGTGTTTAAAGAGAAAAAAGTTGGTACCGTCAATGTGTCCTTTGGCTCACTTCAATTTGTTACAGACAATCACAACAATAGTGTATCAATTTTTCACCGCAACTACAGCAAAAATAATTTGGTGAATTTGCGATATAAAGAGCTGGAACTACTGTTTAACGAAAAAGACAATATTCTTAAACAAATTGACGACATCGCGGATAAAACATCAAAATTTGTCAATCATCAGCAAAATACACGATCGCTTCTTCCAACGCCACCTGGAATTAAAACTAAAAGCTATTTCGATGAAGTGTGGTCTTGGCCTGAAATTCCGGTTTCAACCAGCACAGGTATTGCGTCTACAGAAAACACTGGGAATGACGTATGTGGTATTCACCCTATGCCCATCAAACGTCCAACAAGTTTACCTCTTAGCAGTAGTCTTAATATTCTTATGAATAAAAATGTTAACAAATAATGATTTACAAATTACTAATGTATCTATGACTGCTAATTTGTTTAATTTTAATAAAGTATTGAATTTACGAAAAATTACAAATTGTTTGAATAATTGTGTGTATGATAATAAAAAATTTGTTCGCTTAATTGTGCGCTTAAGAAAACCAAAGGCAACAATTATGTTATATCAATCGGGAAAATTAATATGTATTGGGACTAATTCAGTTGATAACGGTAGAATAGCCATAAGAAGATTTGCGCGTATGATTCAAAAGCTCGGTTTTGATGTCCAACTAAACAATGTTACGGTAACTAATATGGTGGCTACTTTTGCACTTAACCGATCAATAAATCTGGCGGACTATGGATCATTTATTGGTATTCGGGCCTATTATCAACCTCAGAGGTTTCCATTATTGATCATTAACTACGGTGACAAGAAAAAAGCAAACATCTCCCGTACGGGTAAAGTTAATTTTACTGGTGTTAAATCATTATCTGAATTGAATGATTTATTTTATACATTTTATTTAGATTATTTAATTTATTAGTTTTTAAAAAATGTAAAATTTATTTATTTTTTGCATGTAAACAAACAAGTGTTTAGATGTAAACAAACCATTGAATAGATGTAAACAATCAAGTGTTTAGATGTAAACAAACCATTGAATAGATGTAAACAAACCAATGTTTACATGTAAACAAACCAATGGTTACATGTAAACAAACCATTGTATAAATGTAAATAAACCAATGTTTACATTATTTATTTATATGAAATCCTAATTGTATATTAAATTATTTATTAAATTATTTGAAATTTAATAAACTGAATTTAAATAAAATTAAATTCAACAAAATTAAATACAACTAAATTAAAATCAACAAAATTAAATTCAACGAAATTAAATACAACTAAATTAAAATCAACAAAATTAAATTCAACGAAATTAAATACAACTAAATTAAATTTAATTTAGTTGTATTTAATTAAATTTAATTCAATTATCGCGCGATGGTTATACCACGTGGTTATCGAAATGGTCACGTGGTACGTTAGATATTTTAAAAGGGGGGCGAAAAATTTTACGTTTTTTATGTAAGTACCCGAAATAGGGGGCGATAATTTTTGGGTCGTAATTTATGTGAGTACCCGCGATAGGGGGCAAAAAATATTGCAACGTTTTATGTGTGAGACCCATTGAATTAATGGACGTCATTTATGCGCAGTACCATGTACATGTAAAGGTCAAGGGTCCAAAGGTCAATCAGCACCTTTATCTACTACTTATATATATATATATCTATCGGTACTTAAAAAAAACAAACAAACAAACCATACCTTCGATATCATCCCTGAGCTCTTCGACCTTTTGTTTCAGATGTCGGTTATCATCTTTGAGCGACTGATTTTCATCCTCAACCTCTTTGCATTGTTCCCTTTGTTTAGTCAAATCCGTGCCCAACTCCCTGAGCTCATCGCTAGTCTGTACAGTTTCCTCCAATTGCTTCTCCAACGAGCACCGGTACGTATCAAACTCGTGGCGCATTTTATCCAAATCCGTACGCAACGTATCGATAATCGACTGTTTATCGACGGTTGACTTTTCCAGCCGTTCCCCGTCCCGCCGATACCGGTCCCGTTCCAACTCGAGTTCAAATTTCTGATCTTTCAGATCACGGTATTCCTGTTTGACCGATTGTAGCTCCTGTTCCCTTAGTTTTAGCTCCTTTTCCACTTCCTGTAGTCGATATTCTAGTGTACCTATAGTTTTATAACAATAAATTGATTAAAAAATTGTTATATTGTGTTAAGGTATGGGTGTATATAATGCTGACATAGTTTCTATGGGGGAGGTTAGATATATATATATATATATAGGGGAGGGTGGGTTAGAAATCGGGTGTTTTTTCAATGTGTGTGTATGTGTGTGTGTGTGTGTGTGTGTGTGTGTGTGTGTGTGTGTGTAGACCACAAAAAACATAATAACACATACAAACAGCTATAGATAGATCAAATTAATAGTATACTATTTGGACCGGTAGTCAACTAACTCATATATACACATATATACACAATGTGTATATATGTGTATATATGAGTTATTTGACTACCGGTCCAAATGGTATACTATTAATTTAGCTGTATTACACATATATACACATATATACACACACATACACATACACATACACATACACACATATACACATACACATACACATACACATACACACACATACACATACACATACACATACACATACACATACACATACACATACACATACACATACACATACACATACACATACACATACACATACACATACACATACACATACACATACACATACACATACACATACACATACACATACACATACACATACACATACACATACACATACACATACACATACACATACACATACACATACACATACACATACACATACACATACACATACACATACACATACACATACCTTTGTGCATCTCCTGATCTTTGGCTTCGGCCTGAAATCGTTGCTTCAAATCGGCCACTTGTTGCCTCAGATCGCTGACCAGTCCATGTTTTTCATCGCTATCACTACGGGTCAGTTTCAGCTCATTGTCCAACTGTTTCAACTCCCTTTCCAAATCCTGTTGACGCTTCTCCGACCTCTCCAACAGTGACTTCTTATCTTCCAATTCAATGGCCAATACCCTTAGCTCATCGACTTTTGTATCGTTTTCCCGCCGACGGGCCTCCAGTTCCTGTTTCCACTTACGTTCCCTGTCCTGAAACTCCCGCTGTTTGTCCATAACTTCGGTATTGACTTTCATCAGCAGATCCGAGTTTGTACCCGAAGTACGGGTCAGTTCTTCGCATTTCAAGTCCAACGATCGGTTCATTGCCGACAATACGGCACACTTGTCCTCAGTGTCCTGTCGTCGCCGACACTCTTCATCGTATTGGCCCTTGATTTTGGTCAGTTCCCGCTCAAGTGATTGGACTTCGGCTTTAAATAATAAAATAAAATAAAATAATTAATTATTTTTTTTTTAATAATTTCAATATAATATTTATGTAAAGTTTTACTAATAAAAAATAAATTATTTATTTTTTGTTGTTGAATAAAATTTTGTTAATTAAATATTAAAAAATCTAACTAAATATATATAAGTTTTTATATAATAATAATAATAATAAATTATTTATATTGATTTTCTACTATTTTTTTTATTGTATCTAAATTGAATAAAGTGTGTTTAAAAACTAATAGTTTTATTACTTTTATTAAATTTTATTATTATTAGTAAATATTGTTAGTTAAAAAAAAATTTGAAACTAATTCAGTTAAAATAATTTTTGTTTTAAAAAAATACATTACATGCATAATTAGAAATTAATTTTATAATAAAACAATAATTTTTTTTTTGAATAAATAATATTAAATATTAAATTGATGTTAAATTTTTAGTTTAAAAAATATAATTTTCTACAACATCAAAAAAAAAATTAATAATAAATCTACCAATTAATTAATTATGCTAAAATAAACAAATATACATATAACATTTAAATTAATAATAATAATAATAATAACAATAAGTTATAAATAATATTGATATATAAGTGAGATCCTAAAAATTATACACAAAATTTTTATAATACTATATAAATACAGTATATATATATAATAATAATCACAGATATTAAATCAATCACAAAAAAAATCAATCTATAAAATAATTAATTCATTCAACAACAAAAAAACTAATAAAACAATAATTGTATAAAACTATTAATTTTATAAAAACTAAATTTTAATTATTTCAAAAAAAATAAATCACAATTAGATCTGTACTATAAGTATCTATACTCTCTCTCTCTCTCTCTCTCTCTCTCTCTCTCTCTCTCTCTCTCTCTCTCTCTCTCTCTCTCTCTCTCTCTCTCTCTCTCTCTCTCTCTCTCTCTCTCTCTCTACTCTCCCACTCAATGGTCTATACCTTCAAATTTTTCATATTTATATTTAGTTTCCATCAGACTGTCCTCCAGTTGACGTTCCTGTTGATCCTTATTGTCCAACACTGACTCCAATTGTTGTTTACCCTGCTGTACATCCCGGAGCTTATCCTCCAGGTTTTGCAACCGTTTTTCGCAATCGCCTAACTGTTGCCTCAATTGTTTATTTTCATCCGTTAGCTCCTGTTTACGGGATTCCTCTTTTTTGATCCGCATATTTAGCTCATCTATTGAATCTATAATATATATATGTAATAAATATTAAGTAATAGATTTAAAATTAGGACAGTTATCAAATAAATACATCCCATCCCACCCACCCCCAGTCCCTATCATTTAAAAAAACTCATCCCGTTCCCCCCCCCAATTAAATATAAAAACTATTTTGTTATTATTATTATTATTATTGATATCCTATTCCCTATCCCATTGAATATCATACAGAGATATATATATATTTATTTATTTAAAAAAAATGATCCCGTTCCCCAATATAAATCAAAACTATTTATTATTATTATATTATTATTGATATCGCATTCCATACCTCCTACAACCCCCCCCCCCCCCCATTGAATAGTGTTCATAGAGATATACAGTAAATTTGATTTCAAAAAAATCATAATCCCGTTCCCCACTAAAAACAAAACTATTTGATTATTATTATTATTACTATTGATATCCCATTCCCTACCATCACATTGAATATCATAGGGATCTCTCTCTCTCTCTATTGAAATCAAATTTGTTTCACATCCCGTTCCCCACTCAGAGAGCCTCTCTCTCCTTCTATACCTATTTGCCTATCAGTACGCTGTCGGGTACTGTCCAACTCCTGTTCAAATTCGGCCAATCGTTTCTGACAGTTAGCCAATTCAATGGTACGCTTCTCCATCGACGCTTCCAATTGCATACATGTTTCCTCTTTTTTGACCATCTCTTCCTGCAGGGCAAACACCTCCGCCTCTTTCCTATCTTCCAGCTCTTTGAGCTTCTCAGCCAATCGTTCGACCTGTTCCTCGACATCCCGGGCCTTAATATTGCTCATGAGTTCGCCGCTGCCATCCGATCGCTGGACCGACTGTTCCGACTTTAGTTTATCCAACTCCTGGCGCATCTGAGCCGTCGATGACTCCAATTCTGTTCGTAATATAGTCTCCTCCTCTAACCTAACCGTCCATTAGATAAAAAAAAACATCAATTAGTATCCTTTCTACTAATAATCAGACTATCGGTGCTTATCATCACATATCATCCATCGATCGGATAGTATAGCTCAGGCACTATACTATACAGCACACTGTATGTAGTAATGCCTGATCCCTATACTATCCGATCATCGATGGATGATATCATGATAGCACCGGTAGTAGTATACACTGTACCTAAACACTAGATCTTCTAGTTTTTTTCGTTCATCATCTAACTGGGCGCCCATTTTTAGCTGCATTTCCTCATATTCCGCATTCAAACGTTTCAATTCGGCAATTTCATCATCAGCTTCCTGGACCAGCTTCTGGTGATCGGATTGCAGGGATTTCAGTCGTTCATCCAAATGGTCAGCTTGGGTAGCAGCTCGGGCTACTTCACCTCTTTCGAGATCCCGTTCCCTCAGCAACTGGGAAATGTGTTCATCTTTTTCTTTGATAACATCCGTCAAGGCTAGACTGGCCGCTGCCGATAGCTGTACGGCCGCCGATGGTTTAGTAGGCGATCGATGCGGTGATGTTAGGGATGTGACCCCCAGTCGGACACGCGGTGGTCGGGTTGACGATGCTGTAGACGATGCTACAGATATTAGCGACTCTTGACTACCGCCCGATCGTTGTCGGGTTAGGCCACCAGTTGCCGGTCGTTTCGCTTTTTTCGATACTCTCAGCGCCGATAGCGGTGCGGCCGCTATTTTATGCATCGGTGCAAACAAACCGTATTTCGGTTGACATTCAAAATATCGTTTCCCGGCTACTGATCCGTCATTTTTACCGATAGCTTCGTCCAGTTCAATACCAGCCCAACGTCCCGGTGCAAAATCGGCCGGTCCCAAATACATCAACGTTCCCAATTTCGTACCCGACGTAGCATTGACCAGTACACGATCGCCGACAACCAGCCGCTGATTGTCGTATCGTCCAATATTATAGGGACTGCCGCCGCCGGCGCCATTGTTTGATGACCCGCCGCCGCCACTGGTATTGTTGCCATTGGTTTTCGACGATCCACTGCTACCTGAGCTAGCATTTAGCCTATCAAACACTGAGGGAACCGACGGTTGCTGTCCATTGTTAGGACTATTACCGCCGGCGCCATTAGTTGGCGACGATTTCGCCGATGATTTTGGCGGATCTTCGATCAGCTGTCGAGTCAGACGCTGCGGCCGTACAAACACACCGTATTTCGCCGGACACTCAAAATACCGGACACCACCAACTGAGCCGTCATTTTTGCCCTCTTCGGCCTCCAATTCAATACCGGCCCACTGTCCCGGTGCAAACTGGGTATCGCCCAGGTATCTAATATGACCGGGTCGCTGGCCGTTAACCCATACCCGATCGCCGCAAGCAAAATCATCGATATTTTCGGTCAGGACTTCATTGGATGAATGTGATCGACGTATAGACGACGGAGCCGTACGTACGGTCGACTGTGTACGCTGTGTGGCCACCGATTCACTGCCTGCTGATGATGACCGGGACGAGTGTAACGATGCCGTACTGCTGGCCGCCGATCGGCTAAGATTTGTTTTGCTGCCAATTGCTGTCTGTTTGCCATTAGTACCGACGGGTTTCAATGATGCCATTGATGAACCGTTTGATCCGCCATTTTTACCGCCATTTGTGGCCAATGATGTCGGCTTTACCGCCGATTTTGATGTATCGTTCAGTGAAGTGGTCGATGAAAATGATTTTATTGATGACATGTTTTTTTTTACTTTTATATCAATCAATCAATTATTATATTAAATTAAAATAGTATTTAATATGTTTTTTATTGATATATTATTATATAATATCTGATAATGTTTTATATTATTATTAATAATAATTAATAATTAATTAATTAATTAATTTTAGGTTGATTTCGATTTTTTCCATTAATTAATAATATATCTGTTTTTTTTTGATAAAAATAAATAAATAAAATTAAAATTAGATATCATTTAATAATAATTTATAAAAATTAAATATTAATTATTATATAATTTATTTTAAAAAATTATATATTATACATGTATAACTAAAATATATTTAAATTTAAAAATAAATTTAAATTTATTTAAACTATTTTAGTATGATAATAATAATAATAATAATAATAATAATAATCACACAATAGTTTTTAAAAAAGCCAATCAAATACATATAGAGTTATTTAAATAAAAAAAATCTAAAAGTTATATCTAAAACATGAAATCAAAAATAATTTTTATATAAAACAAGATTTTTATCGGCAATAAAAACAAGTCATGACTTTACAAAAAAAATAATAATATAATAAATAATATAATAAATATATATACAAAATAAAGATATAATTATTTAAATACAATAATAACAAAACGATTGTGTGTGTGATCTGCATATAAAACTAAAAAACTATAAAAAACAAAAAAAATAATAAATAAATAAAAATTTTAAATACATATTACACTCAATACGTAAAACAATCAATATATATAAAAAATTATTATTTTTTAAAGTAATATAATAATAATGTTTTAACAAAATTTTCATTAACACCAAAAAAATTAATACTAATAATAATAATTAGTATTAAATAATATTTAAATAAATTTTTATATACAATTGTATTCAAACAAAAATAAAAACAAAAAAATTACTACTTATTTGGCATAAAAATAGTATTAATTGTGTATTTCATGTATGTTTTATATATACTCTATATATATATATAGAAAGTAATAATAATAATTATTATTATTATTATCATCAAAACTATTGCTATGAATAATAATACAGTAATAATAATAATTATTATTATTATTAGTTGTTAACTAAGCGAATATACCATTTGTATTGACATTTAAAATAAAGTGTTTTTATTATTATTATTATAATTATTATTATATTTTATTTTAAAATTTCCAATTGAATTGAACTTAAAAATGCTTGAAATCGTGTGTTACTATTAATAATATATTTATTTAAAAGTTTATTATTATTATTATTATTATATATAAGATAACTAATAGTATTGGTGTACATATGTTTTGCTGGAAAATTGCTAAATATTTTATTTTTATTTTTTAAATTTATTTATATATACAGTGTATATGTGTTTTACATTATTATCATTATTGAAGCAAATTATGAATCCTATCCAACAATTATTTTTTTTATATATAAATTTTATTCACAAAAACGATAGTTAGATATCAATTAATTTTTTTCAAGTATTAGATAATATTATTTGAAAAAAACATGTGATTATTACTATAATAAATGTTATGTTTTACTAATTAATATATATTTTATAACTAAAGTTATTAATCAATAATTTAATAATAATATCATATAATTAACATATTTTTATTAAAAAAGATATAAAATTGGTTTTTATTGCCCAAAATAAGCGCTTAATTTTAATTTTTATTTTTTTGTGTCTAAATAATTATCAAATAATCATAAAAAACAAATTATTTCGATAAAAAACTTTTAAAAAATAATAAAATTTTTGAATTTTAATTTGATAAAACTTTCTATATATGTAAAATTATAATTATCAATATAAATACTAATCGATAATAACAGTAGATATTAATTATAATTCAAAAAATTTGTTTTTAATTAATACCAAACAAACAAATAAACAAAAATAAAAATTTACTAATTATTAAAATATTTTTGTTTTTTAAATAATAATAATTTTTTTCCCTAAACTCCTCTTACGATATCTCCAGGAATGTTATGATATCGTAGGTATCGGAGCTTTATATGGGAAAAGTCGGTCATAAAACATAACTATTTATTAGTAATACCTGTAAATTATTATATAATACAGTAATAATAATAATACATGTGTTTATATAAAATAAATATTATAATAAAAATTCATAAATTTAAAAAATATATATTTATTTTCTAAAAAAAAATAAATGTTTATTTACGGTATAATTGTTAACTAATTGTTAGACACAATAGTAAACACTATAATAAATAATACAAAAATTATTATTATTATTATATAAAAAAGGGGAAAAACGGTACTATTTTTTAATAATAATAAAAACTTTCGTTAAAATTAACAAATATATGTTAAACTTTTTTTTTTTTTTTGATGACCATATTTGTAAAATTCAAAACAATTTAGACAATAATGCAAATAAAAAGTCAATATTTAAATAATAAATAATAAATTGTTGTAAAAAATAAATATTATTAATATATATATTTACTATAAAATATTACAATCATTTTTTGTTTGTTTATTATTTGGTTGTAAAATACTAGAAAATTTTTAGTATACTTTATAAATCTAAAAATACAAACAAACATATAATAATAATAAAAAACATAAAATTAAATATAAACTATTATTTACACAAATATCTACATAAATAAAACTTATGTTTATTTTTTATTATTGATACAAAAATTTGTAACAAAATAAAATCTATATATATATATATTTAAAACATAATAATAATAATAAATCAATAGTTAAATTATTTTATAGCGTGTAAAAATACTAATAATATTTTTTTGATAAATTAAAATTTTATTTAAAAAAAACATAATAATTACTAGCATTTAATATGTACATGTAATATATTATTATACATTATTATACATTTGTTAATTAGATAATACATATATTAAATTATCATAAAATTATCAAAAATAATAATTAATTAAACTCGTGATTCCTATTATATATATATATATATATATATATATATATATATATTGAAACAAAAAATTAAATGTAAATTTTTAGTTTTAGTTTTTAAAAAAATATATATTAATAAAATATAATTTATTAACTAAATTATATACACACACATATATATACTGTATATTATGAGACCTACATATATATATATGTATAAAATATAAATTATATTATATACATATATGTATAATATTGTATATACTGTATAAGGTATACAAAATTGGGTTCATTATACATATACTGTATATACTGTTATATTATATAACTATAATAATACAGTATATATTATATATATAAAACAATTCATGAATTTAGAGCATAAAATAAAAATGTTTTAATCAACAAAAAAACCCTTTAATATAATTATTATAAAATAAATAAATAAATAAATTATTGTAATTTCAATATCAATGGAAATATCATATATATTTTTTTGATAGAAAAAAACACCAAAAAATTATCCATTATTTATTAGATATTATTATTATTATTATTATTACAGTATATTATATATGTGTTTATAATTTTTTTTGTTAACCCTTTGAGGCAATTAAAACCTAAACTAATTTTTTGAAATCAAAATCAATTTTTTTTGACACTTATATGTTATGTTAGTTTTCTGCTTAAATAAATAAATAAATAATTATTACTATTAATTTGTAAAATATATTTTTGTTTATAAATATATATATATATATATAATTATTTACTCCAATAATAGGCATTTAAATGGGCGCTGGTTTTCAACATATTTAACAAAAATAAAATAATAAATAAATAAATGATTAAAAAAATTATTATAAACTACACAAAAAACACAACAAAATTGCTGACTAAACATAAATATATATAAAAAAAATTTTATAAATAATACACAAAAAAATATATTTAATTTTCTATTATAATAAATGTTTGATTATAAACAATAACAACAATATATTAAATTTCAATACACGGCATAAAATAATTTAATTATATTATATAACTAATAGATTATTTGTATAATATATCTATAATATATCATAATGTGTTGAAATACAAATTAATTACTAAATAAATATACATATAATTTATATATACTATTGTAATAATTACTAAAAAAAAATAAATTAAATTAGTCATAACATTTTTTTCAAAAAAAAAGATATGTATTATTATTATTATTGAAATTTAAATAATAATAATATAATATACCATAAAATATATTTGAAAAAACAAATTATACTAAATATTCAAAACAATTTATTTTCACCGATTATTACATAAAACCCGTAATATTATTATAATTTGAAATTATTTTTTAAAAATTTTTTTTGTGTGTTTGTTAAAACAACAAGTAGTTTTAAAAAAAGTATTAAATTATTGTTGTTTTTTTGATATTTAATATTAAAGTATTATTATTATTATTATTATTATTATGTTTTTTTACTGTCAGTTATAACACAAACAATCAATTAATTAGCAATTCATTGAAACATAAGTCATGAAAATGCGTGAAACAACATAATAGTAGTGAAAATAGTATTGAGATTTCAACCAAAAAAAAAATAATAATAATAAATGATATAAAGTTTTATATATTTCAACAAAAATAATAATAAAATAAATAATATTTTTTATTTATTTCATAACACATATATATATAAACCTTTAAAGACAATAGTAATATTAAGTAATAATTATAATTATTTTTAACAAACAAACAAACATACAGGTGTATATATATGCAGTTTACATAAATACATACAGTACATATATATATACACACACACATATATATATACACATATACAAACATATATACACATATATACACATATATACACACATACACACACATACAAACAATTATACACACACATACACACACATACACACATGCACACACACACACACTTTGTATGACTGTCCTCTAACATTATATAACAAAAAAAAACTACAGGGCACGGGTAGATTTAGATAGGTTAGGTTATAAATTTTAAGGTTTGGGTGTAATTTATATATACTGTATATACAATAAATAGTTTTAAAAAAATGTCACCCAAAACATTTAAAAATTCAAATATATTGTATATAAAGTTCACATTCAATAACCCATAATCCCCCGCATCCGTACTCTCTCTCTCTCTCTCTCTCTCTCTCTCTCTCACATCAGGAACTAAATTATATATATCTATAATAAAAAAAATTAATGTCTATATAGACTACCTGTGCTCATATACATACATACATACATGGGATGCCCTGTTAAGTGGTTCCCGCCATATAAGGTTGACTCTAATATCTAAATGTGATAATAAATTTTAAAGACACTGAGAGAGAGAGAGAGAGAGAGAGGAAATAAACTCATATTTTTTTGGGTATTAAATTAAAAAAAAATAAATTATAATAGCAATCATTATAATATTGTTTTATATATAAGAGATTAATAATTATATACAATATATATATATATATATATATATAAACTACAAGTCTATCTAAAAGTCAAATCAAAATAACTAAATAATATTTATATAAAAAAAGTTATGATTAAACATATGATGATAATAACAGTGTATTTTTGTTTGTTGTTTATTGTAATACAGTATATAATATAATGTATATTATATTATATAAAATAATATATAATATTTTCAGTTTTAAATTTTTTTAAAAAAAAAGTTTGCATTATTTTATTTTTTTGAGTTAAACACAAAACACAAACATCTTATGTAATAATAATAATAATAATAATACAAATAAAAAATAAAATAATAAATATTTCAATTGTGTTGGCGTTTGTCAGCCTCTTATCTAATATATATTGAATATATGTATGACTATTGTGTGTGTGTGTGTGTGTGTGTCGGTGCCCACCATATATGGTTATATAACATACATAAGCAATATTATTATTATTATTATTATTATTACTATGATTATTTGATTAAATCAAATAATCATATATGATAAGTTTTGATAAAGTGTCGGATGTAGTAATAATAACAGTACTAAATGAGAGCACAGGTAGGTTAAAGTTAGGTGTGCGCTAAGGGGACACATATATACAATATATATACTGTATATATATATATATATATATATATATATTCAAAATTTAAACAACACTAACATCATTGTAATAATAATTAGTATTAAAAAAAATTAATATTTGTTTTAAATTTTTAATAATTTACTAGAATTTATTTTTTTTTAAATTAAAAAATATATAAATGTGTGTATTTTTTTTTACTAAATAATTAAAATAAATAATTTATAATTAATTTATAATTAATTTATAATAACCATTAAATAATAATTAAATAATTTAGATTAAACAGTATTAATATAATTAAATTTTTATTACTATATTATTATGATATTAACAGTATATATATAATATTGTTAATAATACTAATAAATAAATAAAAAAATTACATTTTATGGAGATTTAATATAATACACATGTGTTTGTAATAAATTCAAACAATAAATGAAAAAATTATTTTTTAAATACAAAATACATGAAAAATAAAATAAATAAAAATATTTTTGTTGTTGTTTTATAATTATAATTATAATTATTATTATTATTATGATATGTAAACCTACACTCAATGTGTCTATTCATTTGAAATAAAAATATTATTATATAATTAATATAATAATTTTGATTTTCAAAATATATATCATTAAAATAGTTATCATTAAATATATAAATATATTTTTTTGATAAACTATTTATTTTTTAAAAGATAACATTAATTTTAATATTTGATTTTTTTTGCTTAATTAACATTTATATACTGTATATATATATATATATATATATATATATATTTAAATTATATAACGGGAGTCATCATCAACAACAAAAATACAGTTATATTCATATTTACACTATTAGTATATATGGTTATTAGTGTAGGAGGGGAGGGGGTCATCAACGAGGGGGGTTGGATAGGTATATGATGGCTAATAAACATATTAATATATATATACTAATAATAATTATTTAGTTAAATAGCGTTTACTATTTTAATATTAATATTATTATCAAAAAATAAATATAAATAATAATCATTAATATAATTATCATTAATCATTGACACACACATTGACTATTAAAGCATTAATTTTTTTTTTTAAATAAATTAATAAAAACTAAAATTTTTATTTAAATTTTTGTTTAACATTTATATATATATTAACTATAAGTTATTATTTGTAAATACAGTATAAATTAATTTTATTATTCATTCATAAAATTGCAATTTGTTTCAAAAAAAAAATAATAAAATAAAAATAAAATAATATTAATGTTTTCATAAATGTAACGGTCATTAAAAAAATAAATAAATTGTTAAAAATTCAAAAAATTTATCATTAAAATTGTAAACTAAAAAATTTATCATTAAAATTGTAAACTTTATATAGTAATAAATATTTATTTATTTTTATAATAATAATAATAATACTGTAATCTAATCACCAAATTTATTGTTTAAATTTATCAAGATAATTTTTTATATATATTATTATTATTTGATTTGATTTTTTTTCAAAACAGTGTATAATATAAATATTTATATACAATATGTCAATCAAATAATATAAAAATAAATAAATAAACATGTACATTTTTTACACTAGTAGTGTATAAACATATACTAACTGTATTACACATACTTAAAGTTAAGTAAATAATTAAATAAAATATGTTATCATGTTCATATTTGTTTTTTTTTGTATATTTGTTCAAGGCAAAATAAATAAATAAATAAATATTTAATATATAGAGTATATAGTTAATTATTTTTACTATTTTAAGTAAATAAAACCCCAATAAATATTTTTAATTAAAATTTGTGATTACAGCAATTGTCAATGATTATTTTTTTTCAAAAAATAAAATTAAATATATGTAAAAATATAAAATATTTACTAAAATTTTAGCAAAATTTTTTAGTGTATGTATGCATAAAAAAAATCAATATACAGTATATACAGTATATATATATATATATATAGATAACAACAATAACTCCATTGTATTAATAGATATAATAATAATAATACAAAAAAAAATTTTTAACTTAATCACAAAAAAATATTAAAATTAAATACTTGAAAAATAATAATAATAATTAAAAAATACATACATACATTTTCCACTCTATTTAAATGCGTTAAACAATTTATGTAATGTACCATGTTACTAATATTTATTATTATTATTATTTTGATGATGATGTTGATAATTATATGACATTGTAACAATTTTTAAAAATAATAATAATAATTAAAACAGTTTACATATTAATAATATTATTATTAGACTTTATTTATTAGTTGTAAAATGATATTTTTAGTAAACATTATTATTATTATTATTTAAAAATAACCTAAAAAAAATAATTAAAAAAAACAATTAATTTATACACTATGTACCATTTTTTTTAACATACTAAATTTATTAAACGTGGTAAACACACCAGTGTAAAAATTGATATTTAATATAATTAATTATTTCACATTGCACATTTCTTATCAAATAAAAAAAATTGTATTTACTAGTTAAAAATTTTTTAAAAAATTGAAAAATTTTAGTTATTTTGTTGAGTAAATCGATTTACTGACTGTCTATCAGTGTGTATGTTATGTTGTGTTTACTGTACTCTACTGTTGTGTATAAATAAATGTTATGAACTTATTATACGACCCATACATATACACTAATAACACTATTATAACTCTCTCTCTCTCTCCCCTCTCTCTCCCTCTCTCTCTCTCTCTCTCTCTCTCTCTCTCTCTCTCTCTCTCTCTCTCTCTCTCTCTCTCTCTCTCTCTCTCTCTATAGTTGTTTGCAATTAATAAGTTAACCCCCTTTTTGTATATAAAAAATATACTAATAAATTCTATTTAAATAAATATAAAGTAGATGGCAATACTAACCCCGACAATTCATATATAACGTTACAATTTAGTTGAATGTTGAGAGAGAGAGAGAGAGCATTAATATAATAGGCAACTACTAAATTTGTAACGTTGTATGTGAATACTAGTGTACTGTATCATAGCATTTAGTTATACTATACATAGACTGTAGTTATACTTTACATTGACTGTACATAGAGTAATACAATGTAAACACAATGTACTGTACCGTACAAATACAGTAAAAGTTATTTAATAAAAATTTAATACATATAACAAGTTTTCTAATATTGAAATATATATATATATATAATTATTTTATTGTTTAATAAATTACCAAGTTAACAATCGTATTTTTAAAAATATATATATATATAATACATTGTAATAATTATTATTGTATAAATTTATCTAAAAAAATTATTTTAAATCTATAAATAATAAATTAAAATAGCAATTTTTATTTTTAAATTAATAATTTATTTAAAGTTATAAATATTTTAATTATATAATAAATTATATATTAATTTAAACTGATTTTTATACAACAACAAAAAATAAATAAATATAATTTGCTTAAAATTTTTAAATCATTTAATTATTTAATTATTTATTTAAAATAGAAAATTCAACTAATGGTCTAATTTTTTTCAAAAATTTTTTTTAAATATCATTACATTTACACAATTATTATTATTATTATTATTATTATTATTATTATTATTTTTTTATTATTAGAGAGAGAGAGAGAGAGAGAGAGAGAGAGTCGACCTACAGATAGTTACCATACCTGTGCTCTCTCTCTCTCTCTCTCTCTCTCAGCCCAACAAAAACTGTACAAATAGTTCAATACATACAGATAAGGACAGTTAGATTATTAAGGGAGTGGGTGTGTGTGTGTGTGTGTGTGTTATTATGTGTGTATTTCCCTAAAAAAAATTAGTTTTTTAATATAGTTTTATATAATGTAGTGAATGAACTTTTTTTTATTATTTAAATATATATTTAATGATTATTTCATTCAATTTTTTATATAATATTATTATTATTATTAAAATACAGATGCATTGTATTATTTTTAACTAAATAATATTTATTATTATTATTATTATCATCAATAATATATTGTATAAAAAATACATTATATTCAAAAAAAAACATTTACTTAAATTAAAAATTAGTTATTTTATTGATTTTTTGTGTATTTAAAAATTATAGCCTAGTTAAAATTTAATAATATTAAATAATAAATAATATGTCAACATTTATCAATTAATAATAATAATAATAATTATTATTATTATTATTAATTTTTTTATTTATTATTATAATTATGATTTTTAAAAATGTACTGTACTATTTATTTTTATTTAGTTTTTTTTTGTTTATTTTAGTTTTAATTTTATATAAAATTTTATTATATATATATATATATATATATATATATATATATATATATATATATATATATTTGAAATATTAATAGATATATTCAATATCTTATTTGTCAATCTGTTTATTTGAAGCAAATAGTATATTAAAAAATTTTAGTTTGAAAATTATTTTATTACTCTCTCTCTCTCTCTCTCTCTCTCTCTCTCTCTCTCTCTCTCTCTTTCTCTCTCTCTCATAATAATAATATTATTATTATTGAAATAAAAAAAAATAAAAATTTATATAGATTTATATATAAAAAAAAAATTATTTTTAATTATTTTAATTTTTATGATAGAAAAATATATTATACTATTTAGTTATTGTGATTTAGTGGGTGTGTGTGTGTGTGTGTGTGTATGTGTGTGTGTGTATGTGTGTGTGTGTGTGTGTGTGTGTGTGTGTGTGTGTGTGTGTGTGTGTGTGTGTGTGTGTGTGTGTGTGTGTGTGTGTGTGTGTGTGTGTGTGTGTGTGTGTGTGTGTGTGTGTGTGTGTGTGTGTGTGTGTGTGTGTGTGTGTGTGTGTGTGTGTGATTTTTGGTTGGTTGGGTGTAGTAGGCATCAGTGTCATCATTCAAGGCATCCATAACCCTTGCATCCATCATTATTATCATCAGCTAGACAAACATTAAACATCATCCAGGTGCTCATCATCATCAGTAGTATTATCATCATCAACTTCATAATAATAATAGTTGCCATATTATTATTATTATTATTATTATTATTGTTAACCATGTTTAACATACAATGTATAAGAAACTATAAAATATTTAGACAACAAATAAAATAATTAAATTAATAATTATTATTAAATAAAATGTGTGTAAGAAAAATAAATCAATCAATAAAAGTTATTTAGTTAAAAAAAAAAAGTTTTTAAACTTTAATTTCAATTTTTCTTTTATATTAATAGTTTTAATTATAATATTATAGTTACTTTTTTTTAATAAATTTTATTAAAATTTTTTTCCTAATAAATGAGAAACTTTAATAGGATTTGATTAATTGATTTGATATAAAATAATTTATAAAATTTTTGCTTGTTTTTCATAATTTAATTAATTTTATTTTTTAAATGTAATGTATGTGTGTATGTGTGTATGTGTGTATGTGTGTATGTGTGTATGTGTGTATGTGTGTATGTGTGTATGTGTGTATGTGTGTATGTGTGTATGTGTGTATGTGTGTATGTGTGTATGTGTGTATGTGTGTATGTGTGTATGTGTGTATGTGTGTATGTGTGTATGTGTGTATGTGTGTATGTGTGTATGTGTGTATGTGTGTATGTGTGTATGTGTGTATGTGTGTATGTGTGTATGTGTGTATGTGTGTATGTGTGTATGTGTGTATGTGTGTATGTGTGTATGTGTGTATGTGTGTATGTGTGTATGTGTGTATGTGTGTATGTGTGTATGTGTGTATGTGTGTATGTGTGTATGTGTGTATGTGTGTATGTGTGTATGTGTGTATGTGTGTATGTGTGTATGTGTGTATGTGTGTATGTGTGTATGTGTGTATGTGTGTATGTGTGTATGTGTGTATGTGTGCGATAATAATATTAAATAAAAAAAACCAAACAAATTATTAAAATAAAATTGATTTTTATTAATTATATTCAAACACACACACACACACACACAATAACACATTTAAAACAATTTATACAAAAAAAATTATTATTAAATTTTTAAATTTCCCATAAAATTATTCAGGGGTGGGGGTGGGGTGGGTCAGGTAGGTGTGTGGGTGTGTGTGGGTATTTGTTGTTTCATTCATTGGATGATTCATATTTGCTACGATCGGTACACTCGCAATCATTTTGATCTGTTTGATAGTCACGACAAAAACAATTGGGTTTACTATCGGGACAGTAGTCTTGCGAGTTTGGAGGACAGCTATCTGTTTCGGCCATACAAACATCAATGTTGTTAGACATCCAGGTGCTTATCATCATCATAGCTAGCATTATCGTAATCGTCAGCTTCATTATACTAGTAGCCATATTATTAACTATGTTTAGACTGTATGTATTAGACTATATAAAAAAAATTTTAAAAAATAGATTAGTATTATTTTTTAAAAAATATATGAACTTTTTTAAAAAAAAAATTAGCATGAAAAATAATATATATATTTATACAATAGATAGATATGCATAAAGTTAACTATTATTTATATAAAAAAATTTTTAAATATTATAAAATTACTTTTTTTTTAGTATTTTTTATATATTTATTTATAAATAGGTGTTCACTAACTGAGACCAACAAACATATTAATTAATAATAAGAAAAAAATTATGTTTGAAGTAAAATAAAATTTATTTAATTAATTAATTAATTTTTTGATGTTAAACTATTTTACTTGAATTAAATATCCGATTTAAAAAAAAAAATTTACCATTTTTAAAAATTAAAACATATGGGAGAAATATATGAGTGAGTGAGTGAGTGAGTGAGTGAATGAATGAGTGAGTGAGTGAGTGAGTGAATGAATGAATGAGTGAGTGAGTGAGTGAGTGAGTGAGTGAGTAAGTGATAGTATCACTATTTTGCTGTTATATTATTTTACTTAAAATGTTATTTTTTATAAAAAAAAATAATTAAGTAGTAATTAATTTTATATTAAAATATATAAAAATATATTTTATTTTGTTGTTTAAAAATATATGTTTGTAAATAAATTATTTTTTTTTAAAAAAGATTATAATTGTATAATAAGTTTTACTGTATTATATATTTATATATATATTTAATACATTAATTTACAAATAAATAAATAGTAATAATTATTTTTTTAATAAATTTTTTTGTTTGTAATTAAAATTTTGTTTAATCAAATTTATTTACGTCAATAATATACTATTTTTTTAAATTATTTTTTTTTAAAAAAATATATACAGTATATATTTCCAAAAATTCAAGCATATTAAACAATATATATATATATATATATATATATATATTGAAACGGTATGATAGGTTGGCTAATGGTTTTTTTCCGGTGGTGCAGATCTCGTGGCGTTGACTGACCAACCAATGTGTTGTCGTCGGTCTCGGTAGCGATGAGTCGTCCACTAAAAACCGTTGTAATTGTTGAGGACATCTGAGGAGTAATTCCTCTACTTTCCTCTCATTGGTTAACTAAAAATTTTTTTCCTAATTTTCATTTGGTCGCACACTACCACCCTAATGGTAAATTCTCATTTGTATTAATAAAAAAAAGACAATACACAAGTGCGCTTAAAAAATAATTAATTAATTCATTAATGTTAAAGTATAGGAAAATAAAAAAAAACCCTTGTTTACACCCCTGTATATAAAATGGTTTTAACCAATGGTTAAATAGTATTCACTGAAACGCAACTGTATTTACTGACACTATATATATATATGTGTGTCACAAACTAAACCTATATGTTTGTATACTAAAGTATAGCTAATGTATGATTTCTATGGCAATATTTTACCCCCATATTTATAATAGTAAATGTGCCGCTAATCTTATATCTATCGGTATAAACAAAATTCATATTTAACAACAATTATAGACTGTACTTAAAAAACATATACATTTGTAATACATATAAGTAATATAATTTTTTTAATTGTCATCATTAAACAGTTATGAAACAGTTATTAAATCTATATTATTCCGCTACAATATATATATATATAATTGTCCCATATGTTTAATAAGGTGATTTTTGAAATATATACTAGTATTTTTTTTTTTTTTAAATATTATAGTATTGACGTATTAAACATATGGGGAGAAACTTAAATATATATACTGTATATATATATTGAGAGAGATATATAAATTTATTTCTCTTATATGTTTCAAAATAGCGTTTAAATTTGGAAATTTATATAT
>NW_026533195.1:612500-652500 GCF_028296485.1 Oppia nitens | reverse complement strand
TAGGTGAGTGTGTGTGTGTGTGGGTGTGTGGGTGTGTGGGTGTGTGGGTGAGTGTTTAATAATTTATGTTTCCATTATTGCTTTTAACGCTACACTCGCAATCAGTCGGATCGCTATAATAGTCGTTACAATAACAGTTGGGTTTATTATCGGGACATTCATAGGCCGTGTTTGGCGGACATGTATCTGGCATTACAGCCATACAAACATCAATGTTAGAAGACATCCATAAGCTTATCATTATCATCATCATCATAGCTAGCATTATCATAGACATCATCGGCTTCATGATACGAGTAGCCTTATTATTATTATTATTATTATTATTATTATTATTATTATTATTATTATTATTATTATTATTAACTATGTTGTTAACAATATGTATGTATGTATTAGACTATAAAAATTTAATAAAAAAATAAAAATAATAATAATTATTATTTTAAAATAAAAAATTTTGCATGATAAATTATATTTATATAAATTGATATATTACAAATAGATATGCATACAGTTAACTAACTAATTTTTTTAAAAAAAAAAACAATTTGAAAAAAGTTAAAAAATTATTATTAAACTTACTTTTTTTTTAGTATTATATATACTGTATATATATATATAAATATGTGTTCACTAACTGAGACCAACAAACAAATTAATTAATAAAAATTTATACTATTTTACTTGAATTAAATATCCGATTTAAAAATTTTACCATTTTTAAAATGGTTTAAAACATATGGTAGAAATGCATACAATATTAGACTTTAATAAAAAAAATTTATAAAAAAAATAATAATAATTATTATACTAAAAAAAAATGATAGCATGATAAATAATATATAATAACAATAATAATAATAAATAAAATAATACAAAATTAAAAATAAAATTGATTTTATTAAATTGTATTTAAACAACACACACACACAATTACACAAAAATAAAATAAGATAAAATTAACTTAATTAGATTAGAATTTTCATAAAATTGGTTTTTTTGGGGGGGGGTGGGGTCAGGTAGGTGTGTTGTGGGTGGGTGGGTGTGTTTTAATTTTTTCTCTGGGCATCATATTGATTTTGATCGTGACACTCGCAATTAGCTGGATCATTTTCATAGTCACGACAATAACAATAGGGTCTATCATCGGGACAGTAGTCTGGCCCGTTAGGTGGACAGCTATCTGGTTCATCGGCCATACAAACATCAATGTTAGACGACATCCAGGTGCTTATCACAAGTAGCATAGCTAGCATTATCATAATCATACGAGTAGCCATTTTTTATTATTATTATTATTGTTAACTAGTATTAGATGTTTAACAATGTTTTATGTATTAGACTATAAAATTTTCAACAACAAAAAAACAAAATAATTAATTATTATTATAATTAAAAAATATTTTAAAGTTATAAAAAACAAAAAATTAGCATGATAAATTATATTTATATAGATTGATATATTATTACAGATAGATGATGCATACAGTTAACTAAATAATTTAAATGTAAAAAAACAATTTTTAACAAAGTTTTAATTATTATAAACTTACTTTTTTTTAGTATTATATATATATACTGTATATAAATGGGTTGTTCACTAACTGAGACCAACAAACATATTAGTTAATAAAAAATTTATTTAATTAATTTTAATGTTTTTTTTTTTTTTTTTTTTAATATCTTACTTGAATTAAATATTCGATTTAAAAATTTTACCATTTTTAAAATTTGAAAAAAACATATGGGAGAAATAGGGAGGAGATAATTTGTTAAAAATAAATTATTTTTAAAATTATAATTATTTTTAAAAAAAAAATTAGTTTTACTGATTATATATATATAATACAGTAATTTTCAATAAATAGTAAAAAAAACTAATTTATTAAAAAAAAATAAACTAATATTTTTATAATTATAATAATAAATATATTTAGTTATTTAAATTAAGATATAATTTTAATAATTTATTTTTTTTAACTATTTTCAATATCTACTGTATTGAAACTCATAAAACTCTAACAATTTAATATTTTAACTTTATTTAAAAAACAATTATTAGTCTTATTTTTTATATTAATTAATAGTTTAGTAATTATTTTTTTTTAAAAAATAAATCATGATTTATATAACTTTTAATTATAATAAATTATAACTAAACATTAGTTAATATAAAACTATTTATTTAAGTATTATTACATTAGAAAAGTTTTGTTAAATAATTTTTTAAAAAAAATTAAATATTAAATAAATAAATTAAATCATAATACTTATATTTCAATAATAATTGATTTTTAAAAAAATATTATTTATTTATATTTTATAAATTGTTAATATAATTCATAGATTATTAATTATTAGTTTTATTGATTATCTAAAATATTTATATTAAATAAATAACTATTATATATATAAAATCATAAAACTATAACATATTTTAATTTTTATTAAAACAAATAGTTTTATTTTTCATAAGCAATAATACATTATTTTTTACAAAAAAATAACATAATTTGTTAATATTATATAAATTATAACAAACATTTCAAACAATTAGTAAAAGCTATACATTTAACTATAGTATTATAGTTTTTTTTAAAAAAATAATAATTTAGTTAAATATTATTAGGTGTTAATAATATAAATTATAACTAATATTAGTTTTACATTTAAGTATTATTACATTACAAAAAAAAAATTATTAGTTAACTGTATTATTATTTTTTTTAAAGTTATTATTTCTATTAATTATATAAAATTTTTCAAATAAATACTGTATAAAATCATAAAACTGTAACATTTTAATAATTTAAAATTATTAAAATAAATATTATTTTTATTTAATAAATTCAAGTAAAGCAATAATACATTAATTTTTTATTAATATAAATTATAACTTAAAACATTAGTTAAAATAAAACTATTTATTTGATTATTATTATTATTATTATTATTATTATTGAAATAAACAAAAAGCAAAAAAATTATTAATCAAAAAATTTATTTTTTATTAACTATATTAAAATACACACGCACACAAAATTAGATATATATAAAAAAATTATAATTTTTTATAATTTTAATTTTTAGAGAGATAAAAAAAATATATATATAGTATACTATTTAGTTATATTATATCAGTAGTATTATAACTAAAATTTTTAATAATGGATTTTAAAAATAATTTTATTTTTTAATAGAAAAAAAATTTAAATAAATAAAAAGCAAAAAAATTATTAATTAAAAATTTTATTTTATAAACTGTATTGAAATACACACACACACACACACACACACACACACACAGACACACACAGACACAAAATTATATTTATATAAAAAAAATATTTCATAATTTTATAATTATTTTAATTATTTTAATTTTTAGAGAGATAAAAAAAAATATATATAGTATACTATTTAGTTATATTATATCAGTAGTATTATAGCTAAAATTTTCTATAATGGATTTAAAAAATAATTATATTTTTTAATAGCAAAAAAAAATTTAAATAAATAAAATATACGGGGGCGTTATACAGTGTGGGTGTGTGTGTTTTTTTTGATTGGTTGGGTGGGTGTGTAATAAAATTTATTGGTGTGAAACACACCAGCAAGTAACACTACCGCATACACAGTCCGGCAATTCCTTACTACATTCACCATTGCATCTATCATGATCAGCTAGACAAACATCAAACATCCAGGTGCTCATCATCATCATCATCATCATCGCTAGCATTATCATCATCAACTTCATAATAATAATAATAGTTGCCATATTATTATTATTATTGCTGCTGCTAACCATGTTTTAACGTTTTTTTTTACTAATAATAAAAATTTTAGAATAAATAATAAATAATATTAATAATAGTTATTAAATAAAATAAGTTATAGTATAGTTATAATATATAGATTAAAAATAAAAAAGTTTAAACATTTTAATTGCTAATTTTAATGGTTTAAAATAATAGTTTTTAAATGATAATATTATAGTTACTTATTTTTTTTAATAAAAAAAAAAAAAATTTTACCTCAATAAATGTTTACTAACTGACAAACTTTAATAGACGTGAAAATTGGATTTTAATATAAAATATAAAATAAAAAAATTATTTTTTGTTTGTTTCATAATTTAATTTTTTTTAAATTTATTTTTTATAAAAATAAACTTAAATTACGTCAATTATATAATATGATACCAAATTATTAAACTAATAAAACATATGGGAGTAATAGGGAGAGAGAGATATAGATAGATAGATAGATATATAGATAGATAGATAGATAGATAGATAGATAGAGAGAGAGAGAGAGAGAGAGAGAGAGAGAGAGAGAGAGAGAGAGAGAGAGTGTAAAAAATAATTTCATAACTAAAACTCTAATAAAGTTTATTTGCATCAATAAACTGATGGACAGCAAACAGGATATTGAATATATCTATTAATATTTAAAAAAAAAAAAATTAAATATAGATTTTAATTATTAGATATTTCTATATAAAATCTATAAATATAACTGTTATATACTATATGAACAATAATAACAAACAAACAAACAATTATAATTGAAATTAAAATAAATTATTTTATTATTTATATTTTTAACAGTCAATAAACAATATATATATATATACAGCATATAAAGTATATATTATTAGAAATAACTTTATTTTATTATTTAGTTATAATTAAATAAAATTTATTTATCAGTTCTCTCTCTCTCTCTCTCTCTCTCACAAATAATAATTAAAATAAACAACAATAAAAATTAATTTTTATTAATTGTATAAAAAAAACACACACACACACACTTTAAACACATTTACAATTTAAAAATTTTAAATAATTATTTTTTTTTTGTTAAAATATAAAATATTTAATTTAGAGATAGAGAAGAACTAAGAATTATACTCAATATTTAGTTATCAATAAATTTAATTATTATTTTTTTTAATTAAATACTAAACTAAACTATACAGCAAAGTGGGTGTGTGTGTGTGTGTGTGTGGGAGGGGGGGGTTAGGTATGTATATGTATGTAGTGTATGTGTATTTATAAATCGGTACAATAGCAATCTTTAGGACCATTACAATAGCAATTGGGCATATTATCTGGACAATCACTATCGCATTTAGTTGATCTATGGGCTGCATCTATACAAGCATCAAACATCCAGGTGCTCATCAGCATCATCATCATCAGCATCGGTAGCATTATCATCATCAGCTTCATCATCATCATGTTAGCCAAAATAGTATTAGTATTATTTTTTATGTTAACCATGTTTTTTTAACAAACTATTTAACAAAATATTGATATATTAACCAACAAAAAAAAACAAACAAATATTTAATAAAATTTTTTTTTTATATATATATATATAATAACTGTTGTAATAAATAAAATATTGCCTAAATATGTCTGTATAGTTATATACAGTTAAAATATGTATATATATAATGTTGTTAATTATTTTTTTTTAAAAATATTATTAATTAATACTTACTTTTTTTTCAATCAACTAACTGAGACAACTAATTCAATACATTAAGATAAAAGTGATGTGAAATAATTTTTTTTGTGTAATTTATATTTTTTAATCAATTTATTTACGTCAATAAACTGATGGACAAACAGGATATTGAATATATCTATTAATATATTTTTTTTAAAAATTTAAATATAGTTTTTAATTATTAGATATTTCTAAAAAAAAATCTATAAATATAACTGATATTATACTTATAATTACAAATTAATTACTTATACAGCATATAAATCATATATAATATATGAAATTACTTTATTTTTTATTTAGTTATAATTATCTATAGTCTCTCTCTCTCTCTCTCTTTTAATCTTTCATAATAATAATAAAAATAAAAATAATTAACAGTCAATAAAGAGCATACTATATATATATATACTGCATATGTATATATTATTAGAAATAACTTTATTTTATTATTTAGTTATAATTAAATAAAATTTAATTATCAGATCTCTCTATCTCTCTCTCTCTCTCTCTCTCTCTCTCTCTCTCTCTCTCTCTCACTTAATAAAAATAAATGAAATAATCAAACAAAAAATTTTTTAATAAAAAATTGATTTTATTAAACTGTACACACACACAATTTACACATTTAAAAACAATTTATACAACCAAAAAAAAATAAATTATAATTTCCCACAAAAAATATATATATATATGGGACAGTTAGGTGTGTGGGTGGGTGGGTGTGTGGGTATATATATATATATATATTTTTTATTGTCAATCATCATCATCGGATTCATTGGATGATTCACCATATTTGCTATGATCGGTACAATCGCAATCATCTGGATGATTTTGATAGTCTCGACAATAGCAATTGGGTTTACTATTGGGACAGTAGTAATCTTCATTGCCAGGTGGACAGGTATCTGTATCGGCCATACAAACATCAATGTTAGACGACGACATCCAGGTGCTCATCATTATCATCATAGCTAGCATTATCATAATCCTCATCGGCTTCATGATATTATTATTAACTATATGTTTTTTGCAATGTATTAGACTATAAATAAAAAAAAAAATTTTCTTTTAAATAAATAAATAAAAATTAGCATGATAAATAAAATATACAATATACAGTATATATATGCATTAGATAGATATTCATACAGTTAACTAATTAATTTAAATGTAAAAAACAATTTTTATAACAAAATTTTAATATTTTAAATTAAATTTAAATTAAAAAAAATAGAAATAATAATAATAATAAAAAAATTAAAAATAAAGTGCTAAATATGTTTGAATAGTTACTTACAGTTAAAATACATATAATATATAAATAATATACTGTATAATTTTTTTTGTTAACAAATATTTTGTTGTTTTTGTTTAATTAAAATTTAAAAAAATAAAAAATATTTCTAATAGTTGTTTACTAACTGAGAAAAATAAATATATTAATAAAAATTTGATGTGATATAACATTTAGTTTTTTTGTGTGTTTGTAATTAAATTTTTTAAAATAAACTTATTTACGTCAATATTTACGGGATTTTAAATTTTTATATATGTGTATGTGTATGTGTATGTGTATGTGTATGTGTATGTGTATGTGTATGTGTATGTGTATGTGTATGTGTATGTGTATGTGTATGTGTATGTGTATGTGTATGTGTATGTGTATGTGTATGTGTATGTGTATGTGTATGTGTATGTGTATGTGTATGTGTATGTGTATGTGTATGTGTATGTGTATGTGTATGTGTATGTGTATGTGTATGTGTATGTGTATGTGTATGTGTATGTGTATGTGTATGTGTATGTGTATGTGTATGTGTATGTGTATGTGTATGTGTATGTGTATGTGTATGTGTATGTGTATGTGTATGTGTATGTGTATGTGTATGTGTATGTGTATGTGTATGTGTATGTGTATGTGTATGTGTATGTGTATGTGTATGTGTATGTGTATGTGTATGTGTATGTGTATGTGTATGTATATGTGTATGTGTATGTGTATGTGTAAAATAACAATTAAATAATTTAAGTTATTTATAAATAATATTTCTTAATAAAACTATACATATGTTTATTGAACTAAAAATAATAATTAATATATATTTTGTTAGTTAAAAAAACATTTTATTAAATTGATATAAATTTATTATCAATTTATTTTTAGATTAAAATTCACTTTTTTCAATAATATATGATTTAAAAAAAATAAATTATTTATATTTTATAAATTGTTAATATAATTCATAGATTAGTTATTATTATATTTATTAATTATCTAAAATTTTAAATAAATACTGTATAAAATCTGTAACATTTTAATATTTTTGTTTTTTTTAATAAATATTTAATATAGTTTTTATAAATAAAATAAATAGACATAAAATTACAAACAAACAAACAAAAAACTGTAACAATTTAATCAGTATTAGTTAATAATAGTTAATAATAATATTAAGTAATTATTTTATTAAGAGAATGTACTAGCTAATCTAAATTTAACTAAATATTAAAAAATAAAATTGATATAATAAATTTTTTAAAATAATCAATTTACTAATTAAAAAATTTGTAAAATAAATAAATAAATAGTTTTAATAAGTTTGATATAAATAAAAATGTTGAAATTAAATTATTTATATATTATATAATTTTTTGTAGATTTTTTGATGGATAAACAATAATTTATATTTATTTTTTTACTATTAATATAAATTATAACTATAAATTAGTTAAGATAAAAAAAACTATTTATTTGATTATTATTATTATTACATAAAAAAATTAAATATTTTTCAACAAAAATTAGTAAATACATTGAATAAATAAATAAAATCATAATATGATATAAATATCAACTAAATAATTATGTTTATAAACATTTTTAAAAAAAAATTATTTTGTTGATTAAATTTATTTATTATCATTTTATTAAAATTATTATTTAGTATGTCAAGATTTTTGATTTGATTAAAATTGACATATAAAAGTATTTACTGTATTTTTTTTATTTAAAAAAAATAAAATTATAAAATATAAAAATTGATTAAATAATTTGATGTAATATTTTTTTTATTTTTTTAAAATTATATTTATTTTTTTGTTGTCAATAGATGTGTACAAAATAAATAAATAAACTGTATATCTATATAATATTATTATCAAAATTATTAATAATGTGTAAATAATTTTTTAATAAAATTTTCTATATTAAAAAATATTTTAATTAATTAAATATGAAATTTAAGAGTTTAAAAGTAATTATTGTTTATTTAACTATTATTTAAAAATAAAATAAATTATTTTATTTAATGAGTTATTTTTGTTTTTGATATTTTTGATCATAGGTTTGGTGTCGACAAAATCTCTACTCCCTATTGATTATCATCAGTGCTATTGTGGGACTAATATTCGGGTTTATATTGAAGTCAACCGTCACCACCACCACCATCAGTCCACTGGCCCTCAAATTCATAGGACTGCCGGGAAAGTTGCTTATCCGGGCATTTATGATGATAATAGTGCCCCTAATTGTAACATCATTGGCCACTAGTATATAAAAACATTATTAATATTATTATAAATAAATAATTAAATTTGATTTAATATTCAACAAAAATTTTGTTTAATTTAAAACAATTTTTTTTTTAAGGTATAACTGCAACAAAACGTGGAGAAAATAGACGATTAATTTTGTTAACATTTTTGTCGATTGTATTGTTTTCTTCATCGATGGCTATATTTGGTATAATATTGGTATCTATTGTTAAACCTGGTGTTACCACCATCGATACCAGTGGACAGGTATCCACTGCTAGTGCTCAGGGATTTAACCGACAAACTAATGACGAAAAAACTATTGTTGATATCAAACAAATGATTTCCAGTCAAGAGGACAGTATATACGATATATTTATGTAATTATTACTTAATTTTTTATTAAATTTAATTATTTTATTTAGTATTATATGATTGTATTATAACAATAAAAAATTATTATTATTAGTTTTACATAAAATAAAATTAATCCATAAATTAATTTTTTTAATTGTTTAGTTATAATTTAATAATAATTATTTTTTTCAATTTGTATTAACTACTAAATTTACATATACTTAAAAAAAATTTTTTTTTTAATTTGATAATAATTTACTATTGGATATAATCAATAACTTCTAATTGTATTTGTGATTTTATTTTAATTAATAAGTGTAAGTAATCCTATTAATTAATTACAGTTTGTTATTATTTTTAACTTGTAAGTTAATTTTATTTAATATTTTAAGTCTTAAAATTTAAGACATGATATATTAATATTAAATACTTAAAAATAATTAATTTTAATTTATTTATATGGATGGTTTTTATTAGTGTAATAAATTATATTTTTTAAGTCAATATTAATTAATTTATTAATAACTATAATATTTTTTTTTATAAATAGTAACTATTATAATTAGAAAGAGTATAAAATTTTACTTTATATATTTATATATATATATATATATATATATATATATATATTTATCTAACTAATTATTAATTAAATAGTAAATCACAAATAAAAAATAATTTAATTAATTAATTAATTAAGATATTTTAATTATTATTATAATTTTTTCTAGATTAATATGTTGGGTCAATTTTTTAAGAAAAAATTACAATAAATTAATTATATAATATTTAAATAATAAATAAATAATCCAGATAACTAATATAAGTATAGTTTAATTATTTATATAAATAGATTATTTTTATAACAAAAATATTATTAACAGTCTATAACAATAATGTAGACATTTATTATAGCATTAATTAGTTTAATATATATTGTTTATAAAAATAATACTAATAGAAAATAATTTTTAATAAATTAATAAACAAAAAAAATCAATTAATAATTTAATTAATCAAAAAACAGTAATAATTATAATATTAATTAATTATAATCTATAATATAATATAATTAATATATTTATCTAATTTTTATTAATAATTTATTTATTAAATATATCATTTAACAGGAATCTCATACCCGATAACATAATCGGCGCCACATTTATGTCACATTACACGGCACTGGTACCCATCCAACCAAACAATCTGACTAAAGGTTATAAAAAACTAGAGGAACGGGCGTTCAAACCTAATATGTTAGGTCTGTGTATATTTTCATTGATACTCGGGTTTGCTGTCTTACATTTGGACAGTAGTCGGACACAGTTAGTTAGACAACTACTTGAAGAAATTAATACAATAATTATGGCTATTATGATGTTTTTTATTAAGTATATAAAATAATTAATTAATAATTATTATTATTATTATAGTATTATTATTATTATTATTATTAGTATTTTATTATTAGTATTTTTTATTATTAATAATAATTATTATTATTAATTATTATTATTAATTATTATTATTAATTATTATTATTAATTAATATTATTAATTAATATTATTATTATTATTATTATTATTATTATTATTATAGTATTTGTATTATTATTATTAATTATTATAGTATTTTTTTTAATTATTATTATTATTATTTTAATTATTATTATTATAATTAATTATTATTATTATTATTATTAATTTTTATTAATACTAATTATTATTATTATTATTATAGTATTTTTTATTATTATTATTATTATTAATTAATTTCGACCAGAATTATGCCGATCGGTATGTTTTTCTGGATGTGCGACGAAGCCATCAAAATGCAATCACCGGAAGCCATAATCGTACAGTTGGTCTGGTTTTTCGGACTGACTATCTGTGCCCTGATGTCGGTCTGGTTACTGATAATACCCGGCCTGTATTTCCTGGTTGTCCGGAAAAATCCTTACATATTTATGATGAACATTATGCCGGCACTGGTAGTCGCTTTCGGATCCAGTTCCAGGTATATATATGCGACAGGTGTTGTTATAATAAAACTTATTGATTAATATAATTATAATATTAATATTTATCTATATATATATAAATATATAAAAAAAATCAGTGCCATTACATTGCCAGTTACTATGGACTGTATGATTGGTAAAAACCAACTGGCCAAACCGGTTGGCCAGTTTGTACTGCCATTGGGTATGACCATACATATGCCCGGTCCGGCCATGTATTACCCGATGGTTACATTGTTTGTCGCACAGATGCACGGCTTGCAGATAACATGGCATATGTTTATAACCGTATTGTATGTTATAATATATATATATATAACTATATATACTGTATATATATATATAATATATATCTATAATATATATCTATTTGCAGTATATTTGCAGTGATAATGTCGATGGCATTTCCGGCCGCACCGTCGGGCGGCTCATCCATTGTTAACTTTATTGCATTTTGCGCTATCATTGGCATCGATAACCCACTGGATGTGTTGGCCTATACTATATCGATTGATTGGCTTATGTATGTGTCATAATAATCATATACCTTAACACTGTAATTTACAGTTTAATATTTTTAATTACTAATTATTATTATTATGATTATTATGATTAGGGAACGCCTACGTACAGTAACCAATGTTATGGCCGATGCCTATCTATCGGCTATTATAGAAAAATTATGTAACATTAAGACAGTCGATGACAATAATACCGATCATACTATGAAGGATAATACTATAGATAATACTACCGGTGCTAACCAACCATTAATGGTTACCATAGATATGGTATCGTTTAAGCAGTAAAAACAAAATCAAAAATCATCATCAAGCAAAGTTTGAATATTTAATAATTTTATTTTTTTTAATAAAAAAAACAATAGTATAGATAATAATTAAAATTTTTAAATAAGTCTATATATATATATTGTATTATTATTATTGGCATATATTTTTTTGTATATAACCAAACATTGTTATATAGTATATTAAATATATATATATGTATTTTTGTTATTATTATTGTTGTTGTTGTTAATTTTATTAATAATTAGTTAATTTAATAAAAATTATTTATTATAACTTTTTTATATATATTTTTTATTAATTAAATTTGTTAAGTAAATATAATGTACAATTTAAATAATAAAGTTATTTTAATAAAATATTAAAATACTATAGAAAACAAATAACTATTTGTGTTATAATTACATTATTTATTTATATTATTTTAATAGTTTTCAATTAAATTTTTACAATTTTATGAGTTTTATTTTTTTTATATAATTAATTTTCGATTTAAACCTAACCTAACTTAATTATAAATTAATAATTATTATTACATAAATTATTTTTGTCAAGATATAATCAATATTTATATATATATATATATATATATTAAATTTTAAAATTATCAATAAAATATTAAATTAAATTAAGCAAACAATAACTAGAATTAACATTTTATGTAATATTTATTATTACATAAATATATTAAAATTAAATTGTTTTTAAATGTATATAATTAAAAAAAATAAAATATATTTAACTATATATATATATATTATTGTTTGATTAGGAGAAAATCTAATTATTTTGTTTTTATAATTAACATTATATGTATTATTAAAATAAATAGATTTAATTGTTACAGTTTAATATAATATTTGTCAATTAATTTTTTCAATAATGTTTTAATAATAGGATATTTATATACATTTTATTTTAACTTAATTTAATATGCAGTTTTTATTTTTATTTTATTTTATATTTTAAATATTCATTATTTATATGTAATTTAGGAGAGAGAGAGAGAGAGAGAGAGAGAGAGAGAGAGAGAGAGAGAGAAAACATTTAAGTGTTATAATTAAATATCTATTTTAAAGTTTATATATTAATATCACTAAAAAATTAATTAATAAAAATTAATTTGTGGATCAATGATTAGCAAACTATTAGATGATAATTGAATTAACATATATATATATATATATTAGTTGTTAATATATAGATTAAAATGTAACAGTTTTTTTTGACATTTATTTTTACGTTTATTTTTATATTAAAATATGAATATTTAATAAAAGTAAAAATAATAACAAACTGTTATAAATAATTGATATTATTATACACCTATAATCTAATATATAAATTATTTTTTTGAATAATATTTAATTTTTATGTCTATTATCAATATATTACTTAAAATTAATTAAAAATTTGTTAATTTTTGTTTAATTACAATATTTAGACAATAAATTTATTTATTAAATATTTTATTATACTAATACAATAATATTACCTATTATTTTTAAAAATAATTATTAAATTTATTTTTAAAAAAATATATATATTATTAATTAATGGTAGAACGCATGTTTCCTATAAATATAAAATTTATTTAATAAAATATGTATTAATAATTTATATTAATTAAAATGTTATAGTTTATAATTATTTATTTATTTTAATTATTTTTATAAAATTTAATATTATATTATTTTTTAGTATATTTATTATAAAAAATTCAAATCAGTTAATAAATTAATTATTAGTTAAATAACTGATTTATGTTTTACTTTCGATTTTATAATAATTTTAAAATAATATATTTTTTATTAACTATAATTTGATAAATTTATAAACAATATTATTAATTGCCATTATCCAAAAATTAAATTTTTTAATAAACATAATATTTACTAGAAAAATAAATAAATTAAAATATTACAGTTTTATATAAATTAAATGTTTAATTATAAAAAATTAATAAAACAATCGATAAATTTTTAATATGTAAAATATTAAGTAATTAGGGTTGTCAACTATTAACTAAACAAATTTATATTGAATTAATGTTATATTTAATTTATAAATTTGATTAATTAATTTGTACAGTTTATAACTTTATGTTTATTTATTAATTATTATTAATTTACTATTTAACTGCAATTATATATAAGTTCTATTAAATATTAGTTATAATTTATATTAATAAAAATATTTTTTTAAAATTTATTTATGATATGCATATGAAATCTAGTTTGAAATTTAATGGGTATTTTAATTATGTAAATTACTAAAAATATATTAATTAAATTGTTAAAGTTTATATATTAACTTATATATGTCAATTAATTTTTAATGTTGTATATATATATATATATATACATATATATATATATATGTTTTTAAAACAATAGTATAAAGTATTACAAACAACATAAATATCCAATTAATTTTGTTATTAATAATTAAATTCAAAAATTATGTATAATTAAAGTTAATGATTAATATATTTGAATTATAATTGTAATTAAATGGTCAAAATATTTTTATTTTCATCAAGAATTTAATATAAAAATTATTAGTTAAATATAATTAGATTTTTATTTAAAAAATTAAAATTTCAATTTAAAATTTATATATATATAAAAATAAATAAACAATATTTGAAAAACTTACAGTAAAAATACAAACATAATAATTTTATTTCAATTACATAAATATTTTATATTCAATATAAAATTTATATATATATATATAAATAAATTTATAATTTAATTAAGTAATCGTTAGTTATAATTTATATTAATAAAAAAATTTACTATAAATCATATCTAATCTATTATGATTTATTAATAATAATTATAAATATATAATGTTAAAATTAATGAATTAAATTGTTACAGCTTATTTTTTTAAAAATTATTTTATATATTAATAAAATAAAATAACTAATACTATTCAAACTGTAATAAAATAGTTGATAAATTATACAAACAAATTAATATAGAAACAAATTTTAAAATACTAGTTTATTTTCCGCAAAATTAATTTTTAATAATAAATTTATAAAAAATTAATGGGTTTTAAAAAAATATATGTATTATTTATAACTATTTTTTTTATTAATAAACTAATACTTTAACAATGTCTTAATAATATATAACTTTATATAATAATAATAATAAACTGTAATTTAATAATATTCATAATAATAACAACAATTTAATATATAAATAGATTTTATAATTATTAGACTGCTTTGTTAACAAAAAAAAAATTATTATTAAATTTTTAATTTATCAAAATATAATTTTATACATTCAGCTAACGGATATAATTTAAATTTAATATATAATTTAAAAATAATTTTCATAAATTTAATTAATATTTTAATTAATTTTGTTGCTGTTATTAATTATTATTTCTAGTGTTTATATATATATATTAAATAATTTGAATAATTATTAAAATAAAATTTATTAATGAGTTGATATTTTTTTCGATACTATTAAAGTCAATTATTTAATAATATATAATTTAATTAATCATAGTATTTATTTATTATAAATTTGATATATTATTTAAGTAATTTGTTTTTAATTTAACTAATAAACTGATAAAAATAATTTGTTTAAAATTAGAAAATTTATATCAATTATATTTATAATTATTTATAATTTAGTTAATTTATTATTTTTATTACAATTTTTTACTATTTCTCAAAATTATTAGTTTACAAAATTAAATTTATTAAGTAAAAATATAATGTATTTATTTATATAGTTTTTATTAAATTTTATTTAATTAAATTATTTTATAATTAATTAAATAAAATTTATTAAAAACTATATAAACTATTTTCTATCTGTCTTATATTTACAATATTTATTTGCATTACATTAATAGTTTTCAATTAAATTTTAACAGTTTAATGAGTTTTATTTTTTTATATAATTAATTTTCTATTTAAACTTAACTAACTTAACTGTAAATTAATAATAATATTATTAAAATTATTTCTTTTTTCAAGATATAATATATTTATATAAATATATCAATTTTTAATTTTAAAATTATCAATAAAATATTAAATAACATTTACACAAACAAATAAACTGTAAGTTAATAATTAGATGATTTTGCAACACAAAAATTTAATCATAATATTTTTAATTTAACAAATTTTATAAATTTAATTCATATTTTTAATATTTCATAATTTTTTTATTGTTAATTATTATTGGAAATTTTCTAGTGTTTATATATATGAATATATTAAATATTTAAAAATAATTATTAAAATAAAATTTATTAATTAGTTATTTGTTATCTTATTTTTTTCGGTACTTTGAATTATTGACTATTTTAAACTCATTAATATTTATATTTAATTTAATTAATCATAGTCTCAAAATTATTATATAGTTTAGATAAAATTTTATTAATAACTTATAAAATTAAAATATTAAAATATAATTTTTATTTTATAATTTAGTTAATTTAAATTAAATAATAATTGAATTCATCAATGATCTATATAATTATTGTTAAAACATTTATTAATAATACTATAAAACTATAATAGATAATTTATTACAGTTTTATTATTATATATCTATAATTATAATTTATTTTATTGACTAACTTAAAAACATAATTAATGAAAGATATATAAATAATTTCATACAATATATAAAAATTATAAAATAAATATTTAATTTTTTTAGCAATATACACATAATTATATACTAATAATTTTATATAACAAAAAAAAATAAAATAAATTCAATTAAACTACATTTGATAAAATATTTTTTTTGGATACTATATTTAAACTTTGCTTGATAATTTTTGTTTAAACGATATCATACCCATCATACCCGAGTCGTCAGCACCGGTAGTATTAGTAGTAGTAGTAGTAGTAGTAGTAGTAGGTAATGTTATTAACATCCATAACATTATGTGTATTATTGTCGTCTACTACTACTACTGTCTTAATGTTACATAATTTTTGTATAATAGCCGATAGATAGGCATCGCCCATAACATTGGTTAGTGTACGTAGGCGTTCCCTAATCATAATAATAATAATAATAATTAGTATCAAAAAAATTAAACTGTAAATTACTGTTGAAGGTATATGATTATTATGACACATACATAAGCCAATCAAGCGATATAGTATAGGCCAACACATCCAGTGGGTTATCGATGCCAATGATAGCGCAAAATGCTATAAAGTTAACAATGGATGAGCCGCCCGACGGTGCGCCCGGTAATGCCATCGACAGTATTACAGCAAATATACTAAAAATTAAAATAATAAAAAAAATTAAAATAAAATATATATTTTTAAAAAATTTATTATTAAATTAATTTTGTTTATATATATATATATATATTTATATATACCATACGGTTATAAACATATGCATTGTTGTCTCTAAGCCGTGCATCTGTGCGACAAACAATGTAACCATCGGATAATACATGGCCGACCCGGGCATATGTATGGTCATACCCAATGGCAGTACAAACTGGCCAACCGGTTTGGCCAGTTGGTTTTTACCAATCATACAGTCCATAGTAACTGGCAATGTAATGGCACTGTTGTTAGGATAAAAACAACATCAATAATTAATAATAAGTTTATTATTAACAATAGACTGTAAACTGTATATACCTGGAACTGGATCCGAAAGCGACTACCAGTGCCGGCATAATGTTCATCATAAATATGTAGGGATTTTTACGGACAACCAGAAAATACAGGCCGGGTATTATCAGTAACCAGACCGACATAAAGGCACAGATAGCCAGTCCGAAAAACCAACCCAACTGTACGATTATGGCTTCCGGTGATTGCATTTTGATGGCTTCGGCGCACATCCAGAAAAACATACCGATCGGCATAATTCTGGTCGAAATTAATTAATTAATAATAATAATACTATAATACTATAATAATAATAATAATAATAATAATACTATAATAATAATAATAATACTATAATAATAATAATAATACTATAACTATAATTATAATTAATTATTACTATTACTATTACTATAATTATAATTAATTATTACTATTACTATAATTCTAATAATTAGTACTACTAATACTAATACTATAATAATAATTGATACTAATAATAAAAAAATACTATAATAATAATAATTAATAATAATAATATAACGGTAATAATAATAATAATAAATTATTTTTTATATACTTAATAAAAAACATCATAATAGCCATAACTATTGTATTTCCCTCTTCAAGTAGTTGTCTGACTAACTGTGCCCGACTATCCAAATGTAGACAAGCAAACCCCAGTATCAATGAAAATATACACAGACCTAACATATTAGGTTTGAACGCCCGTTCCGCTTGTTTTCTATAGCCTTTAGTCAGATTGTTTGGTTGGATGGGTACCAGTGCCGTGTAATGTGACATAAATGTGGCACCGATTATGTTATCGGGTATGAGATTCCTGTTAAAATGATATATAATAAATAAATTAAAATAAATTAATTAAAAATTATTAAATAAAATTTAGATAAATATATTAATTAAATTAATTGTTTATCTACAGTGAGATTATAATTAATTAATATTATTATTATTATTACTGTTTTTTTATTACTTAAATTATTAATTATTTTTTTGTTGTTTATTAATTTATTTAAAATTTTAGTTAATTAGTATTATTTATATATATATATAACTAATTAATGCTATTAATTAAATAATAATTTCAATAAATATCTACATTATTGTTATAGACCGTAAATAATATTTTTTTAATAAAATTAATCTATTTATATAAATAATTAAACTGCTATTATAATAGTAATCCGTCTTAAAAATTATTTATTTATTTTTATTTAGTAATTATTTAAAAATAATATTATTAATTTATCTTTAATTTAAAAAAAATGTTTTTTTTGTTTATTTTCAAATAATTAATAATATTTTCTATTAGGATTATTTTATTAAATTTTTAAATATATTATGCTAATTACTTTAAATGATTAATTTTTTTAACCAAAAAAACTATATATTTAATCATATTAATTAAATAATGATTAAAAATAATAGAAATTTTATTTTTGTTTTAGACTGTAAATAATATTTTTAATAAAAATAATTTATTTATGTAAATAATTAAACTTATTATAATAGATATCCAGCATTCCCACCAATTATTTTTTTTAATTAATTAATTATTTTTAAACAAAAAATTAAAATTATAAATAACAAATATTTTTAAAAACTAAACCAAATATATTAATCCAATAGAAATTTTAGTAATTAAAATATCTCAATTAATTAATTAAATATATTAAATAATTTAAATATCAGTTTAACATTTAGTTTAATTAATTAATTTTTTTTTGTAAAAAAAAGTTTAATGAATTAAATATCTAATACTGATTACTGATATTTAAAATTATTAAATTTTATATTGTATTTAAATTAATTTTTTTTGAATTTTTTATGTTTCTCTAACTTAAAACACTACTACTACTAATAATAATAATAATAACAATAATAATTTTAATTAATAATTATTGATTTTTCAGAAAATTAATTAAATAAATAATTACATAAATATATCGTATATACTGTCCTCTTGACTGGAAATCATTTGTTTGATATCAACTGTTTCTTCTCCATGTGATTGGCGACCAAATACCTGTCCTCCACCACCACTACCATCACTGCCAGCACCTCCAGGCCTAACAATAGACACCAGTGTTGAACCCAATATAGCCATCGATGAGGCAAACAATACAATCAATAAAAATGTTAATAAAATTAATCGTTTATTTTCTCCACGTTTTGTTGCAGTTATACCTAAAAAATAAAATTGTTATTCAAAAAATAAAATATATATTTAATTATTTATAATAATAATAATAATAATAATGTTTTCAATACTAGTGGCCAATGATGTTACAATTAGGGGCACTATTATCATCATAAATGCCCGGATAATCAACTTTCCCGGCAATCCTATGTAGGTAAGGGCCAGTGGGCTGATTGTGGTGACGGTTGACTTCAATATAAATCCGAATATTAGTCCCACAATAGCACTGATGATAATCAATATGGAGTAGAGATTTTGTTGACACCATAACTTAATTTTTTTGAAAATTAATTAATTAATTAATTAAAACTTGATTTTAATTTATATTTATTAAAACTTTTCAATTTTTTCTTTTAAGATATTAATAACATTATAATTTAATATTACCTTGATACTATTGAATTTCATATTTTAATCAATAATTTAATTATTTACTAAACATTTAATACGTTAAATACATTTAATAATATATTTTTTGAAAATATTATTTATTTTTTAATTTCAAAAAATAAATAATTTTTTATTAACTAATACTGTAGAAATAATTTTTATTGTTTACATTAAAATTTTTTTTATTTAATTTAATTATTAGTAATATTTCCCAATTTTTGTGTAACTTATAAATCTATCAATATATATATATATAAACACATTGAAAACATTAGATAATTATATTAATTTTTATTTTATCACTACATAAAAATTTTTTTACATGAAAATATTGAATATGTTTTGACAAAAAATAAAATAAAATAAATATTTGATTATAACATAAATAAACTGTAATTTATTTCAATTATATATAAAAAATATATAATCATAAGATATATCAGCAATAAATAAACCAATTTATTATTAAATTAATAAAAATGTTTTACATATATATTATTACATTTAAGTTATTTGTTGTTAAATTTATTATTATTATTATTATTTAAATTTATTGCATTTCCTAATCAAATAGTTACAAATATATATAGAGATTATATTGTATTCAATTTTTATTATATTATATTTATAAAACTTGGCGACAAATATATTATATTTTTTAAATAATTTAATAAAAATATTTCGCATTAATTATTAAAAATAATTTTTCCATTGAAATAAAAACATTATTACAAATCAAAATTTTTATTAACAGATAAATATAATAAATATAATTATTTATTAGACATTATTTAGTAGTTTAATAATATAAGTTATATTTCTATTTTTTAAAAAAGTAAATATTATTATAGTTAATAATTATATTATTTATTTAGGTGTACAATCAATAACACAAAAAAATCATATACTTTAAATAAAAAAAAATAAATTAATAAATACACACAAAAAATAATCATCATTGTAATTTAAATAATAATAAATATAATAATTATTATTATTATTCTAATAATAATAAATCATATGATAATCAAAAAAATAAAAATAAACTGTAATTTTTAAAAACTTACATTAAGTTATAGTTATTAAGTAAATAATTTTATGGATTATATAGGTATATGATTTAATGGTTTGTTATATTTTATTTAATTTTTGTTGGGATGTATTACCCTCTTAGAGGAAAGTTGTGTCCACACAATGAAATCCCTGAGCTTTACTCCATTTGCATGAATTACAACACGAGTGGAAAATAGGTACCAAACATTTTGAACCGTTTGGTAGACAATCTAATTAATTAAATATATAAAATAAAATTAATTAATTAAAATTAAAAATAACAATAATTTTTTAATATTTAAAAATTATTTGTAAAAAATTAAAAAATTAATTTTCAAAAAATTAATTAAACTTACTTGTAACTGATGCWGCTAAAATTAAATTATTATTATTATTATTAGTAGATTGTATTGATAATAATATCCAAATAATTAGTGTTATTTTAATTAAATATTTAGACATTTTATTTAGCAAATAATTATTATTGTTATTATTAGTAAAAATTTTCATTTTGAAAATTGTTTAACAAAAAAATTGTTTATTGAATGATAACTATTAATAATAAAACACTTATGAAAAAAATAAATTATTAAAAAATTTATTTTTTATTTATAGTAGTAGTAGTACTAGTGTTGTGCAAACAAATAATTTATATTTATTATTATTATTATTTAAATGATTATTGTATAATTATTATTATTGATGCACTTAAAAGTTATTTAATAAATGATTACAATAATAATAATAGTAATAATGATTTTTTATTTTATCATTTATTTATATAATTAAATAAAAGTAATTTTTAAAAAAAAACAAAAACAAACATTTTTTAAAAAAATCATTTAATTGTAATTTTTAAAATAAAAATTAAATTCATTGACATTTATAGTTTATGCAAAAATTGTCAAAATATATATATATATATATAACTAATATGTGATTTGCAATATATATCTATAATTATGGTAATGTTTTTTTTTAAATAAATAAATCTATTATTAATTGTTAATATATATATAAATATTTATACTGTATATAACTTCCTGGAAATCAATATAAACTATAAAAATTATTATAACTTTTATATTAAATATATTTAATTTCTAGAAATATCTAATTGTTTTTTTTGTTTGTTTGGTTATAAACATATGTATTAATGTCATTACTCTATGGCCAGTGTTTCATAAAAATAAAAAAAAGTTTTTATTTTATAATTTTTTAAATTACATTTTTAGGTTTTTAATTTCACTTTTTAAAAAACAATTATATATTTAATTAATTAATTATTAACTTATATTTTATAAGTAAAAAAGTTTTTACAAAAAAATGTATTGTAGAGTAAAATTAAAATAATTATAAATAAATAAATATATATAATAATAATAATTAGTACCAATTATATAATATAATATGTATGAAAAACTATTATATACAGTATATATATATATATATATATATATATATAATAGTTTACCATAAAGTTTAATGACACTTTTCATACATGTATTTATTAATAAATAAATAAATAAAAAAATAATTATTATTATCAATAAGTATTTATTATATATTAGTAATTAGAAAAATTATTATAACTATTTTTTAAAAATAAATAAATAATATTTTTTAATAATTTTAATTAATTAAATAAATAGTATATACTGTATTATAATATAATTTTTAATAATTTAAATTTAAGCAATAGTTTTACAGTATATCTGTATATAATTTATACCCAAAATAAATAAAATAAAATAAAAACTTAATTGCATTGAAACTAGAGGTCTATACTATCATCTAATGGTTTATTACATTATGTCTATCATATATACAGTATATAATTATTCAATTAATACTAGCAAGTGTTATACATGATAGTAGTACACATAGGGGGTAGGGGTAACACAAATATACATTGTAAAACTAAATAAATGTTTTATTATTTTTATAAAATAATAATTCAATTTCATATTATTGTTTGACTATATACTAGAAGTCTGATTAGTTTTGTATAACAAAACTATACCAATATTTTAGTTTTAATAATACTATATACGTATATATTGTATATAACTTCCCATTTATTGAAAACATTCCTCACTTATTGTTTTACTAAAAAAAAACTTTTAATATTTTCTAAAAAATTTCCTAATTTTTTTTTAGTTATTTTCTTGTAATTTGTAATTTTAATTTTAAATTTAACTGATATTTATATTATTTTTTTTGTTTGGGGAATATATTAGTTTAATCGGGAATTTTCTATACAACTATTTTTTTCCTCCCAATAATAATAATGTTGTCGAACGCTATGCTATGCTATACTACTGTACAGTACACTAAACATTTTCAGAACAAACTCGGTACTTTTTTATTTATATTACTTATGTTTTTTGTGCTACATTTGGTAATTATAAAAGATACCATATTGTCATGAGTTGTTTAAAAAAATGCGACATCATTTATGTAATTATATAATTATTTAATAGAGATATAGTTACACAAAAAACATATGTAATATATATAAAAAGGGCCCGAGTTTTCGATAGATCATAAGGACTGTATATTCAATACAATACAACACGTGTTGTATTGTATTGAATGACAACAACAACACAACACTAATACATGTAATAGTAATACAAATAATACTATTATTTAGTTATAAAAGTTTTTTTTTAATACCAAAAGCACCGGTAGTTTAGAGGACGAGAGGACATACATCTACTACTACTACTACTACTACACCAACCAGTGATGTCGTCAACACCGATGGACACAACACCGCCGCCGATGGACACAAATCTGCCGCCGATTGACACAAATCAGCCGCCGATGGACATAAAACCGCTGCCGATGGACATAAAACCGCTGCCGATGGACATAAAACCGCTGCCGATGGACATAAAACCGCTGCCGATTGACACAAATCAGCCGCCGATAGACTTAAAGCCGCTGCCGATTGACACAAATCAGCCGCCGATAGACATAAAACAGCCGCCGATGACTGACATAAAGCTTCAGCCGATGACTGACACAAATCAGCCGCCGATGACTGACACAAATCAGCCGCCGATGACTGACTTAAAGCCGACACTACCGTCCGAACCTGTGGTGGTCAACAATACATCAGTCACTGTCCCCGCCGACGGTAATAACGGAGCTGACGATGCCTTAAGCTATACCCGACGGTCAGAGTTTACGTCCGAAACGTTTAAGATTGAGATCAGATATTTGCCAAAACATATCTCATATCCGGTCAGTCAGTCAATCAATCAGTCATTACATGACCTCCCGGTGTCCACCAAAATACATGACTAACTATTCTCTCTCTCTCTCTCTCTCTCTCTCTTCCCGATCCGACAGTTGCTGAAGAAACTGATGTCAAAACTGGGACTCAAACCGTTGAAACTCAAGCTGATCGGTGGCCGCGTACGCGGCCAATGGACACACGCTTTCGTAACGTTTCGATGCGATGCCGATCGAGACAAGGCATTGGYCGAACTCGACGGACACGAATGGAAAGGTCAGCGATTGTCGGTAAAACCGGCCAATCCGGTACCCGACCCGTTGGTCAGCAAACGTAATAATAATAATAATAACAACAATAATAATAATAAGCGATTGGCGACCACTACTGACAACAGTACAGCCGCCGATAGTAATGGACGACAACAACATCAACAACCAGTGGCTGAACTAACCGCTGAACAGTTGGCCGAAACACTCAATACACAAGTGGCCAGTTTGTGGCGATTGCCATACGCTGAACAGTTAGCCGAAAAACGTCGCCTATTAGTCGAGTTTCTGCAATCCTATAGCCGACAGCTATCGAAAATTGTCGACCAAAGTGACTCCCAGTCCGTCGATAGACAACAATTGGTCAGTTGGTTGGCCGAAATGCGTCTGAAATGTCCGGAAACCCGGTGTTGTCCACTGGAATCGATACGTTCGGTCAGCGATCGAGTGGATGGCTATCGAAATAAATGCGAATTTACTGTCGGTTTGGATAAAACAGTTGGTTTCCGGTTAGGTCTCTATCGGGACGGCTGTCTAAAAGTGGTTGCACCGCCAGCCGACTGTCCAATAGTTGGCCAGGATATGCGTCGGGCTTTGACTGGTGTCCAGCGGTATGTACGCGATGTCAGTCAATTGGCCGGTTTTAATCCCGAAACACACGACGGCTATTGGATTCAAGCGACTATACGTACTGTACGTTCGGGCCAGTCGATGGTCATACTGGCCATACATCCGCAATCGATGACCGCGGATGAGATTAATGCCGAAAAACAAGGTATCGTCAAGTTTTTCGAAGATAACGTCAACGAGTTTCGGGTAACTTCACTGTACTTGAGTATATCGGCCGAACGTCACGGCCATACGTTGGCCACTAATCTGCAGCATTTGTACGGTACGGAAACCATTAGCGAAACTATCAATATATCCGCGGATCGATCGCTAGAGTTCCGTATCAGTCCGTTAGCCTTCTTTCAGATCAATACATCCGCTGCCGAACTATGCTATCAATCGATTGGCCAACTGGTCAGCAGCGGCGGTACCGGCAATGAGTCCACCACTACTACTACTACTACACTATTGGACATATGTTGCGGTACGGGTACTATTGGCCTGTGTTTGGCCGATCGAGTTAAACATGTCTACGGTATTGAATTGAATGCCGATGCCGTTCGGGACGCCTGTTTCAATGCCCGACAAAACCGTATCGAAAACTGCGAGTTTACTGTCGGTAAAGCCGAGGATCGTTTGACGCAAGTAATGGGACAGTTGTCCACCACTAGTGAATCGGATATCGTTGCCGTAGTCGATCCGCCCCGGGCTGGACTCAGTTAGTATAGTATTGTTTATATTGTTGAGCACCTGTAGTCTAATCACTAGTTTTTTGTTTGTTTCGTTTATTTATTTTATTAACAGATAATTCAATAGTCAAGTGTTTGCGCGGCAATCAATTGGTCAGGAAATTGGTGTACGTGTCGTGCGATCCGCAAAAAGCCATCAAAAATCTTATAGAGTTTAGTAATGATTATTATTAACTATTATTATTATTAACTAATATTAACTATAATTTTTTGATTGTTATTATTTGTATGTATAGTCTGTGTCGGCCAACATCCAAGTCGTACAGAGGACAGCCGTTTGTACCGGTAGTGGCCATACCAGTGGATATGTTTCCGCACACCAATCGATGCGAACTAATCGTTGAGTTTGAACGGCTTTCCTCGGCTGTGTCCTCACCAGCAAACAGTTGTATTAAAACTGAAGATTAATAATTAATAATTAATTTGATTACTAATTTTGATTTGAATAAAAATGACAATATTTTTTTAAATAATAATTAATTTTTTTTTTAATAAATAAATTATCGTTTAATAAATTTTTATTGATATTAATAAACTTTATATACTTTATATATATATATATATTAACTTTATTTTCATAAATATATCATTAATAATAATAATAATTAGTTTATATTGTTTATTTTGTTTTTGATAATTAAAATCACCAATTTAGCAGTAGTTAATTTTATTTATTTATTTTTTATATAATTTATTATATAATATAAATATTTTATAATTGTAGAAAAATATTTATTTTTTTTAAAAAATTTATTTCTATAACCAGTTATATCACTATTACATATATACAGTAATATAACTGTTAAATATAACATACTATTATACAGTATTAAATAAAACAGTAATGTTTTAATAGAAATTTTATTGCAATTATTTGTGCAAATAAATGATTTTTCAATAGAATATATTAAATATATTATTTTTAGTTTTATAACTATTAAATAAAATATTTGAATATTATATATATATATATATATATATATATATATATATATATATATATATAATTGCAACGATTATTGTCAACTATTTTTTTGTTATTGTTATATCAAAGTTATATTTGTTATATAGTTGTTGATGAAAAAAAATAATAACTAAAATGCAAAAATTATTTTTTAAAAATAAATATATACTACTTATACTATATACCGTATATCATATAGTTATATAACTACATTACACTATATATATATATATATATATATATTTACAGTATAAACATAATTCACACTTTTATATACTTTTATTAAAATTATTATTTTTAAAAAATAAAATATATAAGTTTAAATAAAAATTATTTCATTAAAAATAATCAATTTTATAAACAAAATTTTTTTGTTGCTTTTAACTTACATGTTAAAAATTTAATATTATTTATTTATCAGATTTATTATATAGTTATATAGTATATATACAGTATATATATTTAATTATAAAATAATTTTTGAACAAAACAAAAATATCAAAGTGTTTCTACTGTATATTATAAAACATTTATTTTTGTTTGTTTTTAATATATATATATATATATATATATTATATTGATAATATATATCATATAATATTATATATTTTATATATGGTTACATAAATAGGTGTAATTAAGTATATTGTGTGTATGTTTACATGTTATATATATATATATATATTTATTTATAATAAACATTGAAAATTTTGAAATTATTTTATTTTAATAGATAATAATAAATTAATATAAAATTTAGGTATAATTTTTGTCAATTTTCTATTTATTACTTAATTAATATTCACCTTTTTTAAAAATATATACCATATGTTAAATAAACAACAAACAATATTTAATATGTAAATTATTTAGTATTTAGTATTGATATTTGTTTTACTAAAAAAAAATAAAATTACTAAATATGTGTTTTAAATATTTTTAAAAAATAAATAAATTTTATTATAGTATTTTTAAACAATTTTTTTTAAAAATTTAATAATGTAATAAAATAAAATTATTATAACTATATTAGTATTCAATATAAATATTTGTGAAATAAAATATAAATTCAAATTTACTAAAAAACACAATTATTATTAAAATTATTTTTAGTTTATAAAATCAACTAAACTATTACAGATAATTGWTTTATTAATTTTAAATGAATTTTAAATTTTATTTTAAGTTATTAACTATTTATTAAAAAATAATATAATATTATTATTGCTAACTACTTAACTATTGCTAACTGCTTACTAATACTTTAATAATATATATATATATATAATTTAAATAATTAATTTATTATAAATATTTTTTTAAATTTCTAATTATAGATGTTTCTTAATATTTGTAATTATTTTGTTTGTTTGTTTTTTTTAAATAATRTATATAAACAGGTTTACCCGGTGACGATGCCGGCCATATAATCACTATCATAGACGGCTAATCTATGATAACAGTACTACTACMAGTACCCGACCTACTAMRGCTCCGGGTGGTCATAGTGGTCATAGATACGACCATCGATGGAAAATTGGCCAACAATTCGCAACAACTAGAATCAGTGAAGAATTTTCAATTGGAATTCGTTAATCCTATTGTCTATACGGTTCCCAATCCCGAATCCAATCCCGAACCCAATCCCGAACCCAATCCCGAACCCAATCCCGAACCCAATCCCGAACCCAATCCMGAAMCCAATCCCGAACCCAATCCCGAACCCAATCCAGAAACCAATCCAATCCCGAACCCAATCCCGAACCCAATCCCGAACCCAATCCAGAACCCAATCCAGAAACCAATCCCGAACCCAATCCAGAACCCAATCCAGAAACCAATCCCGAACCCAATCCCGAACCCAATCCAGAAACCAATCCCGAAACCAATCCCGAACCCAATCCCGAACCCAATCCAGAAACCAATCCCGAACCCAATCCCGAACCCAACAAATAATAAAAAAATGATCAAGATAAAAAATAAGAAAACTAAATAAATTTTATTATTTATAGTAATATTTAAATAAATAATATTTTAAATAATATGTTTTATTATATAACTTTTTATTATTTTTTTTAGTGCTATCTATTAGTTTATAATTTTTGTTTTTTTTATTATTTTCAACAACAATAATAAATTATACAATTATTTAATTATGAAAAAAAATTAATTTGATATATGATTAATTAATTTTTTTTATTTAAAATTAGTTTTTTTTAAATTTTTTTTTTATATAAAACTATTTATTTTTTTCTTATATTATTGATATATCATTGTTGAATACTACTATTAGAAAAAATATAAGTTAAATAATATATTTTTAAGTAAATTAATTATTTATTTTGATTAATATAATAATAATTTTTAATAATAACAAATTAAGATAAAGTGAAAAATAAATTTTTAAAAACTGAATTTCTATTAATATTTATTTTTTAAACAAAATAATGTTATATTTGTTATATAGTTGTTAAAAAAAAATCTTAACAAAAATTATTTTTTTAAAATAAATATATACTGTATATATATACAGTATATTGCAGTTATATAACTATCGTATAGTACATCATATATATATATATATATATATATATATATTATGTACAGTACTTTATGTCTACGTGATAGACCTTGGTAATTAATATATGAAATAAATTATCATAACATATACACTTAATTACACTTAAAATTTTTCTAGTATTTATATTATTTTTAAAAAAAAATTTTTGTGTGAAAAAATAAATAGTAGTCTATTTTTGAAAACTACTGATATATTGATATATATATATATGATATACAGTATATATATATATATATATATATATATATATATTAGTATATATTATATATATAGGGTTACACAAAATGGGTGTAATTATGTATATATTGTGTGTATGTATTAGTAAGTCTATGTGTTATTACTTACTGTATATATAAATATGTTTTATATATTTATATAACACTTGAAACCTTGAAAATTGAAAATGTGTTGAAAATATTTTTATTTTAATAGATATAATACAGTAATATATATACTGTATAATAAAGGTATAATTTTTTTGTCAATTGTATTAATTACTTAATTAATATTCAAATAAGTTTTTTTTCAAAATATGTAATATTAAATAAAAAATATTTAATGTTTAAATTTTTAACTATCTATTGATATTATGTTTTATTAAAAAAAAATAACTAAAATTATGTGTGTTTTTTAGATATTATCATAATTGCATCATGTATTTTTAAAAAAAAACTAAAAATTTTACTTATCATATTTTTAATAGTGTAATAAAATAAAAAATTATTATAACTATATATTAGTATTCAATATAAATATTTTTGAAATATATATATATATATATATATATATATATATATATATGAATCCAAGTTTTCTACTAAAAACAAAACAAAATAATAATTATTATTAAAATAATTTTTAGTTTATAAAGATTGTTGTTTTATTAATTTTAAATATTTTATTTTATTTCAAACAGTTAACAATTTAGCCAAAAAAAATTATATATAAATTAAAAGTAAGTTATTTTTTAAATAATAATTTTATAAATGTTTGTTTTTTGATATATATTTAATAAACAAAAAATAAATAATTAATATTTTTATTTAGTTTTTTAATTATGTCTATTGTTATCATTATTAATTATTATTATTATTATTATTGCTAGTTAATACCTAGGATAATTTTCTATTATATTAATTTAACTATATAAACATTTATTAAAGTTTATACATATATTTAAAAAAAAAAATTTATAATAAATTAAACTAATTATTATTGTTATTGGGTTTGTTGTTGTTGTTGTAAATAATTTTTGTTATTTTATAAAATAATTTTTAAAAAAATATTTAAATTAAATATATTAAACTTGTTGTTAGGGTTAGGGTAGGGTATGGGTGCAACCGATTCAATACCGGTAGTATCTCAGGTCAAATCGGGTGTCCAATTGATTGCCGGCGACACAGAGGGTGCCGCCCGGACTCAGGAAAATTTTTTACGCAATACTCCCGTTATATCGCAGGTAATGATAGATAAATAAAATAAATATATATAATTATTTATAGTATTATATTATATACTGTATATATATATACTTACTATAACTTGAAAAAATAGAAATCACTAAACAAATGTTAATAAATTATTATTATTTTAATTTTATTAAAAAAAATAGTTATATTTATTAATATAAATTTTTATAAAAAAAATAAATAAATAAATAAAATCAAATTAAAAAAAATAATTGCTATTTTTCACATTTATAAAAATAAATTAAATATCTATATATTATTTTAAAAATTGTTAATAATATATATATATACAGTATATTCAAAACTAATCTAGCTTATTTAACTAAATTATTTTAATAATTGCTATATTTTTTAAAATAAAACACTATTAATATATATAATTTTTAACAAATAAATTAACCATGCTAATTTATTGTACAATTATTATTACTACTACCTGTATAGGCAACATCAGTAGTCCAATTGATTGCCGGCGATCCGGACGGTGCACTGGAAACCCAGAAACGTTGCGTCCGTAATGTATCGAACATTGCCGACGGCGTACCGGTAGTCGGCCACTGTAAAGGACTGGTACATTACGCTTGCGGCGATCAGGAGGGCGGCAATCAGGCCATGCGATCGGCCACCCGAACGACTGGAGTGGCTGCCGGCGGTGTTTGCGGGTTTGTTTTGGGCGGTCCGGTCGGCGCGGTTGCCGGCGGTATAACAGGCGGTGCCTATACTGATGTATTGACAACAGCGGTTACGGATAAGCCGAGCGGCTATGTGGCCGCCATTGATAATGCTATAAATAATCCGAATGCGGGCGATCTGTTTGATTTGACTCTGATGCCCGTTTCCGATGGTCTGACCGGTTTGGGTGCCGGCCGATTGGTGGATCGTATTGGCAAAAATGTGGCACAAAATAAAGGTTTTTTTTAAATATATTATTATTATTATATACTGTATATAGTGAGACATTTTAAGATATATATATATATATATATTCTATACTCTATGTCTGTCTCTCTCTCTCTCTTTCTCTCTCTATGTCTGTCTCTCTCTTTCTCACTCTATCTCTCTCTCTCTCTCTCTCTCTCTCTCTCTCTCTCTCTCTCTAGAGAGTCTAGATGTCTAGAGAGAGAGAGAGAGAGAGAGAGAGAGAGWGAGAGAGAGAGAGAGAGACAGACATAGAGAGAGAGAGAGAGAGAGAGATAGAGATAGAGTGAGAAAGAGAGAGACAGACATAGAGAGAAAGAAAAAGAGAAAGAGAGAAAGAGTTTGTTAGTTTAAGATTAAATAAAATTATTAAATTTTTTTATATTTTATATATTTTTATTTTAAAATTAAAATATAAATTTAGATAATAATTAACCATATTTATTTTATATATTTCTTTAAAAAATAAATAAAATAGTAATGGCCGAATTTGATAAATTGGAAAATGCCAAGGACAGTATGAAATCAGGGGATTATATGAAAAAAGCCAATGATCTGCAACAACAATATAATAAACTAAACGGTAATTTAGATTTTATATATATACTGTATCTATATATAAATTAATAAATTAAATATGATTTTTTAAAACAAATTTTTATACAAAAAACTATATATATATATATATTTAAATTTATTTAATTTTTATTTTTACAAATTCTAGAAGTTAAATATTCAGCAGAAAAAGGTATTAATATTATTATTAATATTATATTATTTTTTATTTAATAAATGAAAATCAATTTTTTCTTAAATATATTCATCAAATCACTCATTAAAAATTGGGTTTAAAAAAAGGTGGTTACGTTAAAAATACAAGTAAATCTACCGGTGCTGTGGAAACTGGTGCCGGTACCTCATCATCGTCGGGAAATAATAATAATTCTAATACTACTACTACTACTACTACTACTACTACTACTGATACAAACAATGGCGGCACAGGTAGTGGTGGTGGTGGTGACGATAACGACCCATCAAAACGCCGGAAAAAACAGACAAAACACGAACAAGATTTAGATGAAGAAGATTTGGAGGAAGAATCTGAAGAATTGGCCAAATTGGTCGACCGAATCGATTTCATAGATTCGGACCAATTGTCTACAATTGCCGATACCATCGAATCGATTAGACATGATATTAGGGATAGGATTCGGGATGTTCGGGCTGCTGATGGTCGGGAATTGAGAGGTCCGGTCCGTGAGATTGCCACTCATGAGGTTAGTAGTGGTCAACAAATTGTCGTTGATTATGTACATGCTAAAATCTATCTGGGCGATATTGGTACCGGTTGGGAGGTTAACGATAGATATCGTAAACTAATTCAAAAATTAGGTAAAATATTTTTAATGTTTTTATTTTTTATTTTTTATTTTATATTAATTAATACAGATTAATTTTTATTACTTTTTTAAAAAAATATTTTTTTGTAGTAATAACTATATTACTTAAAAATTCTATATATCTTATTTTTAAATTAATTGATAATTAATTAATATAGACAATTTTTTATTTTTAATTATATCAAATTATACACAATTGGCAATATAATTTAATATTTGTTTTTATACTAGTATATATATATAAATATAGTATATTAATTTATTTGATTTATTTTTGTTAAATATATATATAACTAGGTTTACCCGGTGACGATGCCGGCCACATAATCGGTGCCCTATTGGGCGGCCGTTTGTTTGAAAACCTGTTCCCACAGAACCCTACTATAAATCGTGGATCGTTTCGTGTAATTGAGCGCTCGATTAGCCAGTTTTTGCACCGATATCCCTATGGCTATGTTGACTATCATGTTAGGCTCATGTATGATAATAGTACTACAAGTACCCGACCTACTAAGCTCCGGGTGGTCATTGTATTCTATACGGCCGACGGTAAACTGGCCAACAATTGGGAACTGGAACTGGTCGACGATTTTTTGCTCCTAATCGACAATCCTATTGTCTATACGGTTCCCAATCCCTTACCCGGGTCGCCAGCACCAAAAAATAATCAAGATAAAAATAAGAAAAATAAATAATACCATATTAGTTTGGTTATTATTGCTTTTTATTAAAAATAATATTTTAAATTTTATAATTTCAACAACAAAAAAAATAATTATATAATTGGTGTTTAAAAATTATGTTTTAATTTTAAACTTATTTTTACAATATTTTTTTAAACACTAATATTTTATTATTTTAATCAAATCAAGAAATCAATTTATTTGTTTTAAATTATTATTCATTTTTATAAACAAAAATAAAATTTTTAATTTTTAAAATTTAATAAACAATATAAAAAATAAAACTTAAATAGTAAATGTTTTTAAAATTTTGATTATATTTAATTTAATTACATATAATATAATTTAATTACTTAATTTATAATAATTATATACAGTTATATTGATTAATTATTATTTATTTTTTTAATAATTTAAACTAGTCACATTAATTGTTTTAAATAAATAATATTTCTTAATAAAGTATTAATTTATATAATTTATACAGATTTATATGAAAAAAATGTTTAATCAATAGTTTTTATTTGTAATTAATTAATTAAATATTCAAATTATTAATGAATTATACTTGATTTTATTTCAAATATATTATTGTTAAATTTGAAAATTTTATTAATTAATTAAATAAATTTTTATTTTTTGAATTTATATATAAAAATATTTAAAAAAAATCAAATATTAAATATAAAATTTTATTTTTAAAAATTAAATTTTATTATTATTAAGATAATCATGGTCATTATACAATATATCGTTTAATTGCAAAAAAATACATATTTAACAAAAAAAAATTGAATATTAATATCATTATTTTATTATGAAAAATAAATCAAATTTTTTTTATTATTTTTTAATTAATTTGTTGTTGTTGTTAGTAATATGAATATAAGTCAAAAAAAATTGAATAATTAATACAACTATAGAAAACAGGGGTTCTAGTAGTTTGCCAATTATGGGTATACCTAATAGGGGTATTGAGAAAAATGTTAGCAAAACAATGGGTCCAAATAGTGTAGCCAACAATTGTTTGAAACCCGACACTAGTGTATCAAATGTTAGTGAATAAGCACCGGTCGTTAAAAGCACCGGTAGTTTGTTGTTGGCTACAACACCACCGCCACCAACATAATTATCATCAATGGGTAAGGCATCGGCACTATTTAGGCTAACAGTGCTCACAGCTATAATAATAATTATAATATAATCAAAATTATTATTTTCAAAATATAATAACAAACAAAATAAAATAATAATTAATTTAAATGAAAAATTGTTTTATTTAAAAAATAAATAAAATATTTTTTTTAAATATATAATTACCGATTAAAACTAATAAAATAGTTGTTACAATTTTGTAGGCCATGGCGTCTATTATATCTGATATACTGTATATTTAGATACATACATATACAGTCGATGACAAAATTGATGAACGAGGTTTTTTGTGTATATCTTTAGAATGGAAATGAACTAGAACAAAAAAAAATTTTTGCTACTATTATTTATTGGGACGGTCAGTTTGGTATTGCCACTTTTTTTGTAATTGGGCACAGGTATGCAAGGACAGGGATGGTCAATATCTCGAAAACTATAATAGATATTAAAGTTTTATAAATTGCTAATTATACTAAATCTGATAATATTGGACACGTGTTTTGGCATTTTTAATTTTATTGCAAAGTATTCAAACAAAATTAATTTTTTTGTTGCAAAAATCAAAATTTAAGAGACCATATCTTTTAAACGCATCATTATATCATGATTTAGTTAATTGATTTAAATTCTATATTTTAGTACTAACAATTCATCTATACATTAAATTTAGTTAGCTTGTTTAGTTTTTTAAATATTTGTAAATTAATTTTTTTCTATTGTAATTATTTATAGATTTTGTTATCAATGTTATGTAATAGAAGACAATAATTAGTACTTAATTACAATAGAAAAAAATTAATTTACAAATATTTAAAAAACTAAACAAGCTAACTAAATTTAATGTATAGATGAATTGTTAGTACTAAAATATAGAATTTAAATCAATTAACTAAATCATGATATAATGATGCGTTTAAAAGATATGGTCTCTTAAATTTTGATTTTTGCAACAAAAAAATTAATTTTGTTTGAATACTTTGCAATAAAATTAAAAATGCCAAAACACGTGTCCAATATTATCAGATTTAGTATAATTAGCAATTTATAAAACTTTAATATCTATTATAGTTTTCGAGATATTGACCATCCCTGTCCTTGCATACCTGTGCCCAATTACAAAAAAAGTGGCAATACCAAACTGACCGTCCCAATAAATAATAGTAGCAAAAAATTTTTTTTGTTCTAGTTCATTTCCATTCTAAAGATATACACAAAAAACCTCGTTCATCAATTTTGTCATCGACTGTATATATATATAATTATTTAACTAATTTTATTTTTTTTAAATAAATTTAATTTAATTAATAAATATTTTCAATACTATTCAGTAATTTAATGTTAACTATAACTATGACTAAAATTTATATACTGTTAAATAATAATAATATACAGTTATACTAATACTAGGAAATATTATTAGTAATTAATAAATTGTTATTGTAGTCTATTATTGCTGAATTTATTAAAATAATAATTACTATTTAACCTAGTCACTTTTATAATAAACTTATATAATATTTTATTGTTACTTGGAACTATTTAAAAAAATGTAATTTTATGTGTAATCAATTTTTAAATATAAATATTAAAATTAAATAATAATAATAATAATAATAATAATAATAATAATAATAATAATAATAATAATAATAATAATAATAATAATAATAATAATAATCTGTAAATAAATATAAGTAACTACTGTTATATAAAAAAATCAATAACAATAACAAAATATTTATTTTAAAATTAATTATATTTTAATAATAATAGTTAATAAAAAAATAATTACTGACTACTAGAAACATTTTTATTACATTTTTAAAAATATATAATAATTTATCAATATTTTAAACTAATTATATATATATTAAACTAAAATGTGAAGGACATCAACAAAATTTTTTTTTTATAAATTAAATATAGTTTAGTAAAAGTTTTGTCATATATTATTGATTAAAAAACATATTATAAATCAATGACATATATATATTAGTAGATATATGACTGTAATTATTATCAGTAAAATTAAATCAATGAATTAAATATTTTATTTTTAATCATTAAACTGATTAAACTTGAATACAATATATAAAAATCGTTATAATTATTAAATATTTAGTATTTTTTGTTTTGTTTTGTTTCGTAATTATATATTATTATTGAAATAAATAATTTACAGTTAATTTTTTGATTGAATAGAAAAAATAGTGATTACTATTTAAAAAAAATTATTATTATTTTTATTAACTAAAAAAATCGTTTTTTTCGACTAAAAAAAATTTTTGAACATTTTTTTGTATTATAAATAAGTTATTATTATTTTATAATTTTTTTTTTGTTTAAATATAAATACAACAAAATATGCCTATTTTACAATTGTATACAACATTACCTCGTAATAAAGTACCCAGTGATTTTAAACAAAAAACTTGCCAACTATTGACCCAGGTGCTCAGGGATAAGCCATTGGAAACAATAACTGTCCATCTATTTACTGATCAAGATATCTACAATAGTAATTTTACTTTTTTTTAAAATTATTAATTATTTATTTAAAAAAAATAATTTCAATTAACTATATTAATAATACAGTAATATTGTATTATTTTTTTGTAATTTTTTTTTATTTTGTTGATTTTATATTTTTAAAAAAATAAAATATACAATAAAAATTATTTAGAATAATAGTAGTATTATTTTAAAAAAAAATAATACTAAATAATATTAAGCTAGTTAAAATTTTTGGTAAAATTATATTTATAATAATATAAATATAATTTAGTAATTTTTATTTGTTTTATATATGATATATATAATAATTCTAGTAATAGTTATAAATTTATTTGTATTTTATTTTTGTTAGCAAGCAACATTTTTTCAATATTATTTAAAACAAAAATAATTAATTTAATTAATTAGTTAATTAATTTTTAATTATTTCTATTTTACAGGTAGTGATCCCAACGGCAATGAACCCAATGCTTACGGTATACTCCGTAGTATAGGTAGTGTCCGACCCGAGGATAATAGGCTAACAATTGACGAGTTAGCCCAACACGTCAAACGGGAGCTGGGGGTTAGTGTCGGTAAATTTATTTTGTTTTTCCTGGATGTCGATCCCAATATGATTGGATATAAGGGCAAACTAGGCAAAGATCATGGATTATAAAAAATAAATATTTAATTAAAACTTAAATATTAAACTAATTTCTAAATAAAACTTAGTATAACTTGTATTTGTATTAAATATTAATTTTGTAATTTAAAAAATATAAATTAAAATAATAATTATAATAATTAATTAATATTACAGAATATTTAATACAATTTATTTAATGTTAAATTAAAAAAAAAATCAAAATAAACAATAAATTATTTTGTTGATAATTAATTAAGTTTTAGTCATAATAATTATTTATATTTATAGTGAAAAAACTTAACTATAATATTAAAATATTTTATTTTTAAAAAAACTAACATGATGATTAATGTTGTCCTAAATAATTTTATAAACACAATTTTTTAAAATAATTAATAATTATAAAATATTTTATGCAATTTATTTAATTGTTTTTTTTAATTGTTGTTTTTTAAACTTATTATTGTTTGACATTGTATAATAATTAATTTGTATTTATTATTATTAATTATAATTATTATTGAATTATACAATTATAATATTAATATTAATTAAACTTAACGACTATTAAAGGGATATTTAATTTAGTTTTTAAATAATGTTTTTTTTTAGTTAATTAATACTATATTTTTTACATTAGTTTTAATATATATATATATATATATATTTATAAATAGTAAGTTATCAATAATTAAAAAATAATATATATCTAAACTAAATGTGAAGGTCATAAAAAAATTTCAATTAAATATATTTTTATATGTTTTGTGTCATATTATTGATTGAAAACATATTATATCAATAATATATATATATATAGTAGATATTAGTAGATATACTGTATGTCTGTAATAATTATCAGTAAAATTAATTACAATTACTTTTTGAGTTTTAATCATTAAACTGATTAAATGTGTACCGAAATTATATAAACTTAAATAAAATTTTTAAAATAAATTATATATATATATATTTTTAATTTAGTATTTAATTGATTAAATTGATTTAATAATTTACAGTTAATTTTCATTCAAAAAAATTAATTTAACAAAAATTTTAGTTTTATATTAATTATTTTTGATTTTATTAAATAATAAATTATTTAATTTTATTTTTTTTTTGTTTAATTAAATAACTAAAACCAAAAAATAAAATGCCATTTTTACAATTTTATACAACATTGCCTCGTAATAAAGTACCCAGTGATTTTAAACAAAAAACTGCCCAAGTATTGACCCAGGTGCTCAGGGATAAGCCAT
>NW_026533195.1:460000-610000 GCF_028296485.1 Oppia nitens | reverse complement strand
TAAAAATTTCAAAATTACATGTAAACATCCTTTGTCCGTCCGATGAACATTCGGGCCATCAGTTTCGGTACATTTGTGATAGCCATACAATCGTAAGGTTAGCAAATAGCGGGTCAGTTCGGGACTGGTATGCAGATAGCAATCATAGATGGATACCAAACCGTTGTGCCAGTTCGGGTCGGACATTGCCGGTACTGTACCGGCAGTCATGACTGCTTGCAGAGCTTGGAGGACATCGGGTGACTTGATATCGACGGCCACAAAATGGCGGCCACTGCTCGATGTAAACTCTTTAGGACCGGTGCCGGCACTGATAGGCTGGACAGTAGTCATCGTCCAAACAAACAGTATGGATATGACCGACAATATAGACAATAACTGTATGGGTTTGGCAATGCTAGTCATTATTATTATTATTATCAATTGATTGTAGTTTTTTATAGTTTAGTTTCGCCCGAAAATAAAATTAATTATTGATTTTTATATTCAAAATTTTTTTAACAATCAATTAATTATTTTTTTTTTCGTTGTAAAGAAAAATGGTGTAAATTTTTTTATTTAATACTAAATTAATTTTTTTTTAATAGTTTTAAATTTTTTTTATTGAAAATTATTTGCTAATCATTTAAAAAAAAAACATCTGTAGTTTGAGTTTTTTTTATATAATAATTTTTTTTAAATATAGATTTACGTAAATTTTATTTAATTAATTAATAAATTTAGTTTTATTGCATAATAATTTTGTTTTTAAAAATTATTAACTGTGAATACTAAATATATATTTATATATATATTATATATAATTATTTTTTCTATAAGTTTAACAATAATTTCAATATTATATTTAATATATTATTTTTATTATAATTTCTAATAATATAAAATGAGTAATTTTTTAAATACTATAGACAAAATTGTTATTTAATTTTAAAAAATTATTTTTTAATAACTTAATAAAATATTTTTTTATTAGTATTTTATTGTATAAATTATATCTAAAAAACAATACTAATAATCTACTTTTTACTTAATATAATAATAATATATTATTATGTTTTAAGTAGTTTTAAAAATAATTTTAACTTTTATTTTTTTTAAAAAAATCAGGAAATTATTTTAGTAATAGTATAATATACTGTAAGTGTAGAAATAAAATATTTTTACTTTAATTAATTTATATAAAATACTCATTAATATATTTTTTTAGAAAAAAATTACGATTAAATTATTTAAACAATAAAAAACAATTTTATAACAAACAAACAAACAATAATAATAATAATAAATTAATTAATTATTAAAATTATTATTATTATTTTTAATATAAAAATGCCTAGATGTTTTAAAAAAATATAAATATTATATATATATTGTTATTATCTAATCATCAAATAATAACATATAAAATAATAGTTGTATTAATATATGTTTTTTTTGTATTTTTTTTAATTACAAAACTGTAATATTATAATTAAAAATTATTTTCATTACTTATATGAATTAATTTTTTATGTATTAATAGTTAATAATAATTGGTTTTATAAAATTAAATTATTCTTTTTTTTTGTTGTTAATTTAATAAAATTATTAACCAAAAAAAATGTGTACTAAATAAGCACTGATAACATAATAAACTTAATTATCTATCAAATGATAGATAAAAATACGTATATATTATGTATATATATATATAATAGCTTTTTTGAAAATAATAAAAAAATTGTTATAAAAAACTAAAAATAGTAGAAAAAATTATTATTAGTATTTTATTATTAATAAACTTACATTACATATAATATTTATATCTTATTGATATATATATCAAGTAAATGTAATAAATAATATTTTTATAAATATTATCATCAATTAAATAATCTATAAATTTAATATTTTTGAAGGACATTGATAATATTGATATTAAAATTTTTATAGCAATTATTATTTACATTAAATCAAATTATTTTTTGTATATAAATTAATTACATTACAAAAACATTTAGTAATATTAGATATTTTATTTTAAAAATATTATTTATTTCTAATTTTTAGTTAAAATTATAGTTAAAAAAACAACAATATAAAAATGCCCTGGCTAGAATTTTATACAACATTACCGGCATCAAAAATACCCATTGATTTTCAACCAAAATTGGCCAAGGTACTATACCAGGTGCTACCCAATAAACAATTGCAACGTATATGTGTACACTTGGTTACCGATCAAAATATTTATACAGGTAAATTTATATATATATTTTCAATATATTTATTTATTTATTTTTTAGAAATTTTTAAATAGTTTACATACAGTCAAAAAAAATTAAATGTTTAAAATTATATTTATTAATAATAATAATAATAAAAATATGTATATAAATAATTATTAATATTTTAAATATATATATATATATATTAATTGCTATATTTTAAATGTTTTTTTATTGAATAATTATACAATATATAATATTTATTTATTTTTTTGTATTTTTAGCTATTTTTTAGTAGTATTTTATTAATTTTTTTTAATTATTAATAAAAATAATAAGTAATTATTTATTATGATATTTAAATAATTATTTTTTGTACAAAACTTATTTTAAAAAAAATTATTTATTGATTATAATTATTAATTAATTATGAGATTATATATTATTTTATATAAACAAATTTGTTTTTTTAGGTACCGATCCCGACAACAATCAACCGAAAGCTTACGGTGTTTTACGTACTATCGGTGGCGTAACCCTTGAGGACAATAGGCGAACAATGCCCGTACTGGCCGATCACGTCCAACAGGAATTGGGTATCAGTCCGCAGGAATTTCGTATGTTTTTTACTGATCTACCGAAAGACATGTACGGTGTAAACGGGAAAATATTTCACGATTTACTCATTGAAGGAAAAGAGCAATTTTTTGGTAACCAAACCGAAACCAAACCGTAAAAAATAAAAAAAAATTTATAGAAAAATAAATAATAATTTTTTTTTTTGAATAAAATTGTTTGACAAAAATTTACTATTTTTAAAATTTATTTATTTTTTGAATTAATTATTTGTAAAATATTAATAATAAAAATCAGTAAATTGATTATTAATTTATTAATAATAATATTTTTAGAATATTTTTTTTTAATTATAATTGTTTTTAGACTTTAGTTTATTAATAGAAAAAAAATTTACTAAAAATGTATGTTATTTTTTGGTGCTGTAGTTGTTTTTTATAACTATTTTCCTAAAATTACACTTTTAAACTAAAATTACACTATTTTTCTAAAATTCCAATATTTTAATAAAACTACACATTTTTCCACAAAATTCCACTATTTTCCAAAAATTACACTATTTTCCAAAAATTACACTATTTTACAAAAAAAAATATTAAGGTGTTTCACATCTAATGTAATATGAAATAAAAAATATTATATCTATTAGATTTTCATACAAAATTTATCATGTACAGTTTGTAAAATAAAAAATAAAAATATTGCTTACTAACAATGATATATACAAAATAGTTTAAATAACTTATTTTTTAATAATAAACAAATACAGTTAATATTAATATGTATTTACAGGTAATATACATATATATATTTATATATTAATATTAATAACAGTAAAAAAAACAATAAGTTTATATCATTTATTTTTTTTACTCAAAATATAATTAATAAAAAAATATTTATTTATTATTATAAAATTTATTTGTTTTTGTATAAAAATTATTTTTTTTTTAAAAAACAATAATTATAACTTAATTTTAAAAAATGCCACATGTACAATTCTATACTACCTTACCGAAAAATTTGGTACCTGATGATTTTCTAGAAAAAATGGCCATCCTATTGACCAAGGTAATACCTAGTAAGCCATTGTCTAGTATATCGATCCATCTAGTAACCGATCAGATAATTTATACAGGTAAATTTACTTAATTAATTAATTAGTAAAAAATTAATTTTATAAATAATTTATTATTTTCTTTATTAAATTAATATTATTATTAAATCATTTTAATTTATTATTATTAAATCATTTTAATTATTATTATTATTAAATCATTTTAATTATAATTATTAAATCATTTTAATTATTATTATTAAATCATTTTAATTATTATTATTAAATCATTTTAATTATTATTATTAAATCATTTTAATTATTATTATTAAATCATTTTAATTATTATTATTAAATCATTTTAATTATTATTATTAAATCATTTTAATTATTATTATTATTAAATCATTTTAATTATTATTATTATTAAATCATTTTAATTATTATTATWATTATAGCCAACAGTACTGAGCACAGGGCCTACGCTATAGTGGGCAGTATGGATGGCGTAACTACCAGTGCTGCCGCTAATCGTATGGTCGCACGTGAGCTAAGCCAATACGTACGGGACGTGTTGGGTGTCCCTAACTTTTTCATACAATTTATCGACTATCCAGTCGACCAGTTTGCCATCAATGGCCAACTGTGCTCAGATAGTTAACKAAAATTAATTTATTAATCAATTAATTAACAACAATAATTTATTTTAACTAAATTAAAATTATATTTTATAATAAATTAATTTAATTAATAATACATAAAATTTTTAAATAATTAAAAAAAATAATTAATTAATTAACTACAATAATTAATTAATTAATATTATTTTAATATATAATACTATTATTTTTATTTTAATTAATCAAAAATTTAATGTACTATTATTTATTTATTTATTTATTATAAAATATAATTTTTTATTTATTTACTACTAAACTAAAATAATAAAATATTTTTTATTATAATAATGCTATGATGAAAACAACAACAATAAATATAAAAAAATTATTATTATTAATAATAATAAATTACAAACGATTTATATTTATTTGTTATATATATATATTAATAATTTGTTATATATATATATGACATTAAATAGTTAAAGTTTACTATAATTAGAAATTTAATTTTATATAATATAATTTAAATTTTTTATATATATATAACAAAAAATAAATTGTAATTTAATATTGAATTTAGTTACTATTATTATTATTCAATTTTATTTTTGTTTTATTTATCTATACATTTATTGTGCAAATAAACTAATAAATWAATAATAATTATTATTATCAAAATAATAATATTTATAACATAAAACATATTATATGTTATATATATATAATTATAATATATATATATATATATATATAAATATATATATATAATATATAATATATCAATAGAATTAAAACATTATTATAATCTAATTTAAGTTGTTTTTATTTTAGTTTAGTTTTTTTAATTATAATTATTTTTTTACAATAATTAGTATTATATATAGTATATAAAGTATATACTGTTTAAGTTCACAATACAGATCATAATTATAATTATTATAATAATAATAACTATTATTATTATTATTATTATAAATAAAATGCTCTTTTAATGATTATGTACTGTACTTATATATAGCCAGGTATAGGTAATAATCAATATACAGGTATATACAATAATCTAATTAAAGTTAATATATATATATATATATATATAATTAATGTTTGTATTTATATATATATATATATTAATATAAGATTATATTAAGCAATAATTTTTTTATATATAAAAAAAATTGTAATTATTAAATATAAAATATTTATTTTTATTATAAGTCTATTATTATGGCAAAAATTGATCCAGATAATTTTCAACAACAACAACAACCAAAATTATTATTATTACAATTACCATTGGACCTACAGGTGCCCTGGGCCGATAGTCACCTGTATCGTATAGGACTGTCACCATTTAGACCCCCCTCCCCCACCAATCAAATTAAACGYCAACTATACGATCATCCATTGGTTATAACCATATATTTGCTACATATCCTACTGCGTTGTCTATGGTTTATTAGCTACCCGTCCCCGGGACAACCACTTAGCTATCATCTAGCCTGGGGCAATATTGACTATTTTATGGGCACCGGTATCCTAGTTAACACAGTTTGTTCAATAGCTACTATGCTATGCCTATCCCTGATTGCCATCAATTGGTATAACTATCTATTAGTAGTACCTAATGGTAGAGAACCGGTAGATATGMGACTATTTTATACATTATCAGGCTATCAATCCCCGGCCAGTATTGGTATAGATATTACTGTCGATAATAATAATAATAATAATAACCGAAAATTATTTCAATCACTACATAAACTATGTACTAGATCATTTAAATTATTGAATATATCAACTAGGTTATTTATGCTAATAACCTATTCAATTGTATTTATTAGCTATTCAACAAAATTAAATTATTATTATCATTATCATGGTCAAAATTTTAATTATTTATTACTAACCTATAGCCTAGTACATGCAGGGCTCTGGTCGATTTGGGTCAGGTATCTAATAAACCTGATGTCCTATCAAACAGTATACTATTATATACTAACTTATTATTTAGATAAAAAATTAATCGCAATTAATTATCAAATTAAAACAAAATTGCTTCAAGCTAAAAATTTTTATAATATTCCTCAATTAGTAGGAAAATTATTGGAAATTTATCGGGAAATTTCCGATTATAATCGCCGGTATTATTCAAAATATTTGGCAACAATTTGGCTATCGTTGAGTACAATGACTACAATTAATACCTATTTGATTATCTATAGTCAAACGCAATTAGTTGTTAGACTAATGTTAACAGGTTTTACTGTACAATATTTATCTGTTTTATGTTTTATTATCTATATTTCCGGAAAAATTTATACTGAATCTAATAAATCCTATCAACTATTATATTCATTAATTGGACTTGATTATTTTTCAAAAATTCAATTATCAGTTAAATTTAAAGTATGTATTATTTATTATTWAATTATTTTTTATATAAATTTTTATTTTTGATCTTTAATATATATATAATTAAATAAATTATTTTTTTTTGAAATTAATATAATTAATTAATTAATATATATATATATATATATATATATATATATATACATATATATTAAATTAATTAATTGCCGAAAAAAATGTCGGATTTTATTGTTGGCTAATATTTATTATAAATAATAATAGAGGTTTTGAGGTACAGTATATTTCCTATATATTTAAATATTATATATTATATTATATATATATATATATATGTTAATTAAAAAAAAATCTATTTTTATTTATTAATAATAAATAATAATATTTTATTTTATTTTTTTTATTTATTTTTTTGTTAGATTATGGCTATGATTATCATATTGTTTCTGAAAATACGTGATTTATCTAATAGTTTATAAACAACTATAAAAACTAGTTATATATATAAATATATATTAAATTAAATATTATTTTTAGTATTAGTTTGTTATTTGAATAATAATATAAATATTATTTTTTTATAGTTGTTTTATTGCAATTATTAAATTTAATAATAAATCCTATGATTATTATAGTATTATAAACATGACTACAATAATACAATATATATATAAAATTTTGTTTTATTAGTAATATTTTATTAATACCTAAATATACAGTATATATGTTAAACAWGTTATTTGATATTAATATCAAATGTAATTATAATATTATAATAATTTAATAAATATTGTAAATATAATATTGTTTTTATAATACATAACATAAATTTATATTAGTTATTATCAACAACAAAAAAATAATAATATAAATAAAACTAATCTAATTATTATAATACTGTATATTATTATGTAAAATAATCTTATCTTAAAATATCAAATAAAATAATAATAATAATTGTTTAATCAAATCAACAAATATATAATAGTTTAATGTTTTTTCAATATTTATTAAATTATTATTATTATTATTATTATTAAATGTATAGTACAGTCTAAATGTATATTAAAAAATATGTAATTATTATAATAAAAAATTAATTCAATAATTATATCATAACTTACAGTAAAAATTAAAAGCGATTTTTTTAATCTTTATATTCAACAACAAAAAAATGTATGTAATCTTTAAMTTTAATTTAAWAAAAAAAATTATTTATTATTATTATTTTTTTGATTATTAAATCATAAAAAAATATTTTAACACATGATTTTCGTGACCTTTCATAYGATTGTTATATTGTTTTTTGTGATTAATATTATTGTAATCTCTCTCTCTCTCTCTCTCTCTCTCTCTCTCTCTCTCTCTCTCTCTCTCTATGTTTGTGTTGTATGTGTTTCGGCAAAACATAACAACAATTTTAAAAATATTATTATTATTATTAAAAMTAAATAATATATATATATTAAACATAAAATCCTATTGTTTATTGTGGAGAATATAAACATCAAAAAATAAATAAATAAATAAATTTTAATGAATTGTTTTAATCATTTTAGTTAATAATTTTTTTATTAGTTAAAAAATAAAGTTTTTTGATCTCAATTTCAWAACTGTTTTTTTTAATATAAACTTTTTTTTTGTTTTGTTTATTATTTATTTATTGTTTYAATATATATATATATATATATATATATATATATCAACATTTTATTTTCACTTTTTCAAATGTACCGTATGTTTAGTTAATGTCAAATAATATTTTTATTACACAATAAAATCGTAATATTTTACTTGAAATAATATTATATTAATTTGTGATTTATTATTATATAATATTATGTATTTAACAACAAATTTAAACAAAAAATACATTTAATAATGTGAATCCAAAACAATAATAAAAATATTTAATATATTAAATATGATATGTTATATATATAATATAATATTTTTAGTGTTTAATTTAAAACCAAAATTATTACTATAATTTTGTTATATATAACATTTAAAATATTATTATAATATTCAAATAGTTATACTCAACAAAAAAAGTTTTATTATATTTATATAATATTTAATATAACTTATAACTAAAAAAATAACTAAAAGTTTATAATATAAAATATTTAATAAGCTATTTAATAATAATAATAATAGTAATAATAAATACATATAATTATTAGTAGTAATTATAACTACTAGTGCTTTATAAAAATTATAAAGGATTATTAGGAGGACAGGTATGGCCAACAACTATACCTACACCGACACCATCATAACGACACCAATCAACCAACCGATCCTCAATACTACCACCGATGCTGACAATGAAAACATTGATAATATTATCCATGAAATTACTGAACAAGTGCTGGACATCAACGCCAACACCGCCAACAACACCGCCGACAATAATACGTGTGACGGCACGTGTTTAGTACCGACTCTCGTATTTTCAGTCATAGGCCTACTGTTGGCGATGACTGGCCTATACTATTGGCTGAAAGAGAGGCGCCGTCGGCGGCGTACCCATCAGTTTATAACGCATAACACCATTGATCGTCGTATACATCATAGTATCAAAAGTAATATACATATTATTTATGAATAAATTAAATTATGAATTAATTAATTAATTTTATCCAAAATTAATATTATTATTAAATTATTTATTGTATTAAAATATTTATTATTATTTATTATTATTTTTTATGATAGAAAAAATTATTATTATTATTATTAAATTATTTATTGTATTCAAGAAAAATATTTATTATTTAGAAAACTTGATTTTTTTGTATAATTATTTATTTATTATTATTATTATTATTTAAAATTATTATTATTATTATAAATATTTATTAAATAAATTTATTAATTAATTACTTAGTATTTCATATTAATAAATAAATATTTTTTTAAAAAATATAAAATAACTATTTATTTATTGTTATTTAATTATTATCGATATTATTATAATTAATTAATCAAATTAAACATGCTCAATTTTTGATGGGCACTTTATTATCAATCAATTGTGTACTACTATGTAGATTATTAATATAATTTTTATTATCATTATTATCATGATGATGATGATAAATATTGATGGCAATATTTAACCCGATAGCACTGACCAGGGTAGCCAACGATCCCCAAGCCATCATACATAAGCCAAGTCTACCTAACTGGTAGACAGTGGTTATTATATACAATGTACTACCGATACCAATCAATAGTATACCCATTGATAATAATATCAATGATAATAGACATACATTTTTTGCACTTATAATCATTTTGATTATATGATTTTTGAATAATATTTATTTGGAAAAAAATTAAATTAAATTTTTTAGAAATAAATTTTTATTTTTTTGTTAATTTATATAAAATGTCTACTTTTTTTATTTGTTGACAATATATATATATATATATATATAGATACATAACCATAGATATAAAATAAAATTTATAAACAAAAATAAATACAATAGAAAATGTGTATAAATATACTGTACTAAATAATATAGATAACCTTGATAAAATAAATGCAGTAGATACAGTATAAGTAATTTACTGTATACAACAATAGTGTCATCTATTAAGCTAAAATATATTATATAATATAAATTATATTATATTATAAATACAGATACAGGTATTRAAAATAAATAATATTCAATAATTAATTTTATTAAAATAAAAAATATTTACAAAACTTGATTTAAAAAAAAATTATTATAAAATACATAAATATATTATTTGATTTTTTGTATTGTTATAATAAGTTAAAATAATTTATTAAAAAATATAAAATACACACAAAATATATTTAATTTTTTACAATTTACCAAAAAAAAAATAAAATAAATATAAAATAAGAAAATTTGTAATTAACTTAAAAAAGTCTCAGATTTTTTTTGAATTAATTTTAATTTAATTTACAATAAAAAACAAAAAAATAAAAAAAAATAAAATAAAACAAAAAATAAATTCATTGAATATTATACTATCAATTGAAATACACAATCAATTGGTTGCCTCAGTAGTGGTTAGGTCTACATCACCGCCGGTAACGGGTTTAGTGACACTTTGATCGTCGGTAACGGGTTTAGTGACACTTTGACCGCCGGTAACGGCTTTAGTGACACTTTGACCGACGGTAACAGCTTTAGTGACACTTTGACCGCTGGTAACGGCTTTAGTGACACTTTGACCACTAGTAACGGCTTTAGTGGCACTTTGACCGACGGTAACGGCTTTAGTAACACCACTGATGGCTGTAACGGCTTTAGTGACACTTTGACCGCTAGTAACGGCTTTAGTGACACTTTGACCGCTAGTAACGGCTTTAGTGACACTTTGACCGCTAGTAACGGCTTTAGTGACACTTTGAACGACAGTAACGGTTTTAGTGACACTTTGACCGACGGTAACGGCTTTAGTAACACCACTGATGGCTGTAACGGCTTTAGTGACACTTTGACCGACAGTAACGGCTTTAGTGACACCACTGCTGGCGGTAACGACTTTAGTGACACCACTGCTGGCGGTAACGACTTTAGTGACACCACTGCTGGCGGTAACGACTTTAGTGACACCACTGCTGGCGGTAACGGCTTTAGTAATACCGTCACCGCCGCCACCGATAGGTTTATTAGGGCCAAATAGGACCCGTAAAATCGCCCGAATAAATCTGGCCACTATATGCAACAAAGTACGTATAAAATCAACTAACGGTGTCAGCAGACCGTAGCTAAATGGGACCAACAGTTGCACCGGCAGTACCCGTAGTCCGCCAACACCTGGTTGTAGTCCCAGTCCTTTGAACAATGGTTTCAGTAAATCAATGTATATATCGACTGTCCAATTGTCCAATTGATTACTGCTAACTACCGGTGCCCTAACCATCCAATCTAGTTTGTCTACTACCATAACATCTATATGAGCCGTATCTATGCTAACTGGGTGTGTGTGTGTGTGTGTAGGTGTGGGTGCGATCCAGATATATATATATATATATAAGTAGATAATAAAAACACAATTAGATTAATAGTAATACAATTTTTTTTTATAATTTAAAATAATTAAATTTAATTTTTATAAAAGAAAATAATAACTGCTATTATTATTAATAGTATTAATAATATAATTATTTATTAATTAATTTTTCTATTAATTAAAAATTATAATAATAATTACCAATTAAAACCATAAGCGATACAATAGTTATCACAATTAGTTTATTGTTGTTGTTGGCCATCATTTGGGTTATATTAGTAGTAGTAGTAAACTATTATTTATTTAACTAAATGTTTTGTATTATTTTTTTTAATAAAATTAGCTAGGTATAAAATATTAATAAATATAAAATATATAGTATAATGTTTTATATAATGTTAGTTGTTTTATTTGTTGTAATAATAATAATTATTTTTTTTATATCTATTTGTAAATTACTAAATAAATAAATATTAATTTAAATAAAATTTTTAAATAGCTTATTATTATTATTATTATCTAGTACTGTTAATTATTGAAAAATTTTTGTAATTATTGCATTTAATCATGAATATGTAAATTTTAATTTCAATAACAGTTTTTTTTAACAATATATAACTAAGTATTTAAACGTTTGGTTTTATTTTAAATTAAATAATAAAATATTATATTTTTCTAATTTCAGTCTAATATATGTATATATAAAAAAAAATTAATATTACTAAAAATAAGTTTTTAATAAATAATCAAATATTTTTTTTGTTGATTAAAATATTTATAAAAAAAAATTAATAAATTATTTATTTTACTTATTTTTGGAAATAAAAATTTGTTACAAAAATAAAATTCATTCAAATTATGTATTTATTTATATATATATATATATATTTTTTAAATTTCTAACTTTAAAAAATCAGTAATTTATTAAAAAAAAAATAAAAATTTAAAATCTTAAATATTAGTTAATTAAATACAAATAAAACAACCAATCAATTGGTTTCATCCTCAGTGGTAGAGTTAGGGTTGTCATGATTGACATGTCTAACCACTACCGCCACCGATAATGGCCCAAAACACACGGCTGGCGACATCCATCAAAATGCGGACAAAATTAACTAACGGTGTCAGTACAGCGTAGATCACTGGAAACAATGGCCAGACAAAGGGCCGTAACAGTTGAACAGGTAGTTCGGGTAGTCCCAGTGCACTCAATAATGGCCGCAACAATTGATTCAAAAAATCAATGAACATATCGGCCGGATTGTTGAATTGCAATTGATTGTTGGCCACTACTACCGGTGCTATCATTATATCTACTGGTGCTTCCCGTTTATCTAGTATAGCATCTACATTATGAGCTGTTACCAAGCTAACTGGGTGTGAGTTAGTGTGTGTGTGTGTGTGTGTGTGTGTGTGTGTGTGTGTGACCAGATTTTTTCACCAAATAAAAAAAATTAAATTATTAATAATAAATTTTTAAAAATGTTTAATTGATTTAAATATAATAGTAAAGTATATTTATAAAGTAATAATAATTAATTATAATAATTAATATAATACTTAACATAATAATTAATATAATAATTATTTAATTAAATTAAAGTTAATTATTATTATTTTTAATAATAATTATAATAATATTATTATTTTTTAATAATTATAATAATATTATTATTTTTTAATAATTATAATAATATTATTATTTTTTAATAATTATAATAATATTATTATTTTTTAATAATTATAATAATATTATTATTTTTTAATAATTATAATAATATTATTATTTTTTAGTAATTATAATAATATTATTATTTTTTAATAATTATAATAATATTATTATTTTTTAATAATTATAATAATATTATTATTTTTTAATAATTATAATAATATTATTATTTTTTAATTATAATAATATTATTATTTTTTAATAATTATAATAATATTATTATTTTTTAATAATTATAATAATATTATTATTTTTTAATAATTATAATATTATTATTATTTTTTAATAATTATAATAATATTATTATTTTTTAATAATTATAATAATATTATTATTTTTTAATAATTATAATAATATTATTATTTTTTAATTAAATAATTACCAATTAAAACAAACAGCAAACAAACAATATTTATAATAATTTTGTTGGTCATCATTGAGTTTTAGTGGTAAACTATTTTTGTATATAAGTTTTTTAGTACTTTTTTTAAATAAAAATTAATGTTAAAATTTAAAGTAATTAATAAATATTAATATTTTATAGTATTAATTTTTAAAATGTTAGTTGTTTAATATTTTTACTAATTGTTGTAATTATTTATTAAATAAATAAAATACAAATAATTTTTTTATTATAGCTGTAAAATATCTTATTATCATTATTATATAATTTTTTAATTAAAAAAATTATTTTGTAATTATTTAGTTTGATTAACAATAATAAAATAATTATTTCATTGAATCATGAATGTGTAAATTAATGTTTTTTTTATAGTTATTAGTTAATAATTTTAATTTTGCTTTTGTTTGTTTTTAAATGTGTTATTTCAATTGAGTAATCAAATTTGTAATCAAATATTATTTTTTACTAATTAATAACTAAAAATTCATAATTAAATATTAATATGTTATATATTTTTTAAATATAATTTTAAATATATAAGTAGTTTAAATTAATATTGAATTTTTTTTATTAATTGGCTATTAGTTATTGAACTTTTTAACTAAAATATTAAAACTTAGTAATAATATCTTAATATATAGAAAATAAATACAAATGCCTATAATGTAAATAAAAATTATTGTTGTATTTAAACATAATTAATTAATTTTAAAAAATAACAACAAAATAAAAAATAAAAAATTAAATCATTTATTAATTATAAATCATAAAAAAAACTTATTTATTTTATTATTTTCAAAAAAAAAAATTTTGTCAAAAATAAATAGTTTAAAAATAAAGTTTGTATTGTTTTTAATTTTCTTACTAATAATAATTAAATATTTAAAAAAAAAAAATTAATTTCTAAATATTACTCAAAAAACAACAAAAAATTAATTAATTAATTAATTAAAACAATCAATTGGTTTCATCATCAGTAGTACTGGTGTTTAGGTCGACATCATCGGTAACATCGGTATCAGTGATACCGTCATCAGTGATACCATCATCAGTGGTGATGACGGTAGCCTTAGTAGTGACACTACCACCGCCACCGCCGCCAGTGATGGCCCGCAAAACACTATCCCAGGCCATCGCCAGAAACCGTAAGACTGGCCAAACTAGTTTCACTAGCTGTAGACCATGGCCTGGCAATCCCAGTGCTTTCATCAATGGCTCAAGTAGTTGATTGAGCGCATTATAGAATACCTGATTCGGATCGATTAACGTATTGCTGGCTACCGGTGCTAATACCATAGCATCCCGTTTCTCGATAATATCATCATTGACATCATCAGTATCATCTACAATATGAGCCGTGTCTAAGCTAACTGGGTGTGTGAGTTAGTGTGTGTGTGTGTGTGTATGTGTGTGTTTGTGTGTGTGACCAGATTTAAACCAAATCAAAAAAATTAAATTATTAATAATACAATTATTTTTTAAAAAAAAAAAGTAATATAAATAGTAAACTATTTTTATAATAATAATAATAATAATTAATATAATAGTTAATATAATAATTAGTATAATAATTAATATAATAATTAATATAATAATTAATATAATAATTAATATAATAATTAATATAATAATTAATATAATAATTAATAATAATAATTAACATAATAATTAACATAATACTTAACATAATAATTAATATAATAATTATTTAATTAAATTAAAGTTAATTATTATTATTTTTTAATTAAATAATTACCAATTAAAACAAACAGCAAACAAACAATATTTATAATAATTTTGTTGGTCATCATTGAGTTTTAGTGGTAAACTATTTTTGTATATAAGTTTTCTAGTACTTTTTTTAAATAAAAATTAATGTTAAAATTTAAAGTAATTAATAAATATTAATATTATCTAGCAACTTTTATAATGTTAGTTATTTTATATTTTTTAATTGTTTAAATTATTATTCAATAAATAAAATAAAAATAATTTTTTTTAATTATAATTGTAAAATAGCTTATTATCATTATTATATACTACTGTATTATATAATTTTTTTTAATTTAAAAATTATTTTGTAATTATTTAGTATTGTAGATATAATTGCATTAAATCATGAATTTCTAAATTTATTTTTTATAATAAAACCAGTTAAGAATGCTAGAAAGCATTATCAGAAAAAAAACTTGACGGTATAAAATATTATGTTCGCAAATTAATTGTCATTTATAAGAAATAAACCACATTTATATAAAATTTTAATTTTATTTTAAACATCAAATATTAAATACAAAAGTATATTTAAAATAAGGATATAATAAATGTTATATATAGATTTATGGTTTACAATACATCGTAAATATCTTGATTTGGTTCAACACATTTTGTGCAAACAAAAGTGCTTTGTGTTGTGTTATTATCCTGCTGACAATTTTGATGAAATCTTTCACCACATTGTGTACAGCGAATCATATTATTATTAAATGTTTTCGAACACAAACAATGTAGAGTTGGTATTGTTATGTATTTGGATTTGGCTTCGGTATTTCGTGTAATTGGCAATGAAATTTGTCCTGATTCATACCATCTTTGTAATCTTTGACGCAAATTGAAACTATTTTCAGTTAGTCTTATTGAACTTGGATTAATACCAGAAATATTTAATGCCATATTCATTAAAGCATAAACACCACAATCATTAGAATTTGGCTGTTTTGTTACTCGCCAAAATTGATATTTTAATTGAGGTGTTATGTCGAGTTGTCTTATATGTGCACTTGCGACGCGTACAATTAATTCGCTAACAGATAATGCGTTAACCGAATCATAAACATTACATGTAATTGTTGTTGATGATGTATATTGAATATTGATGTAAATCCAATGATTACCAGTGTTAACAATATGGTGTAATTCTTGTCCAACATTAGTGAAATAATACTTAGGTTTTAAATATAGATAATTTTGTTGAAAACGATAAGAAGTTTGAAAATTAAGTAAGTTATTATTATTTGCTTGATTGCTAAAAATGACAGCCATTCCATTTGTAATTAGAGAATCGTTTAGCCATCCACTGTTTTCTGATCCATCAAGTAATCCTAAATCACTTGTTACAAGATCTTCATGTAAATAAGTATTTTTTGCCTTTGAAAGCCAAATATTATTTGGTAATTGATGATCTTGTAATTGCGTGTGCTTTTCTATATCTTCTTGTGATAGTCTTAAAGCAGTTATTTTAGAATCTTTCACTTTTAAATAATCTTCAATTGTTTCTTGAGATAATTTAGTTAGTACAACTGAAGATTCTTTAATATCATCTAATCGGTTGTCTTTAAATGTAGCAGCAAAATGACTTTGTTGTGATATTGGTTTTAATGTATTATTAAGATCGTTTTCTTCATTATTTGATGAGTAACTTGATTGAGAACTAACGTCAGTAACACATTCGCTATCGCAAACATCAATCCAAAATGGTATGTGATAGCTTCCATAAAAGTCATACTGATAAATTTTATCATTTTTATTACTTGTAAAAATATAATCAATTTGATTTCTATAATTAGTTGTAACTATATCATCTGATATTAAATATGTCCAATTATATGTTTTATTAGTTAAATTAACTAATGTTTGTCCGCTTTTAGTAGAATAATCAACATTGAAATCGCCACATATTATAATATGTTGAAAATTTGATGTCTTATTAGAAATGTTATTAAGTATATTTTTGAGAGTATCAAATGGAAGACCAGATGATAAATACACACCAACAACTGCAATGTTATAAAATTTGACAAAAGAGATTTCATAATGCCAAGTGGGTTTGTCATTACTATCCATGACAGAGCAAACAAATGCTGCATTAATAGACTTCTTAGCATATATAGCAACGCCTCCATTTGCAATTGTAGAATTTTCTAAGTAAACATGGCTTATAGCTGACAGTTCACCAATATTAGGTAATAAATTGTATTGACTTTTTATTCTTGTTTCTACTAAAATTAGCAAATCAGATGCCAATATGTTGTCATCACTTTGTAAATCTAAATGATTTTTTCTAAATGACTGAACATTTAAGTAAGTAATTGAATAATCATTTTGTACTGATAGAGATAAAGGTTTAATTAATAATTGAAGTTTTGCTTCAGTTTGTAATCTTTGTATTTCATTGAAGATTTCTCTATCACTTTGTTTTGGCTTCAAATTTTCAATTAATTTAAAATCTCCATCCAAGTATAATCCATTAATTGATGTTACTCGAGAACATGCAGTATAAATTAATTCTCGAGGCAAATGTTTAGTTAAATTAACAATAACTCGTTCAAATGTTGACCCCTGACTTTTATGTATTGTCATAGCTTCACAACACACTAATGGAAACTGTGTACGAGTTACGTTTACATTAAGAAATCCACCAATTTGAAAATCTTTCTTTATTGGTACAATCGGTGTCCAAGTCTCTGGAATAAAATTTAGTTTAATATATTCTTTGTACTTTCGGCGAATTTCAAATCCAGAATTTTTTGGAAATTGTATCCATATTGTTTTAATATTTGCAGTATATTTATCTTTATCTATTCTCATTAAAGTACCATAAGCTCCATTAAATAAACCATCAGAGACATCAACATTGCATGTAATCATATATTTTAATCCAATTTTAAAATTTATATTACTCATTAACCCATTTGTATCTTGATATGTCATTTTTTCAATTTTTTCAATAATTTTTTGTCTGTCACTTATATTTTTATATCCTTTTATATCATCAATAGCTTTATTATCAATTAATTCGCCAACTTTTTCTTCGACTGCTTTTGAATTATGTAATGCTACCTCATTATTAGTATAATATAAACAAACTGATTCATTTTTGAAAGAATCTTTAACATTATAGCGAGATTTAAGTAAATTGATGTCACTTTCAGTTAAGGCAGATTTTGCAAGTCTATTCAAACAATCAACAAAATCAATGTCATTTTTTTGTCTCATCACTATTGATAATTCATATGATCTGAATTCTCTCCATAAATAAGGACCGATTATTGCGTTATATCCATCTTTTGATTCTTTAAATGGCCACCCACCACCAACTGGTTTTGCTTGATGAAGATCTCCAATCAACAGTATTGAAATTCCACCAAATGGCAATGTATTTTGAAATATTTCTTTTAGTCTTTTGTCGATCCAATTAAATATTTTATTACTGCAAAGACTTATTTCGTCTATAACTAATAGTTTTAAATCTTTTAGTTTACAGCGCATTGTATTTGATGTATCGGCAGACAATTTATTCAAATTTCCACCAGATATCTGTTGATGGGGAAAAGCTAACGCAGCATGTAATGTTATTCCATCAACATTCCATGCTGCTTTTCCAGTGTATGCTGTTATCAATATTTTAATTGAATCCAAATTTGTTCCAGGTATAGTGTTTATAAAACGAAGTAATGATTGATAAATACATTTGAGCACATGGCTTTTACCAACTCCAGCGGATCCCATTAATATTATATTAAATGGAATTTTTCCCGTTTTAAAGCGATGTAGAATATCCATAGTAATGTTGCGTTGTTCTATATTTAATGATCTCATCATTTTTCTATATTCTTCTTCATCAATTATTTTTGGAACAGATATCCTTTCAATATAAGATTTGGATATGTTTTCATTTGACTTGTCAGATTCATCAAAAATGTTAGCAATAGGAGATCTAATATTTAAAATTTCATGTTCTTTAGAAATTTCTTCTTCCTTAGAATTTTCATTTATATCGTTTTCATCATTTTCTTTTTCATTATCATTGATGGCGTCAAATAATTCTGTTTCTAATAATTGTGGATCAAATAGTTTTAAATTTTCTTTTATTATTTCGATATTGGATTCGTATAATTCTTTGCATTTGTCTTCTTGAAGATCATTTTCTTCATCATTCCAATGAAAAAACAACATTACCATTGAACGATAATAATTAATTGGATCATTTTGTTTATTATATTTTTTGTAGCGAATGATTTTCATTTTTTGTCTTTTTTTCATAAATCCCATTTTATTATCAAGGACTATAATATTTGGCAATGAACTTTTGACATCACTTTCCTCGTTAGATTCATCATCGTCAAAGTCAATTTTATCTGATTCGAGAATTTTTGAAGATATTGACTTGCAATAGTTATATGATGCTGCAAATTCAGCTAAACACAAATTATTTACTCGATCAATAATAACTGGTCTTGCCATATAATGATCTATAAGTCCTTTTATTGATATATCTTTCGAATCACTTGGCAATTCTTCTAAATCTTTTCGGGATTTCAATATTTGAAATCTTTCATTTGGGGGGCCATTATTAATAAATATTGTAACTCTTGACATTCGAGAAATATCCATACTCAATGCGTGATAAACAGCTTCTTGAGCCGATATTTCTGTTCCATTAACTAAAGTGTTGGCTAAATGACGTACTTGTTCTTGAATTGTTTTGTTTCCTTTCTTTGCTTCTTCTGATGCTTGTTTTAATAATAGCGACATTCCACGCATAGATTTACTTATATAGGCACATAGATATTTAACACACGCATATGGATGAAGGCAATATTGTATATCAATATTAGCACGCCATAATTTAAACCAAATTAGATTGTATGCGTTAATATTAACCGCATTTGGTTGACGTTTTAAAAATATCTCTTCGCGTTTGATAGAAGATCTGATGGCATCAATATAATCTGAATGTGACAATTTGGTCATTTTAAGAAAATCGTCAAATGACATATAATTAACAATATTTTTGTTTTCTTTTTCATCAAATGAATTTAACAATTTTTGAATAGAATCAAAGTTGTCTTTATGTTTCTTTTTGTCTTTATCTAAAACATTTTCATCCAATGGTTTCAATATTTTTGTTTTATTCATTGGCGGCATAGGAAATCGATAACGACACGTATTCTTTACTTTAAGACAATTTTCTTTATGTCGATGTATTTGCAACGAATTAATAAGATTTGTTGTGTCTTCATCAACACATTGTGTATCTTCTTCGTCATCTGTATCATAATATGCTGTTGTTGATGTCGATGTGATTTCATCAATAAAGTTTATTACATCTACTTCGCTGTTAACATTATTTTTATCATATTTTGGGGCATCAGATAACCAAAGAAGTCCGTGAATGTGTGGCGAACCTCTATGTTGAAATTCAACACGATAATAACTTTCGATAACACGTTTATTTCCAAAAGCTACTCCAGGTTTTATTATTAGATTGAAAAAATTTCGATATCTGTGTTCAAAATATCTGCTTGAAGTCACTGGGTCTCGCCTTATTAATAATAACTTTTCTTCTCTTTGAAGATTGTTAGCTTCTTCTAATGTTAATGACATATTATTTAAAACTTTGCTTAAAATAACCAGTAGTTCATCCCAAGATGATTCAGCAGCGGATAAAGTAAAAAATAAAGTAGGCAATCCAAGTTGTCGTATCATTGCTATGGTTTCGTCACGTTTTTGTTCCCAATAAGATGGACTTGTTCTAAGTTTCGACATGCTTTTAAATGCCTTGTCTGATGCAATAGCTTGATTAACTTTAGTGCTGTCTAGCGCATCATTAACTGACCATTCAGATTGTCCTTTTATTTTTCGTTTAAAAATATTTGTTGCACTTATAGCCTCATTCCATTGTTTTCGTTTAAATGTAAAAAAAAGATATGGAATATTTTCAGCACATCGGCGATCATATCTTCTTAATTCTGATTTTGCGAAATCTGCGACTGAAAATCGCATAGTTTTGGTAATTAATGGGCGTTCTTGTCCGGCAAATAGTTTAGGAAATGCCAATGAAGCTGCATTAATATCAATCAAAATATTTAAAGGCTTTTTTCCTTCCCCAGGAGCGTATGCTACTCCAACTTGTGGATCTTCACTATCCCAAAGAGTATCTAAGCATCCAACATTATCAGATTCGTCATCATTAATGATAGCAGTCTTTGTGTCTTCTTCTAATTCATTTATTTGAGAAAAGTCTTTGGGAAATCGTTTATACCAGTCTTGTTTTAGTTTAACACCAGCATTTATATAGGCACTTTGTTTAATCAAAAAATTAAGTGCTATCTTTAACTCGTGAGGTCTAACAGTTTTATACAAGTCTTTGTTATCTAATCGTGAAGGATCACTTATTCGTCTTTTTAATTGTACTCTTATAATGTGCAATTCATCGTCAATTCTTGGCAATAATGGAAGCATTGAATTTGGATCTACTGGAACGTTTACAACGTTTCCTTTCATTTTATACTGACCACCTCTTGGTAAATGTAATATTGTTTCGAATATTATTCGTGCGGACACCATCCTTTCTTCTAAGTCATTAAGACTATTAAGACATTCTGGTATTTCTGGAAACATCAATCCATGAGATAAAGATAATCGAGGAATTTTTGCTTTTAATATGTCTTGATAACAGGTATTGCAAAATTGACAATTTTCTTTTAAATTAAAGAAATCGATTTGTGTTTTCTCATTGTCATTCAATTTTATGAAATTAATAATGTTAATAGGACGAATTTGAGTTTTAAACCATAAACATCCACAACAAGAACAGATTTCTGTCGGACCATATAACTTTGCTTCTTCAAATTTTTTGATATTTGAATGATTTTGTTTTATTTCTTTAATTTGTTTTTTAACATCTTTTTCACGATCACGTGTCTCTTTATCTTTAAAACGTTTATCAGCCATTCTTTGTTTATTGGCTTCTCTTTCACGATCACGTGTTTCTTTATCTTTTAGACGTTTTTCAGCCATCCTTAATTTATTTGCTTCTTTTTCACGATCACGTCTTTCTTTATCTTTAAGACGTTTTTCAGCCATCCTTACTTTATTTGCTTCTTTTTCACGATCACGTGATTTTTTATCTTTAAGACGTTTTTCAGCAATTCTTTTTTTATCTGCCGAATTTTTTCGCTTTTTTTTAACGACATCTTCGTTTCCTGAATCAGACATGATTTTTTATCTAAAAAATATTTATTTGAAATTAATTGTTTTAATGTGACCAAATATTTAATGTTGACGCAATTAATAATTTAGCACAAAAAACAAAAATTAAATATTTATTTAAATATTATTTTATTAGCACTAATTCACTGTAATTATAAAATTAATTAGACTTACATGTTGTCTCTTCGATGTCTCGACTCGAACTGAAAATTGAAATTAATTTTTCTCTATTTATAGTGATATTAAATGTTGACGCAATATTTAACGTTGACCCAATATTTAATGTTGACCAAATATTTAATGTTGACGTAATTAATTATTTAACAAACAAAACAAAAATTAAATATTTAAATATTATTATATTAGCACTTATTCACTGTAATTATAAAATAAATTAGACTTACATGTTGTCTCTTCGGTGTCTCGACTCGAACTGAAAATTGAAATTAATTTTTGCCTCTATTTATAGTGATATTAAATGTTGACGCAATATTTAACGTTGACCCAATATTTAATGTTGACGTAATTAATTATTTAACACAAAACAAAAATTAAATATTTATTTAAATATTATTATATTAGCACTTATTCACTGTAATTATAAAATAAATTAGACTTACATGTTGTCTCTTCGGTGTCTCGACTCGAACTGAAAATTGAAATTAATTTTTGTCTATTTATAGTGATATTAAATGTTGACGCAATATTTAATGTTGACGTAATATTAATGTTGACGTAATTAATTATTTAACACAAAACAAAAATTAAATATTCATTTAAATATTATTATATTAGCACTTATTCACTGTAATTATAAAATAAATTAGACTTACATGTTGTCTCTTCGATGTCTCGACTCGAACTGAAAATTGAAATTAATTTTTGTCTCTATTTATAGTGATATTAAATGTTGACGCAATATTTAACGTTGACCCAATATTTAATGTTGACCAAATATTTAATGTTGACGTAATTAATTATTTAACACAAAACAAAAATTAAATATTTATTTAAATATTATTATATTAGCACTTATTCACTGTAATTATAAAATAAATTAGACTTACATGTTGACTCAATAATTATTTATATAATATAAATGTTGACTCAATAATTATTTATATAATATAAATGTTGACAATAATTATTTATATAATATAAATATTACTCAATAATTATTTATATATTATAAATGTTGACTCAATAATTATTTATATAATATAAATGTTGACTCAATAATTTATATAATATAAATGTTGACTCAATAATTATTTATATAATATAAATGTTGACTCAATAATTATTTATATAATATAAATGTTGACTCAATAATTATTTATATATTATAAATGTTGACTCAATAATTATTTATATAATATAAATGTTGACTCAATAATTTATATAATATAAAATGTTGACTCAATAATTATTTATATATATAAATGTTGACTCAATAATTATTTATATAATATAAATGTTGACTCAATAATTATTTATATAATATAAATGTTAATTATTTATATATTATAAATGTTGACTCAATAATTATTTATATAATATAAATGTTCTCAATCAAGTATTTATATAATATAAATGTTGACTATTTATATAATATAAATGTTGACTCAATAATTATTTATATATTATAAATGTTGACTCAATAATTATTTATATATTATAAATGTTGACTCAATAATTATTTATATAATATAAATATTGACTCAATAATTATTTATATAATATAAATATTGACTCAATAATTATTTATATATTATAAATGTTGACTCAATAATTATTTATATAATATAAATGTTGACTCAATAATTATTTATATAATATAAATGTTGACTCAATAATTATTTATATAATATAAATGTTGACTCAATAATTATTTATATAATATAAATATTGACTCAATAATTATTTATATATTATAAATATTGACTCAATAATTATTTATATATTATAAATATTGACTCAATAATTATTTATATAATATAAATATTGACTCAATAATTATTTATATAATATAAATATTAACTCAATAATTATTTATATATTATAAATATTGACTCAATAATTATTTATATATTATAAATATTGACTCAATAATTATTTATATATTATAAATATTGACTCAATAATTATTTATATATTATAAATATTGACTCAATAATTATTTATATATTATAAATATTGACTCAATAATTATTTATATAATATAAATATTGACTCAATAATTATTTATATATTATAAATATTGACTCAATAATTATTTATATAATATAAATGTTGACTCAATAATTTATATAATATAAATGTTGACTCAATAATTATATAATATAAATATTGACTCAATAAATATTTATATAATATAAATATTGACTCAATAATTATTTATATATTATAAATATTGACTCAATAATTATTTATATAATATAAATATTGACTCAATAATTATTTATATATTATAAATATTGACTCAATAATTATTTATATATTATAAATATTGACTCAATAATTATTTATATATTATAAATATTGACTCAATAATTATTATATATAATATAAATATTGACTCAATAATTATTTATATATTATAAATATTGACTCAATAATTATTTATATAATATAAATGTTGACTCAATAATTTATATAATATAAATATTGACTCAATAAATATTTATATAATATAAATATTGACTCAATAATTATTTATATATTATAAATATTGACTCAATAATTATTTATATATTATAAATATTGACTCAATAATTATTTATATAATATAAATATTGACTCAATAATTATTTATATATTATAAATATTGACTCAATAATTATTTATATAATATAAATGTTGACTCAATAATTTATATAATATAAATATTGACTCAATAAATATTTATAAAATATAAATATTGACTCAATAATTATTTATATATTATAAATATTGACTCAATAATTATTTATATAATATAAATATTGACTCAATAATTATTTATATATTATAAATATTGACTCAATAATTATTTATATATTATAAATATTAAGTATAACAAAATGAACAGGTAAAATCATACTTTTGCCGCCATTATTATTAAAATAAAATAATAATTTTGATCTATTATATCTTATTTTTGATGCTCTTCTTTGATAGAATTCTAAACGTTAAAATTTTTACCTAAAATTTTTTACTTTGGCCGCCATTTTCTCTATGTTCCCGAAGAGATATCAAAATTTTAATGCATATTTTTATGCTTACTTTTGATGCTCTATTCAAATCTATACTTAAAAAAATTTTCTTAAAATTTTCTTTACTTTGGTCGCCATTTTGTCTATGTTCCCGAAGAGATATCAAAATTTTAATGCAACTTTTCAATACATTATTAGTAGTCCTCTAACCGAATCTGAAGTCAGAATTTCAAAATTCGCAAAAAAAATGCTACACACACACACACACACACACAAAAAAGGCTCGTATAGATTTCAGAAAACAAAACTTTTCAAGTTTTTTTTGAATATTAGTTAATAATTTTAATTTTGTTTTTGTTAGACTATTGTTTTTAAATTTTTTTTCCAATTGTGTAATCAAATTTGTAATCAAATAATATTTTTTTACTAATAAGTTATATATTTAAAAAAAAGTTTTAATATAATTTAATATTATATAAGTTATATAAATACTTTAAATTAATTTTAAATATTATAATTTTTGTTAAATTGTTAAATTAATATGTTATAAATTAGTTATAAAACTTTTTTTTAATTTAAATATTAAAACATTATAAAAAAATATCTAAATATATAATTATATAGAAAACTCAATTAAATTAATGTAAATAAAATTATTGTTTTATTTAAACTTAATTTATTTAATTTATTAAAAAAAAATAACAAATAAAACAACAAAAACAAAATTAAAAAAAACTTATTTTTTTTAAATTTTTTTATCAACAAAAAAATTATCAAAAAATAATTAATTTAAATACAACAACAAAATTGTTTTGTTTTTAATTTTCTAACTAAAAATCAGTGAATTTTAAAAATTTAATTTTTTAAAAGTTTTTATTAAGTTTTAAGTTTCATCAGTAGTACTGGTGGTTAGGTCGACATCATTGGTAACGGTATCAGTGATACTGTCATCAGTGGTGACGGTAGCCTTAGTAGTGACACCACCGCCACCAAAAACACCGGTAATGGCCCGCAAAACACTGGCCGCGGCCATCCATAGAAACCGGATGACTGGCCAAACTAGTTGACTGACCACTGATTTCAATAGGTCTATACCAAGGCCTGGCAGTCCCAGTGCACCCATCAATGGCTCAAGTAGTTCATTGACCACATCATAGATTAGGTCAAACGGATTGAAATATGTTAACTGATTGCTGGCTACCGGTGCTGATATCATTGCTGTCCGTTTTATAATTATATCATTGACATCATCAGCATCTATATGAGCCGTATCTAAGCTAACTGGGTGTGTGTGTGGGATGTGGGTGCGCCCAGATATATATATACAAAAAAAATATTTTTAATAATTAATAATACAATTTAATTAATATGAAATAATTTATTTTAATATTATTATATTAGTTTTAATTATTATTATTATATTAGTTTTAATTATTATTATTATATTAGTTTTAATTATTATTATTATATTAGTTTTAATTATTATTATTATATTAGTTTTAATTATTATTATTATATTAGTTTTAATTATTATTATTATATTAGTTTTAATTTTTATTATTATATTAGTTTTAATTATTATTATTATATTAGTTTTAATTATTATTATTATATTAGTTTTAATTATTATTATTATATTAGTTTTAATTATTATTATTATATTAGTTTTAATTATTATTATTATATTAGTTTTAATTATTATTATTATATTAGTTTTAATTATTATTATTATATTAGTTTTAATTATATAACTATAATTACCGATTAAAATCAATAGCGAGATAATAGTTATGATAATAATGTTGTTGTTAGCCATCATTGGGTGTTTAGTTAAACTATTTTACTGTATATACTATAGTTATTGTACTAGAAATAGAAATTAGCTAGGTATAATTTTAAAAAATAAAGTAATTTTACTTATAATGCTACAGTTGTTTAAAAAAAATAATAATAAAATTAATATTCAACTAAATATTAATTTTTAGTTTAAACTTATAAAATTGTTTTTTATATACTATTATTGATTTTAATTAGAAAATATATTTTTGTTGTTATAATTATTTGCGTACATTTACAATGATGTTGAAAATAATAATAATAATAATAATAAATATTATTTAATTAAATCATGAATGGCTAAAAATTTAGTTATTATTTTTTTGGTGTTTTAATAATTTATAAAATTTCTAATATCAATAACTGTTTTTTTTGTTATTGTTATTGCTAGACTAAATTTTTTACAATAAAATTTAAGTAATAATTAATAATATACAGATAAATAAATTACATAGATAAATTAATTACATAGATAAATTAATTACATAGATAAATTAATTACATAGATAAATTAATTACATAGATAAATAAATTATATAGTGTAAAATTATTGTGGTTAACATTTTTTTTAAAAAAAATTAATTAATTTAATTTACTGTTGTTTGTTTTTAATTAAACTATTAATTATTATTTTTGACAAAAATAAAATAAACATATTAAACAAAATTTAAAAAAAAAACAATCAATATTTAAATAGAAAAACAAAAAAAAATGTATTTTTAGATTCAATTCAATTAAGTGTTTATTTGTTTTTTGCAATTAAACTTATTAATTATTATTATTTAAAAAAAAATTTTTTTATCAATAATTTAAAAAAAAAATTTAAATCTTTAAATTGTTTATAAAGTTCATGATAACAATTGCAACCGGTACAAATAATATTGCTATTGGTAAGGTTAGTAAGCCTAAAAACGGTACAAACAATGTGAAAAAAATTAATATAATAGTTGGTAATCCTATTATTGTGGATATCTGTTGTTTCAGCCAATCACCCAATGCTGACATCGATTCCGGCTCCAGTAGGTTGTTTGGTATCGACCGTTTGGCAACATTAGCATTGTTGGGGTTGTTGTTGTGTTCAACAGCACCGGCAGCAGCAGCGTCTACCCAGTTGTTTAGGCTAACAGTGCTCAAACCTATATTTACATATATATATATATATATTATCTATTTATATATATTATCTACCTATATATATATTCTATCTATCTATATTATCTATCTATTTATATTTAGTAAAATATTATTTATTTATTTTTTATAAATAATATTTGTGTATCTATTATTACATTATAATAATATATAATAATTAGTATTATAGAAAAAAAAATCTAATTTTTAAATTTATAATTACCGATTAAAACTAAAATAGTTAATAATAAAGTTGTATTGATTTTGTAGGCCATGGTTAGGTACTGTAAAAAACATTTTTAGAAATTATATATATATATATATATATTATTGGCTAATAATTAAAAAAAAGTTAAAAAATAAACTATATAAGTAAAATAATATATTGGAAAAAAATAAAATAATTACTTACTTTGTTAATGTATTACTTTTATTTTGTAAATAACTTGAATTAAATTAAATTTTTAACATCATTTATATATATGTAAAAATTTTTGCTATACTTATTTTTTTTTATATAAAAACATGTTTGATTTTTATTATATAATTTACGAAATATTAATTTGTTATTTTTTTGTTGAAAATAATAATAATAATTTTTCCTAGAATCTATTTATTATACATTTTCTATATACTGTATATACAGTTATATTAAAATTATGAAATTATTAATTATTGATCAATTAATTTTTATGTATTAATGTTTAATTGTTTTTATTTTTGAAAATTTTAAACACTAGTCATTTTAATTGTAATTTTAATATTTTTTAAAATATAGAAAAAAATTTATTACTAAATATATTTGTGTGTGGGAGGGGGTTTAAAAAATTAATTATTATTTTATTATTACCTATTAATCCAAAAATATTAGTTAATAAATTAAAAGTTTTGACAATTTTATAAACATATTAAACAAACAAAATTAAAAAACAAAAATTGTTTTTTAAATTAAATTCAATAAAATTTAGTGTTTATGTGTTTTTTTAATTTAAAAAAATTATTCATTAGTTTTAAAATATAAATATATTAAACAAACAAAATTAAAAAAAAATCAATAAATTTTTAAATAAAAAAAACAAATAATTTTTAAATTCAATTCAATTCAATTTACTATTGATTTATTTTTAATTAAACTTAAATAACTTAAACTTTAATAAATTATTTTTTAAAATTATTTTTTTTTGATAATTTTAAAAATTAAAAAAATAAATCATTTAAATTTGTAAATTGTTTAGAAAGTTCATAATAACCCATGCAAACGGTAACAATAGTATTAGTATAGGGAAAGTTAGTATGCCTACAAACGGCACCAACATTGATAAAAATAATAGACCTATAGGTAATACAATTGGTATTGATAGCAGTTTTTTCAACAAATCACCCAATGATGACATCGATTCGGGCACCTGTAGGTTGTTTGGTATCGACCGTTTGGCAACATTAGCATTGTTGTTGTTGTTGTGTTCAGCACCGGCAGCACCGGCAGCAGCAGCGTCTACCCAGTTGTTTAGGCTAACAGTGCTCAAACCTATATTTACATATATATATATATTATCTATCTATATATATTATCTATTTATATATATTATCTACCTATATATATATTCTATCTATCTATATTATCTATCTATTTATATTTAGTAAAATATTATTTATTTATTTTTTATAAATAATATTTGTGTATCTATTATTACATTATAATAATATATAATAATTAGTATTATAGAAAAAAAAATCTAATTTTTAAATTTATAATTACCGATTAAAACTAAAATAGTTAATAATAAAGTTGTATTGATTTTGTAGGCCATGGTTAGGTACTGTAAAAAACATTTTTAGAAAATTATATATATATATATATATATATATATATTATTGGCTAATAATTAAAAAAAAGTTAAAAAATAAACTATATAAGTAAAATAATATATTGGAAATAAATAAAATAATTACTTAATTTTGTTAATGTATTACTTTTATTTTGTAAATAACTTGAATTAAATTAAATTTTTAACATCATTTATATATATGTAAAAATTTTTGCTATACTTATTTTTTTTTATATAAAAACATGTTTGATTTTTATTATATAATTTACGAAATATTAATTTGTTATTTTTTTGTTGAAAATAATAATAATAATTTTTCCTAGAATCTATTTATTATACATTTTCTATATACTGTATATACAGTTATATTAAAATTATGAAATTATTAATTATTGATCAATTAATTTTTATGTATTAATGTTTAATTGTTTTTATTTTTGAAAATTTTAAACACTAGTCATTTTAATTGTAATTTTAATATTTTTTAAAATATAGAAAAAAATTTATTACTAAATATATTTGTGTGTGGGAGGGGGTTTAAAAAATTAATTATTATTTTATTATTACCTATTAATCCAAAAATATTAGTTAATAAATTAAAAGTTTTGACAATTTTATAAACATATTAAACAAACAAAATTAAAAAACAAAAATTGTTTTTTAAATTAAATTCAATAAAATTTAGTGTTTATGTGTTTTTTTAATTTAAAAAAATTATTCATTAGTTTTAAAATATAAATATATTAAACAAACAAAATTAAAAAAAAATCAATAAATTTTTAAATAAAAAAAACAAATAATTTTTAAATTCAATTCAATTCAATTTACTATTGATTTATTTTTAATTAAACTTAAATAACTTAAACTTTAATAAATTATTTTTTTAAAATTATTTTTTTTTGATAATTTTAAAAATTAAAAAAATAAATCATTTAAATTTGTAAATTGTTTAGAAAGTTCATAATAACCCATGCAAACGGTAACAATAGTATTAGTATAGGGAAAGTTAGTATGCCTACAAACGGCACCAACATTGATAAAAATAATAGACCTATAGGTAATACAATTGGTATTGATAGCAGTTTTTTCAACAAATCACCCAATGATGACATCGATTCGGGCACCTGTAGGTTGTTTGGTATCGACCGTTTGGCAACATTAGCATTGTTGTTGTTGTTGTGTTCAGCACCGGCAGCACCGGCAGCAGCAGCGTCTACCCAGTTGTTTAGGCTAACAGTGCTCAAACCTATATTTACATATATATATATATTATCTATCTATATATATTATCTATTTATATATATTATCTACCTATATATATATTCTATCTATCTATATTATCTATCTATTTATATTTAGTAAAATATTATTTATTTATTTTTTATAAATAATATTTGTGTATCTATTATTACATTATAATAATATATAATAATTAGTATTATAGAAAAAAAAATCTAATTTTTAAATTTATAATTACCGATTAAAACTAAAATAGTTAATAATAAAGTTGTATTGATTTTGTAGGCCATGGTTAGGTACTGTAAAAAACATTTTTAGAAAATTATATATATATATATATATATATATATTATTGGCTAATAATTAAAAAAAAGTTAAAAAATAAACTATATAAGTAAAATAATATATTGGAAATAAATAAAATAATTACTTAATTTTGTTAATGTATTACTTTTATTTTGTAAATAACTTGAATTAAATTAAATTTTTAACATCATTTATATATATGTAAAAATTTTTGCTATACTTATTTTTTTTTATATAAAAACATAAGTTTGATTTTTATTATATAATTTACGAAATATTAATTTGTTATTTTTTTGTTGAAAATAATAATAATAATTTTTCCTAGAATCTATTTATTATACATTTTCTATATACTGTATATACAGTTATATTAAAATTATGAAATTATTAATTATTGATCAATTAATTTTTATTTATTAATGTTTAATTGTTTTTATTTTTGAAAAATTTTTACACTAGTCATTTTAATTGTAATTTTAATTTTTTTTATTAAATATTGAGAAAAATAAGTATTACTAAATCTGTTTGTGTTTATATGGGGGGGGGGTATTAAAAAAAATTAATTATTTTATTATTATTATAATATAATACTTAATAAATAATATTTACCTTAATTTAATGAATATATTATACTAAATTATATTAAATACGAAAATTTAAATAAATAAAATATTTATTAGTAATTTATATTTGTTAATGTATTAATATTACACTAATATATTTATACTGAAACTAATTTTTTTTTATAATTAAAATTAAACTAAATATTTTATATATAGAGGGGGGGAAGCAAATTATGTTTAACCTATATATTATAGTTTTATGCTAAAAAAAACAGTTTACAAATATTTAACTAATATATCTATCTCACTTTAATATATATAACACATATATATTAGTATATATATATATTAGACTTAATATTATATAAACTAATATAATTTAAAATCAAATCAATTATTGAAAAAAAAATAAATAACAACAACAAAAATAAACAAAAATATTCAAATAATAATTAAATTAGTATTAACTAATAGACAAAAAAAAATAATTACATAAAAAATTTATTTTTTTTCAAAAATAAAACTAGAAAAAAAGCTATTTAATTAATTAGAATATAATTATTTTATTTTACTAATTAATTAATTCATATTACATATACAGTATAATAATTACATATTAATATATATATATATATAAATAATAAATTTTTTTCAACAAAATATTTTTAAATTTTATTAATTGTTTTTTTTCCAAACAAACAAAAAATAATTCAATTTATTTTAATTGTCTGTAAAGAAATCCAATAAACTTAAACAATAGTTTCATTAGGGGATCAGCTATTAGTCCGATTACGGGTATATGGGACAGTCGTATTAGTAAGGGTATAATATATGCATAGGATACTGATACTACCAGGCCAGTCAATAATTGTAAAAATTTTTGTTCATTGGTATCGGCTATATCTGGACGGGTAGTAGTAGTGGGTGTCGACATCATTGTTGTTGGTGTTGGTGTTACCGATTGTTTGGTAACACCATCATCACTATCATCAGCAGCAGCAGCAGCTAAAAAGCTAACTGTGCTCAAACCTACATGTTTAATAACACATACATATATATATATATATATAGAGTATAAATAATAGTTTTATAATAATAATAATTATTAATTAATTAATTAATTTATCTATTTAATATAATTACTATTTATTATCTATTTAATTTATTTGTTTATTTTATTTAATTTAATAATATTAATAATTAAATTAAATTAAATAATTAATTAACTAAATAGATAAATTAATTTAATTAAGATAATTAAATTAAATACAAGATAAATAGAAAATATATTGTGTAAAAATGTAAAAATATAGTCAACTATTAATTTTAATTTAATATAATTAAAGGTTATTATTATTACCTATTAAACCAATAATAGTTAATAAGTTAACTGTTTTGATAATTTTGTAGGCCATGGTGTATATGTGTACGGGTAATTTGAACAAGTCACTTATAATTGTTTTTTAATAAAAAAAAAATTAAAAAATATATTGTTGCAAAATATTACTATGAAATTAAGTACTTATAAAATATAATTTGAAAAAATAAAATTAATTTTTTTTAATTGCTAACTTGATTTAATTAAGTTAAATTAAAATTTAATTTTTAYTTATTATTATTATTATTATTATTACTGTTATAAGTTATATAGGATTATAATTATGATTAGTTTATGAAAATTAATTAGTTTCAAAAWAATAATAATAATTTTGCCTAAAAATCTATTACACAATTAATTTTAAAGTTTGTATAATATATAAATAAATTACAGTTATATTATAAAAATTATGTAATATTATTATAAATTAATTACTAATAGTTAGGSTACTATTGCTAAATGTTGTTTTTCTAGATAATTTTTGAACTAGTCACTTTATTACAACAAAAAATAAAATAAAAAAATAAACTAAAAATCATATGATTACAAAAASAATAATTAAATTAAATTTTTAATTAATAATCTATGTAKAAATTAACTTAATATATATATATATAGGTACTAATTGATTGAAATATCAATTTAAATTATTGCTAATATAACAAACAATTTGTTTGTTTTTTTTTTGAATTATTTAATTAGATTTTATTTKAATTATTATTATTTTATTTTTGTTTAAAAAACATATATACCGTACATAAWTATTTTTGAAAATTTTTAATAAAAAAATTAATTTTTTATATGGATTTATTAATTAATTTTATAATAATAATAATGTTAAATAATAAATTAAATAAAAATATATATATAATTTATATACAATATTTATTTATAAATATTATAAACTAGATTATTATTTAGATTTTATTATTATTATTATTATTTTTGTTAAAACAAACATATATAAATACATAAATATATATTAAAAAAAATTAAATATTTAAAACTAAATTAACTAATAATGTTAAATAAATAAACACTTAACATTTAATTTATAGATATTTATTTTTTGAAAATATAACACAAAAAATAAATCAAATAATTTGTTTGAATGGGTGGGTGTGTATAGTAGTATACATTATAAGTATTATACCCCCCACCCTCCCCCCCCCCAAAAAAACCCCTTTTTTTATCCTTCAGTAGTTTCCTCTGTTGATGTCTCCTCYGATGTCTCACTCCATGTCTCCTCTGAAGTCTCACTCCATGTCTCCTCTGATGTCTCATCCGATGTCTCCTCCGATGTCTCACTCCATGTCTCCTCTGATGTCTCATCCGATGTCTCCTCTGATGTCTCCTCCGATGTCTCCTCTGATGTCTCAYYCSATGTCTCCTCTGAWGTCTCCTCCATGTCTCCTCTGATGTCTCATCCGATGTCTCCTCCGATGTCTCACTCCATGTCTCCTCTGATGTCTCATCCGATGTCTCATCCGATGTCTCCTCTGATGTCTCCTCCGATGTCTCCTCTGATGTCTCCTCTGATGTCTCCTCTGATGTCTCCTCCGATGTCTCCTCCGATGTCTCCTCCGATGTCTCCTCCGATGTCTCWTCCGATGTCTCCTCCGATGTCTCACTCCATGTCTCACTCCATGTCTTAGTTGATGTCTCACCTGATGGTGAACTACTACTACYACTACTACTACTACTACTACTACTACTACTACTACTACTACTACTACTGTAATCAATAGATGGATCAGTAGTAGTAGTAGTAACGCCGTCTACTAGGCTATCGCAGCCGCCCAACAGTCCGCATAACAGTCCCCTAACCAAAAATATTACCGGTGTTAATATACCCCTTAACCCTGGTGTCAGTCCATCGAGTATGGGTGTCAATAGTCCACGCAATATGTTACCCAATAGTAGATCCAATAACGGTATGATCGATGGTTTCAATAGGCTATGCAATAGTTGGACAATCGGTTGCAATAGATTGCCAACCAATGGTATACTCAACAATGGTTTCAAGATTTCCAATACGGGTAACAATGATTGGCCAATTAGCGGACCTAACAGTGAGTTTAATAGGCCGATGATAGTGTAGGCCCGACTCAATTGATTGGACTCTACCGGTACTACCGTTTCCCGTCGGACAACATTGATAACAGCGGCCGTATTCAAGCTAACTGTGCTCACGAAATATGAATAGATAGTAGTAATAATCATATTATTATTAGTATAGATTAGTTAATAACATTGAGGGAGGAATGGGTGGGTATGGTTTGGTGGGTGTGTGGATATGGGGGGTAAAATAATGGAGGTTTTTTAAGGATCTATACACTTAAAAATAGGGTTATAATAAGTTATAATGTAATTAAATATAAATTAAATAATAATAGATATATAGTATTTAATTTAATAGTAATAATCATATTATTATAGACTAGTTAATAACATTGGGATTAGGAGTGGGTGGGTATGGTTGGGTGGGTGTGTGTGTGTGTGGATATAGGGGGTTAAATAATGGGGGTTTTTAAGGATCTATACACTTAAAAATAGGGTTATAATAGGTTATGTAATGTAATTAAATATAAATTAAATAATTATAATTATAATAATAATAATTACCTGTTAGACCATAAATAGTTAGAAAAGTTATCAAAAATTTATAGGCCATAACTGTATATATATATATATATTCAATATATCTATATATATTGTAAATTATATATATATGTGCTAGTTGCTTTTTATTTTTATTTTTTTTTAAAAAAAGCACTATCTAGCATAATAAAATAATGGCATATTAAAAATAAATTTTATGCATAGACTTTTATATATTAAATTTAATCTACACTAAATGTTATAATAACTATTATAGAATATAAATATGCATGATCATTTAATTTTTTTAAAAAAAATTTTAATTTTTTTTCACATTTTTTTTAATATTAATTAATTAAGTAATATATAAAAATATTACTACTACTACTAATACTACGTTAATTAATTATTGTTTTTTTTAATAATAATAATAATAATAATAATAATTGTACAATAGTAGTGTGTATGTGTGCGTCAAAAAATTAAAATTATTTACAAATATTTATTATTTTTTTAAAAAAAAAATTATAATCAAAAAAAAACATTATTAATATATTTTAGATTTTATTTTAATTATTTTTTTTGTTTATAAAAAACACTTCTAAATAAACATATAGAAAATTATAATTAATAAACTAATTTTAATTTTAATTTTTTTGGATTAATTAATTAATTTAATAAAAACAATAATTTTAAATAAAAAAATAAATAAATAAAAATACATTTAATTTATAGAAATTTATTTTTGAAAACAAAAAAATCAATTAAATAATTATGTAAATAATGTAATTTTTTATTTTGGAAAAATAAAACAAATCTATAATTTTATTTACTATTTTTTAAAAAAATATATTAAATATATTAATTTATTATAAAAAAATTAATTATTTTACAATTTAAAAAAATTAACAATAATTTGATAGAAAAAATATAATATTATTATTATTATTAAAAAAAAATATATACATTATATTTGCGTCAATTATATTTTAATAAAATTCAAAGTCTAGAAAACAAAATAAATAAATTTTATTAATATTTATTATTTAAAAACAAATTATACTGTATTAAAAAATAAATTTAATTTATTATTTAAAAAAAAACAATTTAGATTTTAATTTTATTATAATTAAAAAAAAAAAAAAAATTTTGATTTATGATAAATAAATTTGTTAAATATTTTTATTTTTAAAATTTTTCATTTATCCATCAATTAGTTTTCCTCAGTTGATGTCTCATCCCATGTCTCTGTTGATGTCTCATCCCATGTCTCTGTTGATGTCTCATCCCATGTCTCACTTGATGGTGAACTATCATCATCATCACCATCAGCTGATCCAGTATAGTCATCATCATTATCATCAGCAGTGGTTGAATCATCTATTGGACTACCAGTGCTTAGATCACCACTACCACCATCACCATCACAGCCGCCTAACAGACCGCACAACAGTCCCCTAACAGCCAACAGTATAGGTGTTAGTAAACCCCTGAGCGCTGGTGTCAGTCCACCGAGTATGGGTGTCAATAGTCCCGACAGTATGGGTCCCAATAGACCGGCCAGTCCCCAGACTAATGGGCTCAACAAACGAAACAATAGACCGACAATCGGCTCCAATAGATTGCCCAAAATCGGTACGCTCAACAATGGCCGGAGTATTACAAGTACGGGCATCAATGCCGAACCAATCAGCGGACCTAACAGTGCTGTCAGAAAGCCGATTATGTTGTCGGCCAGTGTCAGCTGATTGGACTCGGCTGCCACTACCGGTGCCACTGATAGTTGTACATTACGTTTGGCTATAACATGATGGCCGACATCGATAACAGCGGCCATATTCAGGCTAACTGTGCCCCCAATGAAATGGACAAATATATTGTATAATTATTATTATTATTATTATGGGTGGGTGGGTGAGTATTGTTGGTTGGTTGGGTGGGTGGGTGAGTGGATAAGGGTTATTATGGTTTAGGATATAATATTGGGATTATATTTAATTATGATTAGAATAATATATAAAATGATAGTTAGTATTAGTAAATATTGTTATTAATTCAAAAAAAAAATAATAATTTTTAATTACTAAAATTATAATAAATACTAATAATATTTTAATTATAATTACCTATTAAACCGTAAATTGTTAGAAAAGTTATCAATAATTTGTAGGCCATAACTATTTATTATACTATATATTTATATATATATAACTTTATATATATATATTGATAGTCAAATATAATTAAAATTTATTAAAAAAAAAACTATTATAATAACTTTTGGTGATATGATTATTTTATTTTTATTTTATTTTTAAAAAAAATAAATAATATAAACTAGTTGCTTTTTATGTTTGCACTGTCTAGGCTAACGAAATAATGATATATTAAAATTTTTATGCATAGATTTTTATATACTTTATTTTACACTAAAATTTTTTTAAAAATTAATAATTGCATTTAATAAGCATGATCATCTAATTTTCTAGATTTACACAATATTTATTATTTTTTTTAAATAAATAATTTTTTTAAGTAATATACAGTATATATATATACATATACGTCAATTAATTATTGCTAATTTTTAAAAGCAATAATTATATATTAAATATAATTGTACATGTTAAGTTTTTTTTAAAAAAAAATTATAATACCACTAAAAAAATTATTAGTAAAATATTTTAGTTATTTAAAATTTAACATTTTTTAATCAAAAAAAAAACTTTATTAATAATTAATTAATAAAAGAATTGTTTTTGTTTATAAAAAATTTAATTTAATTAAGATTTTATTTTTGAAAAATAAAACAAATCTATAATTTTATTTACTATTTAAAAAATATATGTATATTAAATAAATTAGTTTATTATCAATAAAATAATTATTTTGCAATAATAATAATAGTTAAGTACTTTATGAGTATAATTAGTAATTTAAAAAAAAATAACAATGAATTGATATAAAAATTATAATATTATTATTATTAAAAAAAATTTTACATTATATTTGCGTCAATTATATTTTACTAAAATAAAAGTCTAGAAAAATTTTTTTATTAAAAACATATTAGACTGTATTAAACAAAAATTTAATTTATTATTTTAAAAAAAACAAAAAACAATTTAGACTTTAATTTTATTATAATTTTAACAAAATTTTTTAATTTATGATAAATATTTTTTTAAATATTTATCAAAAATAAATTATACTGGATTAAACAATAATTTAATTTATTATTTTTTATTTAAAAAACAATTTAGATTTTAATTTTATTATAATTTTAACAAAATTTTTTAATTTATGATAAATATTTTTTTAAATATTTATTAAAAACAAATTATATTGTATTAAACAAAAATTTAATTTATTATTTAAAAAAAAACAATTTAGATTTTAATTTTATTATAATTTTAACAAAAATTTTTTTATTTATGATAAATATATTTAAAAAATATTTATTTTTTTTTATCAATCAATTAGTTTCCTTCAGTTGATGTCTCATCCCATGTCTCAGTTGATGGTGAACTATCATCAGCTGAATCAGTAAAAACAGGGCCATCATCGCTACCATCATCTATTGGACTACCAGTGCTTAGATGATCACCACTATCATCATAACAGCCGCCCAACAGACCGCACAACAGTCCCCTAACAGCCAACAGTATAGGTGTCAGTAAACCCCATAGGGTTGGTGTCAGTCCCCCGAGTATGGGTGTCAATAGTCCCCACAGTATGGGTCCCAGTAGACCGGCCAGTCCCCAGACTAATGGTCGCAACAAACGAAACAATAGACCGACAATCGGTACCAATAGATTGCCCAAAATCGGTACGTCCAACAATGGTCGGAGTATTTCAAGTACGGGCAACAATGCCGGTCCGACCAGCGGACCTAACAATGCTGTCAGATAGCCGATAATGGTGTCGGCCAACGACAGCTGATTGGACTCAGCTGCCACTACCGATACTACCGCCGGTGCCAGTGATTGTACATTACGTTTGGCCATAACATCGATAACAGCGGCCATATTCAAGCTAACTGTGCTCTCAGAAAATATATAATTAATTAATTAATATTATAATTATAGGATAATTAATAAAATTATACAATTATTGTTATATATATATATATATATATAACTTGTAATTAAAATATTAATTTTAAATATTAAAAAAAAACAATTACCTATTAGACTATAAATAGTTAAAAATGTTGTCAAAAATTTATAGGCCATGACTTTTACTTAGTTGTTTTGTGGATTTTTTTTTATTAAATAAAAATTAATTGATTAATATTAAAAAAATAAAATAATGAATAATAAAAAATATTATAGATTTTCAATTGCTATGAATAAAAAAACTATTTTATTAAATATATTTCTAATATCACAAAACAACTAAATAGTGTATATATATATATGATATTAAAATTGAAACACAGTTTTTATATACTTTACTTTTAGTATTTTTTAAATAATAATAATAATAATAATAATAATAATTTGTAATAGCATGATCATCTAATTTTTATTTATTTATTTTACTGTTGTATAGTTGTTGTAATAATTTTTATTAATTTTAATTCAACTATTATATTTTAATAATAATAATAATTTTAAAAATATTATTATATAATATATGACGTAGATTATAGATTAAATATATATTTATAATTATAAATTATTTGTAATTTATTTAAAATTATATATTTTAAACATTATTTAATATATTTTATAAGTTTTCAACAATCAGTATATTTTTTTTAAAAATATTTAATTATAATAAAATAATTTAATTAGATTAAAAATTATTACAGTAAAACTAAACTAAAATATTATTAATTATATAAAATTTTAATGCAATTTTTAGTTAATTTAGTTAAAATAAAATATACTAGTATATATCTAAAAGTTTATTTTTTTAAAAATATGTAGCAATAAAACTAACAATGAGTTGTTATAAAAAACTTAATTTTAAATAATCATTATATTTGCGTCAATTAAATTTAATAAACTAAAATTTTTATTACAAAATAATTTTATTAATCAGTTTTATATTTTATTTTATTTAAATACTAATCTTTTTATAAAAAATAAATAATTATTTATTTAATAAAAATATTTACAAAAACAAAAAATATTATAATTTAAAAAAGTAATATTATATTATATATTATTTGAATTTAATTGTTGTAAAACCAAAAATATTTGTTTTTAGTTAAATATAGTAAAATAAAGTTAATACACAAAACACACACACACATACACACACACATACACATACACACACATACAAACACACACATACACACACACACACACACACACACACACACACACACACACACACACACACATACAAACACACACATACACACACACACACACACACACATACACACACACACACATACACATACACATACACACACATACACACACATACACATACACATACACACACACACATACAAACACACACATACATACACATACATACACATACATACACATACATACACATACATACACATACATACACATACATACATATATATATATATATATACATACATACACTCATACACACACATAAATACACACATAAATACACATAAATACACACATACACAAACACACACGCATATATATATACACTTGTATTTTATACATACATGTAAGTGTATACTATATATATATACTGTATATACACTTACATACTGTACATTTACTTTATTATCAATTTAGATAAACTACCAGTGTCATCTATATTATGTTAATGTTCATTAAAAAAACAAAAAAAATATTTAAAAAACTAATTAAATAAAATATATATATTACATATCTATTATAAGTAATATTATAATACAAAAAAAAATAAAATAATAAAATAAAATTTCAATTAGACTTCACTAGAATAGAGAATCTGTTGGGGTTTGGGTGTACTCATCGATCGGACAGTTACTAAATTACCGGCGCCGGCACCACCACTACCACCACCACCACCAACACCAGGTGCCGGTCCAAAAGTGGCCAACCTGTTGGTCCCGTTGCCGGTAATTGTATTGCCGATAACCGATGGCGGCGGCGGTATCGATGATAAGCGGGTCGATTGGCGTTTAGTTGGGCGGCGACCGTTACGGCGGCACCAAAACAAGCACAGGCCTACCAATAGGGTACCAGTGCTGGCGACTATCATAACCGATCCAAATACTAGAAATACTAGACCATAGTTATAGTATTGATCCAATTGATAGGCCCATGTTATAAACAGGACAATACCGAACCCCAGTAGTATAGCACCGGTAGTTAGCAATAGTATCAGTGTTATGATTGTCATAATAGCCGGTGCACTACTAATACTACTACTACTACTACTAGTTGGTAGTCTATTGTTGACCATTATTATTGGATTATTAAATTTTATTAATTTTTATTAAAAAATTATATTAAATTTAATACACATTTTTTTAACTATATATATATGACATTATATATCATATATATAAACAATTATATAATAATTAGTTTATATATATTTATTTATATTTAGTTAGTTATACAAGTATATAATGTTTTAGTTAATTACAATTACAATTATAAATAATAATAATAATAATATAAGTTAATTAGTATTTAACAACAATAATAATATTATATTATTATTAATAATTAATATCAAGTTTTTTATTAGTATTATTATGTTTTTAAAAAAAAATCAAGTACAATGATTTAGCAAATATCTATTTACAATATTTACTGTATATATATATATATATATAATGTTTTTTATATTTAATATTATAAATATGGCATAGTTTAGTAAAACAGTAAATTATATTATAATAAATAAAATATTTTATTTATTATATCTTAAGATTCATATATATAAATAAAAAATTTAAAATATTTTTGTGAGTCAATAAAATAGTCAAAACAAAAATATTTTTCAAAACAAAAAAAACAATTATTTTTGAATATATATTAAAAGTTTTTTAATAAATACTGTAATATTTATATACATATATAATATTATTTATATATGTTTTTATTTTATTTTTTTTGAAAAAAATATATTATATTATAATATAAACTAATTAAACATTTCAATAATAATTATTAAAAATATTGATAAATATTTTTAACAACAAAAAAATTCACATAATTTTTTGAATACATAATAAAAAATTTTTTAAAAATACTGTAATATTTATATTGTAAATAATATTATTTATATATGTTTTTATTTTATTTTTTTTGAAAAAATATATTATATTATAATATAAAAAAAATATTATTATTTACTTATGAATAAAATGCTGAATTAAATTTAATATTTGTATCATATTTACTGTTAGGTTGTCGTTGTTGTTGTTGTTGATTAAAATTATTATTATTATTATTATTATTATTTGCTAATAATTTTTTACGTGCAATTAATATGAATATGATAGATAGTAGACTGGCCAAAATTAGGACTGATCCAAATACTAGTATAACTATGCCCATGCTAAATAATTGTTGATAGCAAGCAGATAATATCAATAGTATACCCAGTACCAATAGGGCTATACCGAAAAATAGGGAGCACAGGGATGTAAACCATGAGATAACTGTGTCGTTCATATTGTTTATTATTTAATATTAATAATAATAATAATAATAATTATTATTATTATATATATATATATATAAATATATTTGTCTAAAAAAATAAATAATTTTAATTAGTAAATAAATTTTACAATTTATTATTAATTTTGTTTGTTTGAAAAGTTTATAATAATTTAAAATAATAATAGTTTACTTACATATACTGTATATATATATATATAAATGTCTAAAAAAATAAATAATTTTAATAATTAAACAATATATTAATTATTATTATTATTGTTTGTTTGAAAAGTTTAAAATAATTTAAAATAAAAATAGTTTACTTACATATACTGTATATATATATATTTATATATTTATATATGAATTTTGTAAATAAATAATATTTTTATTTATAATAAAATTATTTATTATTTTTAATATTATATATACAGTAGACTACTGTATATAAATTTATATATCAATATAAGAGACATATTTATAATGATATAGCAATTATTATTATTATTTTATTATATATATTATTATTATTTGTTATATTTGTATTCAATTTTTTTCTAAAGTAATGATAAAAAAAATTTTGCTAAAATAATTAACAGTTATCTACTATTACTTATATATAATATATTTATAAATTATTAATTAAGTATTATTATTATTGTGTTTTAGTATATGTTTTTTTTAAATTAAGTTTATTTTCCTATTTTCTATACAAAATTATTTATACAATTATATATTGTATATTCATATTATTTTACTAATAATATATTTTATTACTGTTTATAATAAATATTTTTAGATTAAAACAAAAATTACATGTATATTATTGTACTGTAATTAATAAAATACAAATTATATAGTATTATATATATATATATATAATTATATTAAATAATTTTAAAATTAGTGCCAATAATTAGTACATTTAAAAAAATTTAATATATTTTTTAATTGTGCGCAATTGCAATGTTATTATTATTATTATTATTATCAATGTCAAATTAAGATAAAATTGATCATATGATGATATACAGTATAATTTTATAATAACTAAATAAAAATTAATTAATTAATATTATAAACAAATATTTTTGTTTAAATAAAATAATATAATATATATAAACAACTAGTGATTAAATAAAATTAATAAATGTTTTGTTAAAAATTAATTATTAATATATATATATATATTAAATTAAATTATTATTATTATCAAAAAAACCTTCAAATAAAATGCCAATAATACAGGTGTCGACAACACTGGCCCGGAGTCAGATACCAGTGCCGTTTGTCCGCCAAACGGCCCAACTATTGTGCAAACTGTTTGATAAACCAATGAAATCAATAACCGTTTCGATAAATTGCGATCAACTAATGTTTTCGGGTAATTATTATTAATAATATTATTTGTTGAACTACCTGTCCTCATGTGTGTGTGTGTGTATGTGTGTGTGTGTAATGTGTGTGTGTGTGTGTATGTGTGTGTATGTGTGTGTATGTGTGTGTATGTGTGTGTATGTGTGTGTATGTGTGTGTATGTGTGTGTATGTGTGTGTATGTGTGTGTATGTGTGTGTATGTGTGTGTATGTGTGTGTATGTGTGTGTATGTGTGTGTATGTGTGTGTGTGTGTATGTGTGTGTATGTGTGTGTATGTGTGTGTWTGTGTGTGTATGTGTGTGTATGTGTGTGTATGTGTGTGTATGTGTGTGTRTGTGTGTATGTATGTGTGTGTATGTGTGTGTGAATACTAACTGTCCAATCGGTATATATTTATATATTAATTAATTAGGCAGTGATCCGGATCAACAACAACCTAACAAACCGATAGCCGTGTCTACCGTCAGAAATATTGGCCAAATGACAGCCGATAGTAATCGTCGGGCCACTCGTGAACTGACCAAACTTTTTCGGGAACAGTTGGCTATAGGAGAGTCGGAAATTAAGTTTGTTTTTATTGAGTTGTCGGCCGAAAATTTAGGACTTAACGGCCAATTGAAAAGTGATTTATAAATAATAATATGAATAATAATAATAATAATAATAATAAAAGATATTAATTATTAATAATAATTATAACTTAAAAACTATTTACTAATAATTAGTTTAATGTTTTATTTTTGTTGAATAATTTTTTTATTGAAAATTATATAAAGTTTGAGAAATAATTTATTTTATCTCTATTTTTATGATTTATCTTTTTTTATATAAATAATAGTTTTTTTTCATTTGTAATAAATTGTTGATTTTTATTTGATTTTGTTTTAATTTTTTAAAAAACAAACATTTAAATATTTATTTAGCTAATTAAATAAACTTTATATATATATCTATATATATATATATTGTTATTATTATTTTATTTATTATTAATAGTTGAAAAAATGTTAACTATTAAACAAATAAACAACAACATTAATAATAATTATATTTTAATATACTCATTAAAATTTGTTTATTTCAATTAATTATTAAATTAAAAAAAATACAATTTTTGTTTAATAAATCAAATAATTATTAATCACTAACAACAAAAAATGTAAAGTTTATATACAGTATATAATTTGTTTTCGGTTATATTATACATAAAGTTTCACATTTTTAATTTTAAAAAAAAAATTATTAATAATTAATTATCATAATACAGTATATTTTTAAAAATATAATATTATAAGACAAATTTTTTTTCAACAATATATATATATATATATTGCCCGGGGGTTTATAGTAGCAAACTATATGTATTAATAGTTAGAAATATTATAACATATAAATGTGATAATTTAATAATAATAATATATTTGTATAATATATGTCTAATGTGTGTGTTTTTGTAAAATACATATTAAATTACAATTAAAAACAGTTTATTTTATTAAATTTTCTAATATTATTATTATTATTTTAAATAATAATTTTCAAAATATTAAATAACTTAAGTGTTAACTAATTAATAAATCTAAAAAAAATTGCATTTAATTAAACAAATAAAATTAAAAATATTAATTAAAATAAAAATTATTATTTATATTTTAACATGCTTAACTAATCGCTTTAATATCCGACCAACATATGTACAGTTTAGTCTACATAGTTGTACCCATAGTTGATTATTATCAGTCAAATCAATTAAATCAATATATTTAGCAATGAATTCAATTGATTTATCAATAATATTTGTATCACTACTACTACTACTACTACTACTACTTGTATTACTATTACTACTACTACTAGTGTTGTCAAACTGTATGAATAACTGCAATGTTTGGATACAATTACCGGGTGTTAGCCTAAAATATAGATAATGTTCGCATAGATCACGTAAATCTGGGACCAGATATTTATTGGCCACATATAGCAAATCGGTGGCCAATCGGTCCAATTGACACATCAAACGACCGAAATAAAGAAATTGGAGAAATATTTCCATTGTATCGGCGGTAATGTCATCGATAACTAGTTCACGATCACGTGATTCCTGCCATTCCCTGTTCATAAACATTGTATAGAATACCTCTGAACGGGCACTCAATAGTGAGCGTGTAGTATAAAATAGACGATATTTTCGGGATTCATTGGTTGTCCCGTTCAGCGATTCCCGACATTTGATTAGACAATCGCTTAGTTCCGGTTGATTATAACATTTTGCGGGAAAATTAGTGTTAACAGCAAGTAGTCCTGTTTTAGCAGGATTTTCAATGATAAACATTAGCAATAATTTTATATATTTTTGATCCCGGTGCTCCTGTTTAGCTAGGTCATAGTTTAATTGTTGGGTAATTTGATCAAGGTTATTACGTAATTGAAACTTGCTAGTTTGTGTATCAATGTAATTAACCTTGCTACTATTATTATCATCATCATCGACAATAAAATTTTCACCAATATTATCCAATAAATAAATTGTTAATTTACACTGGGCATTTTGTATGTTTGATTCATGTACATTTAGGCTAACCCTAACCAATTTATCCATGGTTAATAGTTGTACACTTATGTTCAGGGTAATTGATGCAATTGTAATTGTCTGGCTTGTAATTGTTGTACCTTGGTAAAATTGATCCAGATCATTGATTATAAATTTCAAACATGGCTTATAGTATAGATTGTTTTCGCAATAATCAAATTTATCTAGTTGATTTATTGAATTGTTTGTTATAATTGCCATTATTATTATTATTCAGATAATTTAATTATTAATAATTATTATTATTAAATTTAAATTATAAAGTAATAACTATTTTTTAATACTCTATTAAATTGAAATAATTAATACAAAAAATTAAATAAAATATTACTGTATTTTGTGTAAAACAGTCTATTAATTAAAAAATAAATTTAATAATGTTTTTATTAAATATTATCACAAAACAAATATCACAAAAAAATATGTCACTAAAAATAAGATAATAATGTATTAATAATTTTTATATTATTTTTATAATAATATATAGATATTTTTAATATTATATGTTTTATTTTATTTTATGTTTTTTTAATAAACAAGATAGTAAATTACAATTAAAAACATTTTTATTCAATAATTTAAATAATTTGTAAAAACTATTTAAACTAAAGACATCTATAGTTTCATTAATTGACTATTATTTATATATATTTTTTAAAATAATAAAAATATTAATTATTATTATTATTAAAACTTTAATATTAATTATTTTTGATATAATAATTAGAAAATTATTGCGAACTATAAACTAATAAAAACTAATAGTTAAATACTAATTAACTACATATTACAATTGTAATATTTATTTAATATTTATTTAATATTTATTTATTATTTAATTAATTTTAAACCAAATAATTATACATTACTTATAAGTTTAAAAAAATATATTTTATTTATTATAATTTTAAATCAAATTAAATTAAAATAGAGAGAGAGAGAGAGAGAGAGAGAGAGAGAGAGAGAATAATTATTTAAATAACAAAATGTATTAAAATTATTTAAAATACATTAATAATTAAATAAAACAAATAATTTTAAAAATAAAAACTTTAATAATAAAATAACAAATAATTTTTTTAAGTTATTTTGTTTTATTTTTTTTATTAACAGTTTTCTAGGGTTTCAATACATTTTCACCGTAAGCTTTAGCAGTGTCACCGTTGACTACGAAATTACCCGGCGGTTGATAATCGCATACAACATAGGTTTCGTACCATTGGCTGCCCTTACCGTAACAACGGGCACAACCGACCCGTGTAGTCGACTTCCAGACTAATTGCGTGAAATGACCGATTTGTTTGCTGGGATCAGTGGACTGGTAGGTATTGTAGTCGTAGTATTGGACTTCATTATACCTGTAATTAGTTTTTTTTTTAAAATATATATTAAAATTATTAGTATTATAACTATTATTATTCTCATAGCTATTATTAGTATTGTAAATATTATTAATAGTAATTATAAATATTATTAGTATTATAAATATTACTATTAGTATCATAACTACTATTAGTATTATAACTATTATTATTAGTATTATAACTATTATTATTAGTATCATAATTATTATTAGTATTATAACTATTATTATTAGTATCATAATTATTATTAGTATTATAACTATTATTATTAGTATCATAATTATTATTAGTTATTCTAATTATAATTATTATTATTATCATAACTATTATTAGAATTAGAATTATTATTAGTATTATACAGTATATAAAAATAATTAATTAGCAAATTATTTATAAATAAAATTATTTTTCCAAATAAATTAAATACCATTCATCAATAGCTGATTTACATGAACCGACACCTGGAGCTGAACTACCTGCCCATGCTAGATTTTCACCCGTACCACCAGCTAGGCCGGCATGACCATGTTGTAGGTCCTGATATTGGGATATCAATTGGCACCGGGACTTGGCATATGTTACCAACTATTATATACATTTATATACAGTAGATAGTAAAGTAGGATATAATTAATAATAATATTATTATTATTACCGACTGATCAATGGTCAATCCCGGTGCGTGATGTTGGCTCCGGTAGGCATTGGTTGACTGTAGACAGTCCTGTTGAAATGTATCATCAGTTTTATCATCCAATGGTCCGCGTATAGGATCCAGACAATTGACTTATTAATATATAAAGTATAACAAATGTATACAAAAAAAATAATTAAGTAATTAATTTATTTATTTAATTAAATATTTTTTTTAAATAAATAAATAAATAACTATATTATAAAAACTATTATTTTTATTTTTAAAAAATTATATGATTAAAATAAACAATTAAATACCTGTAACTATTGTAGCTGCTATTGCAATAATAGCTAATTGAGCAGTATACATTTTTTAAACTAGTAATTAATTAATTATAAAAATAAATTAGATCATTGAATTTATATGAAAAAAATTAAAAATATATAAATAATTAATTAATTATTAGTTTAATTAAATAAACTAGTTGCTTATATACCTAACAAATATAAATTTTTTTAAAAATAAAATCCTGATTGTATTTTTATTATGTAATAATTTCAATTGAAAAAACAAAACAAAATTATCATGAAAAATTACAAATATATTATATTGGTAAATTAAATTATAGTTGTTAAACTAGTAGTACAAATAAATAGGATGATAGGACATTTTATTTTAAAAATATTTAAAATATAATAATTACCAATAGACTATATAATTAATTAATTTAATTAAATATTTTTTTAGATAAATATTTATAGTAGTTTTCATAATAATAAAAAAAATTAAAAAAATTAAAAAAAAAATCATTTAGATTGTATTATTATCTATTTAAATAATTGTGAATATGCTAAAGTTAGAAAATAATGTTATATATTAATATTATATGAATATATATAAACCAAAATTACTATTACTTACTGATATTTAGTTAATTATAAGGTTAAAAAAATAAAGTAAAACAATAAATATTTTCTAATGCAATTTATTTATTAATTTATCAAAATTATTGGGGAAAAAAAGTTAAAATTATTAAAAATTTGGAAATTTCTTAGGATAGGTAGTTTAAAAATCAATTATATCTTGATAAGCTTGCATAATTTATAATATTATATTTTTTCAATAAAAATAAATATTATAAATTATATTGGATTCAAGTGTTATTTATTGTGGAAAAACATTTTGGCCATGAGTTTTCCGGCCATTGAATACGAGATTACCGCGTGGCGTATAATTGCATACGATTGTAGTTTTGTAGTTTATTGGGCCAGTCTGGCCATAACAACGGGCACAACCCATATGTGTAGTGAACTTCCAGACCAATTGGGTAAAATGTCCGACCTCTTTTTCCGGATCTATTGACTCGTAAGTATTATAATCGTAAAATTGATTTTCATTGTACCTTTTTTAAAAAATTAATTAATTAGTAAATATAAGTTAGTAAATATAAGTTAGTAAATAAGTTAGTAAGAAGTTAGTAAATTTATAAGTTAGTAATATATATATATATATATATATATATATATATATATATATAAAGATAATGCTAATTAAATGTTTAAATTTTAGTAATTTATCGTGTACAGTTAACCTAACTTTTTAAGCAAGCTAAATTCAAGTATACAGTTACTTAATATTATGTAAATTATATATTTTAAAAATTTACAATGCTAAAGCATTACAAGAATAATAATGTACAGTAGTTCAAACTTTTAACTGTATATTAATATATACTAATTACCAATTAGTAACAGCATCTTCACTAGTATTCATTGCGCCAGTAAAGTCCGGGTCAGTCGATCCAACGCCAGCCGCGAATAAATTTTCGCCAATTCTTCTATCTAGTCCAACATGACCACTATTATATTTCGAAATATATTGACAACGATCTTTGGCATACTTTACAAGCTATATATATATATATTTATATAATATTTATATATATACACAAAATCATAAAAATAATGTTATTTTTAAATGTCAAATTTAATATATATATATTAATATATATATATATATATATTAGAATTAATATATTTTTATCTTAAAATAAATCTAATAATAATAATATTGCTTTTTTATGTTTCTTACTTTTGGAGCTATTTTCACATCGGGTACGTGATGTAGGTTTCGGTATTTATTTGTTAAGTCCAGACATTCCTGTTGAAAGGCATCGTCCGTTTGGTCGGGCAGTTGTCCGTAACATACTGTCCGTAATAATAATAAATAAAACATAAATTAATTAATACTATTAAATTTTTTTTAACTAAATAAAATCATTCTTTTTTATATTTAAACTGATTAAAAATAAATTTTTATAAAAAAAATTACATACCAGCTACCAACATGGTAAATGTTATTAATTGAATAGTATACATTATTTTGTTTTATTTAAAAAAAATTATTATATTTTTTTAAATAACTGATAATGTTATGATACTATTTAGAAAATTAGCTAGCTACTTATATACTAGTTTATTTTTGATTTTCATTTGTTTTTTTCTATAAAATTTTAACATGTTTAATTAATTAAATATATACTGTATATGTTAGTATGTTTTACGGATATACAGTATTTTTTAATCAAAAAAAAAAAATAAATATAATAATTAATATTTAAAAAATAATAAAATTTTCTGTTCATATGATAATCATATGAATTCAAATAATCAATTAATTTAATAATAAATATTTTTCTAGCATGACATAAATGTCATACATATGCATAGTAACTAATAATAAAGTTAAAAACACTTGAATTTTTAAAAAAATTAATAAATTATAAAAATTTATGTAATAATAATAATTTTTATATTATGTATTACATTGTATTTTCTATAATTTTTTTTTAAATTTTAGTCATATAATTAAATATATGTTAATTTCATATACAGTTAATTATTATATTTTTTTATTAAAATAAATTAGAAGTTTAAATATATGCTAATATTTCGATACTGTAATTATACTATTGTTTTATATAATAATTGCTATATTATTATAATTAATTTTTATGCACCTAGCTTAACCTGTTAAATAAATTAGTTTTAATATTAGCAATTAGTAATTGTATTAAAGATTATATTTTATTATTTATAATATTTTGTAATAATTTTTTGTAATATTTTTTACTAATAAGATATCTATACTATTAATAAAACTAATTAAATATTTTTGCAAATAAAAATTAAATAGTTAAATATTTTATACATTTAAGTTATTAATTTTTTGTTATTTAAAATATCTAAATTTTAATTTAATCTTATTTTAATTATAATTTTTATTTTTATAATTTATATGATTATTATATGAATTCAAATAATATAATTAATTATAATTTTATTTTTTTTAATTAGTATTTTGTCATAAAATGTTAAGTTTTTAAAAACACTTGAATTTTTATAAAATTAATTATTTATAGCAATTTATATAATAATTTTTATAGTTTCTATTACATTGTATTTTTTATTTTATAAGTTTAAAAGTTGTTAATATTATTAAATACATAATTCATAAAACAAATAAAAATTTTATTATTAATTTTTAAGGATATATACAAAAAATCTGTTATTTCTATATMTATCAAAACATTTTTTTAAAAGTTAAATTAATTATTAACATATTTTTTAAGATAACGTAAAACTAAAATATACAGTTAATTATTATAAATATAKATATATTGCTTAACTGCTAAATAAATTAGTTATATAATAGCTATTGTATGATTTTTTTAAACATTATTGAAAAAATTTAATAGTTTTAGATAACTATTAAAAAAATTTTCAATAATAATTTTATTATTATTATTTATAATGTAATTTAAATACTTATTAATAAAACTAATTAAATATTTATTACAAATAAATACTATTTACTTTATATAATTAGTAGAAATTTTTTGATTATTTATTATTTTTAATTCAACAAAAAAAATTACAAAATAATATATTTAATATATTTATTAAAAATTTTATTTATGAATATTAATAATTTTATTGTTTTTTATTAATTAATAATTAATTATATTTTTTAGGGCTTCAATACATTTCCGCCGTAAGCCTTAGCCTTATCGCCATTGAAAACAAAATTACCGGGCAATTGATAATTGCAGGTAACATAGGTTTCGTACCATTGGCCACCCTTACCGTAACAACGGGCACACCCGACCCGTGTGGTGTCCTTCCAGACTAATTGCGTGAAATGACCGATTTGTTTGTTSGRRTCAGTGGACTGGTAGGTATTGTAGTTGTAGTATTGGACTTCATTATACCTGTAATTAAAAAAATAATAATAATTAAAATAATTAATTATTAGTATTATAACTATTATTAGGTATCATAACTACTATATTATTAGTATTATAAGTATTATAAGTATTATAAGTATTATAAGTATTATAAGTATTATAAGTATTATAAGTATTATAAGTATTATAAGTATTATAAGTATTATTAGTATTATTAGTATTATAACTGTTATTAGTATTATAACTATTATTAGTATTTTAATTATTATTAGTATCATAACTATTAGTATTAGTATCATAACTATTAGTATTAGTATCATAATTAATTTATTATTAGCATTATAATTATTATTAATTATTAATATAATTATAACTATTATAAGTATTATAACTATTATTAGTATTATCGCTATTATAAGTATTATAACTATTATTAGTATTATCGCTATTATTAGTATTATAACTATTATTAGTATTATCACTATTATTAGTAGTTTCATAACTATTATTATTAGTATCATAAATCCTTTTAGTATTATATATAAAAATAATTAATTAGTAAATTATTAATTTTAAAAATAAATAATTATTTTTTGTTGTTGTGTTATGTATAATTACCAGCCATTAATAGCTGACTTGCATGAACCGACACCTGGWGCTGAACTACCTGCCCATGCTAGATTTTCACCCATATCACCAGCTAGGCCKGCATGACCATGTTGTAGGTTCTGATATTTGGATATCAATTGGCACCGGGACTTGGCATATGTTACCAACTATTTATATACAAATTTATATATAGTATAGTAGGGTTATAATTAAWTAGTAATAAAAAATTATTTATTATTATTATTATTATATATAATTACTTTCTGGTCAATAGTTAGTGCCGGTGCGTGATGTCGGCTCCGGTAGGCATTGGTCGACTGTAGACAGTCCTGTTGAAAGGCATCATCAGTTTTATCATCCAATGGTCCGCGTATAGGATCCAGACAATTGACTTTTTTTGAATTAAATATATATATAAAAATTAATAWAYAAMTTTWAAAAAATAAAAATTAAATTCTATATTTTATTTTTAAAAATATTTACAAAAAAATATAATTAACTTAAAATTATTACATAAAAATTATTTATCTAAATAAATAAGTTTATTGTATTTAATTTTTAAAAATTTAATAATAATAATAATAATTATGTTAATAATAATAATAAGTAAATATATTTAAAATTAATATTAATTATCTAAACAAAAATTATTAGCATTTATTTTTGTTATACTAATTATAATAAAAACAATAATAATTAAAAAATAAATTTTAATACCTATAGCTATTGCTACAGCAATTATAGCTAATTGAGCAGTATACATTTTTTTAATAAAAAAATTTAGTTTTTTAAAAAAATCTGATTTTAGCTAAAATATCTGATTGAATTTATACTAAAACAATAAAAACAATTTTGAAAACACTTGTTTGTAATAATCRATTAATTATTATTATTTATTTCAATAAATGTGCTAGTTGYTTATTATTTTATATAATATTAAATATTTATTTTCAAAAAATAATGATTTATGATRTTTTTRTGTACGTTATGTTATTTAGTATTTTTTTTAAAAAAATTACTTAATATAACAATTAAACTAAACATTAATTAATTGGAAAATTTTTTTTGTATTAATAAAATATTAAAAGTTTTTTTTATAATAAATATATTTTTTTTAATTACATGTACATTATATACGTAATATTGAATACAGTTTTGATACTAATAAAGTTGATAACAACTTATTAATATTATTATTGAATAAAAAAATTATTGTGTAATTTCTATTGATTCAAAACAATTAATTATTTTTTTAAAAATTTTTACTGATTTGATTACAAAATAATAAAAAAATAAAATTAACTAGACCATATTTTATTACTAATTAGTGATTAAATATTTTTAGTTTAACTAAATCATATCTGATTTTTATTTAATAAAATTTATTTAAAAAAATACAAATTATATTTATTAATATTAAATATTTAGTTAATGTAAATATTAAAATTAAAGTTTAGACAATAATTAAGCTAGATTAATTAGTAATAGTAATTAGTATAATTATTTTAACAATTAAATTTTATATAACATTACTAATTGTAAAAATAAATTTAAATAATTAAATATATATATATTTATATTAAGTTTATATAGAAAAAATTTAATTATTTCAATAATAATATTATTTTATTGTTTGTTAGTTTTTTAAATACAGTTTAATAATAATAATTATAATTAATTATTAAATATATTTATAAATTAACTAATTAAATTGGCAAAACATTATCCCTGAATGACTGATTATTTTGATCAATAATATTGCCACCTGGATAATAGTTGCATACAATAGCACCCATTAACCACTGGCCAGGTAGCTGAGCACCGGTACCACATCGGGYACAACCAACCGTCTGGCTTGATTTCCATACTAACTGTGTGAACGTTGCTGTCTGGTAGTTATAACCGGGTAAACTGTAATTGTATTTTGAGCTTTCACTGTACCTATTGGGTTGTTTTTAAAATTTAAAATTTAATAATTAATTAATTAATTTTTATAWATATWTAAATTAATAAMACTTATTAGTATAATGTATARTAATCAAATAAATATTTAATAAAAATAATTAATTAATTAAAATAAAATATAATTTATACTAATTAATGTTTAATATATTTTTTTAAAWAAAAAAWTATTTAAAACAATTTAATATYAACTAGCTAATATTATATATTTTAAACTATTTTAATTGCCATCTATTTATTTATTATTTTTTTTTTTTGTAAAAAAATAAYTATTTTATTACACATATTTCCACATATTTTTAGTATAAATTAATATTATAGATATTTTACAAAATAATAATAATAATAGTAATAATACCAATTGTCAACAACATTTGAGCAGGATCGTATACCATTGTTATTGTTGGGCATATAGTAGAACCAGTAGGTATTTTCGCCCACTCCCCAATCAGGGCCATTGTAATTGTTTGTTTGTTGTAAAATATACTGGCACCTTTTTTGTGAATAATCAATAAGCTAGAAAAATATATAWAATTAATATAAACATTATAATTATAATTATAAATAWAATTTAATAATAATTTTTTTTTCATACACTTTKATTAACATTAAGATTAGGTGAGTGATGTCGGCTCCGGTATGTATTATGACKTCCATACAATCGGWTTCAAATCTMGGGTCAGTTGTATTGATGGGTAACTGTRCTGTCGCTAGCAATAGGACATTGGCWATCGTAACGGTATTTATCAATAAAATAATAATAATATTTGAAAACATTTTTTTAATAAATAGTTTATTAATTTATGTTTATTTTTATAAAAATTTAAAAAATTAATTGAAAAAAACTTTATATTTATATTGCTGTATGTAATATATTATTAAATCTAACTATAAGTTAAAGTATTTTATACATTAAAAACAATAGAAATAATAACTATAATAATAATTATTAATATTATTATTATTATACAAATAAATATTGTTTAAATAAATATCAGTTACCTTGTTGATTATTAGTTATATTTTATTTTTTTTTTATCTAAATAATATGCTAATTTTTTAATATTGATAATGATTTTTCAATAAATAAATATTTTTATTAATAATAGTAATTATATCTAACATTATCTAAATAATAAAATTATAATAAATAATATGTTAATGATTTAAATTATTATTATTATTTTTTGATAATTTATAATTTTGTTTATCAAAWAAAAAACTTAAATTTTTATCAAATCATATTGACGTAAAAAATAATATTACAAAAAATAAATAAATAAATTTTAAATTTAATATAAATATTGTTTTTAGTATTAATATAATTATTATGATATTATTTATTTTAAAAATGTTAAAAATTTCACAACAATATTTTGCTACGAATAATTGTGCTAGTTAAATTATTTGTTTATTTTACTAATATTATTATAAGATAATTATTAAATAAAAAATTATTTTTACAACAACAAAAATTAAATATTAAAAATTAAAAGTTTATTTAGAAACTAAATGATTTTTAATTTAGTAAAATATAAAACAAAATCAAAAACAAATTAATAGTTAAATAATAATTTATAATAATAATACTTAAACAAAATTATTTATTTATTTTTGTTTTAATTTTTTAATAAACTARATATAAATAAAATAAAAATTTAATTTTAAAAAGTAAACTAATTATATAAAAAATATTTTTTTTGAGTGTTTAAGGTCTCAAAACATTTTCGCCGTAAGCCTTAGCCGTATCGCCGTTGACAATGAAATTACCCGGCGGTCGGTARTCGCATACAACATATGTTTCGTACCAACCATCACCACCGTCGCCATAGCAACGGGCACAGCCTACCTGGGTAGTTGACTTCCAGACCAATTGGGTAAAGTGTCCGATTTGTTTGCTGGGATCATTGGATTTRAATGTATCGTAGTTATAGTTTTTAACTTCATTATACCTGTTAATTAGTTTTTTTTAAAAAAATAATAATATTAAAATTATTTGTATTATAACTATTATTATTATTAGTATAATAACTATTATTATTATTATTAGTATAATAACTATTATTATTATTAGTTTAATAACTATTATTATTATTAGTATAATAACTATTATTATTATTAGTATAATAACTATTATTATTATTAGTATAATAACTATTATTATTAGTATCATAACTATTATTATTATTATCATAATTAATGTATTATTATTATCATAATTAATGTATTATTAGTATTATAATTATTATTTCTATCATAAATACAGTATTATTATTATAACTATTTTTTGTTAGCATATTAACTATTATTGTTAGTAATAATAACTATTGTTATTATTATTATAACTACTGTATTATTAGTATTAAAAATATTATTCGTATATAAATTTATTTTTTTGTTGAGTTTATTTATGTAATTAATTAATTAAATATATATATATAATTAATTGTATTTTTTAAATAAATAAATAAACAAAAACTAATTATTAATAAAGTTTTAACTATTAGTTTAATATCTAACTAATATTACTTATATTTATAAGTAGAATAAAACTAATAATAACAATAATATAACTAATAATAATAATAATTATTTTTTTGTGTATAATCTATAATAATAATAATAATAAAATAATAAAATTATTAYTTTTTTTTCGTAATATTAATAATTAATATTAGTTATAGTTTATTATATATATATATAATTACCAATCATCAATAGCCGATCTACATGAGCCCACACCCGGCTCCGAGCTAGCWGCCCAGGCCAGATTTTCGCCAGTTCCCCGTTGTAGGCCGGCATGACCATGGGATAGGCCATCCGATTGGGATATCAATTGGCACCGGGACTTGGCATAATCAACTAGCTAAATATTAAAAAATAATTTAACAAACAAATTAATGTAAATATTATTTATTATTTCTAAATAATAATAATTGATTAAAATAATTACTATATTTTTTTTATAAATAAATAAATATTTTATTTAATTTTTTATAGTYAATAAATTAAGYTAWAATAATTATTTATTTATTTAGTATTTTTGCATAGACTAATTAAAAAATTTTTTTTTATTTCAAATAATTTTAATTATAATTAATGATTAATTTAAGTTTAACCAATTAATTTAAGTACATAGATATAGTCTATTAAAAATATTTTATTAAATTAGAGAGATTAAAAATAACTATAATTTATTTGATTAATTATTTTTGAATAAATAAAAACTACTTAACAGATTTTAGTTATATTATATATAAATTATTTTTTTAATTGAAAATATATTTAAAATTATTTTRWTATTAATTAGTTTACCTCATCATCAATGGTTAGTCCGGGTGAATGATGTCGGCTCCGGTAGTATTGGTTGCCTGCAGACAGTCCTGTTGAAAGWCATCATCAGTTTCATCATCTAGTGGTGGACGAGCCCAACAAACTGTGTAATAATAATAATAATAAYAATAATWATAAYAAAAAATTATAACAAAAATAATAAATAAAAATTATAACAAAATTATAACAAAAATTATAATTAAAATTAATTAATGTCAACAATTAATTTTAAAAAATATAARTATAATGTAATTATAAAAATAGAAATTTAAATAAATAAATATATWATTATTATTTAAAAAAAAATAMTAATAATGATAATTAATTARATWGTTTGTGTGTTTTATAATTTTWTTAAACAAWAAATAAATTAACTAATTAAATGTTTTAAATTTTGGGAAAAAATACATAATTTTTAAGCAGGCTAAGTTTAAYTAAAATATTATTAATAAACATAAATATATAAATTATTWTATAAAAAAAGTGAWTTTAAAAWATACYTGAATTAATAATAAGAATCATAACAATAATAGATTTAATAAACATTTTTATAAAAAAATTTAATAATAAAWTATCAAAAAAAWWAATAAAAAAATAAAAAAAATGTATTAAACTTATATTGTTAATTTATCTCTTTATATATATGCACTTAGTAGCTAGCTMAATTATTTTAAAAATTGCTAAACTTAATTAATTGRTAAATATAAAATAATAATAATAATAATAATTCTAGAATGTTATATGGATAATTAATAAAATAAATAATTAATTAATTAAATATACAATTATAACTATCAAAATAACAATTTACAGGTGTACAGGTAATWTATATATTGATATATATATATATATACAGTATATGCAATATAATGTCAATAAAATAATWAATTATTATTATTATTATTATTAATAAATATTTCTGTAAATGTTTTAATTATTAGTTGTATTAATTGCTATTAATTTTTATTGTAATTATTATTATTATTATTATTGACAATAAATTAATAAGTTATTTATTTAATTATTAAAGTTATTTGTGTGTTGAAATCAAATYATAATTACTGTTTAATGTTAAGTTTATTATTTTTTTGTGTTATTTGTTAAATCAATAAGGTGATTTTGCAAAAAAAAATAAAATAATTTTTTTTCACTTATTTGATAACTAATTTATTTATTTATTTTTTAGTTTCAAATAAAAACAAATATTTATCAATTATTATTTCAAYAYTACACTATCTATTATCATATTACAGGTTAATAATGATAATTATATTTTTTTTAATTAGATAAACATATTTTTTTATAAAAAAATAATAAAATAATAACATTTGTGTTTGTATTTWAAACAATATCAAAATTTTTTATTAATTATTGTAAAATATTAGTATTATTATTGCAAAACATTTTTTTTTGTTTTGTTAATAACAATTAATTAAAAAAAATATTATATATATATATATTAGATTTTATTTTATAAACTGTAAAGTCTAAAAAACAATAAATTTAGTTTAAAAATCCTTAATAATATTTTAATTTTATTAAAAATAATAGTTTATTTTTAATTATAATAATAATAATATTTATTATTTAGTTATACATTAATATTTAAAATTTTTTAAAAAATTATTATTTTATTGTTATTCAGATTATAATAATTCAAAACAAAATTAAAATTTTTATTATTTTTGACAATTATATTTAAATAAATTTAATAAAATAAAACAAAAAATATCTACTATTTTTTAAACACAAAAAAGTATTATTTTTTTAAAATTATAATAATATTTATTATTTAGTTATACATTAATATTTTAATTGATAAAAATTAAAAAATATTATATAAAAAATTTAATAAAATTAAATTTATATATAAAAAATATAATAAAATTAAATTTATATATAAAAAAAATATCTACTATTTATAACACACACAAAATTATTATAACTTTATATTTAAAAATTAGTTAATTAAAATTAATTGATTAATTAATTTATTATTTTAGCTAGCTTAAATTGGTAAAACATTATCCTTGAACAATTTATTACCCAAACCGACAACATTACCGGCCGGATAGTAGTCGCATACGACATAGCCCTCTGTCCACTGGCCGGCCGGCAKTTTTTTGCCCGAACATCGGGCGCAGGCAATCGATTGACTTGATTTCCAGACTAGTTGTGTAAAAGCTCCGGTATCTGATGAAAACCCGGGTCGTTGGTAATTGTATTTTTTGCTACCCGAGTACCTATTAATTTAGCAAAAAAAAATAAACAATTATTATTATTATTTATTTATAAATATAAATTATTATTTTAAAAATAAATTATATATTAAATATTATTTTAAGACATATTATAGACTATAAATAAATATATGTAAAAATATTATATTACAAAAGTGATAATAAAAATTAAATTTATATTTATAATATTTTTATTTAATTAATAAATAAACAATTTGAAAAAAATTCAATAGTTATATATATATATACTGTATATAGTATTAAATATATTACTATTGATATTACTATTGTGTACAACATTAAATATAGCAAATTAATTATTAATAGTAATACTATTTTAAAAATACAAAAATAGATTAATAAATAAAATATCTAAATTAATTAATTTTTAAAATATATCTAAATTAATTAATTTTTTTCAAAAAGTATCTAAATTTATTAATTTTTTTTTAAAATAAATATATATCTATACATACCAATCATCGACAATACTTGAACAGGTACGTCCACCAATTGAACCSGTATAGGCGTACCAGTAGACATTTTCACCGATACCTGACTGGGGACCCTGGTATTTACTTAGCTTATCAAACTGTGATATTGATTGGCACCGGGACTTTGCATAGTTGGCCAACTAAAACAACAACAAAYAAAAAATAGGTAGTTGTAATAGTAGTAGTATTAGTATTGCACCTACAGTTTGATTTTGTTGGGCATCGGGTGAATGATGTCGGCCCCGGTATGTGTTGGTACTGTTCAGACAGTCGGCAACAAATTTCGGATCAGTTGTGTCGGGTAACGATCCTCCCTGAGTGCTAACAATGATATTATTGACTATAAAACAAGATATACAAAAAAAAATCAATAATTATTAATTTGTTTTTTTTAAAATAAATAAATGTATTAAATATTTAAATTAAATAAAAATTTTACCTAAAATAATAGCAACAATAATCTGTTGGATAATAAATTTATTATTATTATTATTAAACATATTGAAAATTAATGTTTTTTTAATAATAATAATACTAATTAAATAATGTCAAAAAAACAAATAATTTATTTACTATACACACATAAAAATTCATATAATATTAAATTATTTTAAAAAAMAAATGTATATAATAATTATATTGAATAAAATTATATTCAATTTATTTTATTTGTAATTTTATAGACTTTTTATAAACAATAAAAAAAATTACACAAAATATTGACTAATAATATCTATTATAATTAGTTGAAACATATTTATTTTTAAAAAAATTACAAACAAAACAAATTCAATGTTTTATTAATTAAAAATTATTAATAAAAACCAATTGTGAAATATAAAACATTGATCTATATTTAATATAACAACAAAATAATTGCCAATATTTTACAAGTTTTATGAAATAAATATTAAGTATTATTATTAATATTACATTTAATTTAATTTTTTTAAAAATACATAACTAAACAAACAAAAAATTATACATTGAAAACATGTGTTACAATTTTATAATTAAAATATAATATTAAATATATTTTTAATAATAATAATAATAGTTTTTTTTACAGACTATTGATATTATATRTGTAATAAGTGTTATACTTATTATAAACAGTTTTTTTAAAAGTTATATATAATATTAATTATTAAAAATAAATATTGTATTGTATTTACATAAAAAATTGTTATTAAAAAATATTTTTAAAAATATTTTAATATATATCTATTTAAAAAAAAGTTATTTATTAATAAACTGTAATTTAGTAATTAAAACATTTTAGTTAAYAATATAAATAAAAATGTTATTAAATAACAAATAGACTGTTACTAGTAATAATTAAAACAATTTTAATATTTTATAATATTATAAACTATTATTTTTTAATAATTTATTTTAATAATGAAAAAAATATAAAAATAATTATTAACTATCATATATATATATATATATTTTTGACTACATTTAACATTTAATATTAAATTATATTAAACATATTATAGTTATTATAACTATTAATTTATTATAGATTATAATAAGATAGATTTTTTTGTTTGGATTATATTTCTGATTAATTTTTTTTTCACTCAAAATCATAATATCTATTCACATATTACTAATTATTAGTCTATTTGTATCATAGATTTGATTCAACATTTGATACATTAGTTGACTTTGTCTATGGCGGCCATTGGCCGCAAATTTTGTGGCCAAATCGTAGACAGATTTTTCAATATTCAACGGTTTTACGGTAACATTGGGTTCGGTAGCTTCGGGTAGTGTTGTTGTCGGCTGGCCATTGATGTCCATAATTTTCGGTAAATCGGTAGTAGTTCCGATTGGTTGACCACTATATTGGCCGACCAGTAATACTAATGCCGACAATATTAYTATAAAACAGTTACTGTTAAATACAAACATTATATATAATAATAATAATAATGTTTTTAATTTTTTAGTGAAAATATTAGTAAATAATTATAATTATTAAAATAAAACTTTAAAAAAATTTTATTATTAATATTAAAATTATTTTAATAAAACATTACTTTATATATACACTATATATATATATATATATATATATAGATATTTATTGCTTCATTGATAATAAAATAATTGATAATTTTGTTAATTAATTAACAAATTTTTGTTTATATATTTATATTCAAGAAAATGATTGGTTAATAATTTTTGTTTTTAATTATATCCATATTTAATAGTAATTTTTTTGTTATTTCAAATAAAAATAGATAATTTTAAATTAAATAAATTTATTTATTTAGATAATTAAAGTTATTATTAGTTTTTATTATAAAAATTTTTTTTTAATAAAAAATATATATATCTTTTATATATATAATATAATATCATTAAACAATTAAACTTATTTAATACAAACATTTTATTTACATTTAATAAAAAAATTATTTAAATATAAACTTTAAATATTAAATTTTATTTAACTGTAACTTAAAAAAATATATATTTGAATTTATTATAAATTACTATATGTTTATACTTGTATTTTAGATAAAATATTTTTAACAAATATGTTTTTAGACTTTACTTTTTTTTAACTATATATATATATTATTATATCATATATTTTATGACTAATATATTTTTATTTTTTAATGCTGTAATATAACTGATTTTCAAATTATTAATAAAAATTTTGTTGTTAGAAATTATTGATCAAATTAAAATGCAAATAATTATAATTTTTATAAAATAAATATTTAAATAAATTATTTAAAAAAAATAATAATTAAAGTTTATTACATATTTGAATATTTTCATAACAACTAATAAATAGACAAAAAATTGTTTGTAATTTCAGATTATTAATTAACTTTTAATAAAAAAATAATTGAAACTCAAAATAATACTTAATTTTTTTTTATAATTTATTAGTAGTAATAATAATAATACTGTAGTAGTAGTTAATATTATAGTATTTGTACAAAAAATTAATTTATCATTTTCGGGGGCTGTAAAACATTATCCTGGTAATGTCCATCAATGTTACCCGGATGATAATAATTGCATACTACATAATAGGTTACATAGTAATCATCATTATAATTATAATCATCATCATCAGCACCATTATCATGTTGACTATAGCACCGGGCACATCCCATACGGGTGCTACCCATCCAAACCAATTGTGTAAAGTGTCCAGTATATTTTTTGGACGATAATCTAGCCGGTTCAATTGCATAGTCATACTGATTGCTCTTATTGTACCTTGATAATAATTATTATTATTTTTTTAAAATTATATTTGATAATTAGTTTATTGACATTATTTAACTATTATATATATATTGTTTGTTTATTTTTATTAAAATAAATATCTATATATTTATATAATTGTAGTTTTTTAATTTATTTTATAAATAAAATAATAATAAATAATAATTTTGTTTAATTATTTAGAAAAAAATATTATTTATATATTGCCTACTAATCTAACATTACTAAACTTTTTTAAAATCTAATTAAATTTAAACTATTATGTATTTAAATTTAATATACAGTATAGTTAATATATAATCAAAAAAAATCTAATTAATATACTGTATATAAAAATAAATAATAAATATATATATAATTTACAAAAAATATTTTTAAATTTTATTATAAATACCATTTATCTATTGAATGTTTACAACTACTACTACTACTATTACTACTACTATCGACCATTGTATCCATACTAATAATTGATCTGGCTAGATTTTCACCATAAAATTTACCCTGGTAATTATTATAATTTTTTAGATTATCCAACTGGGCTATCAATTGGCACCTGGATCTAGCATACTCTACTATCTAAATAAATATTATTAGTATCATTAGTAGTAATTAATTAATTAATTAATTGAAAAATAATAATTAAAAACCTGTAAATCAATGGTAACTACCGGTGCTTGATGTCGGCTCCGGTAGCTATTAGTCCATTTCAAACAGTCCTGTTGAAAGTTATCATGATCAGTTTTATCTGTATATAAACTTTTACTATCAATAGTATTACAATTATTATTATTATTATTACAATTATTTTTATTACAACAACAGTTATAATAATTTCTAGTTATTCTCATATTATTTGTATTAATAATAGTTATTAATGTCAATAATATTGTTATAAAAATTAACATAAAATTTAAATTTTTTTGATAATACATATTGTTTTAGTTGTTTGTTTTTATATATAAAAAAATTTTTGTTATCCTATTTTTTACTAATAATAATAATAATAATTAAAACTTAATAAACTTAATACTTTTAAACTTAAATAATTAATGGAATTTAACATTATTTATAAAATTTTTTATTTATTAATTTATTTTTTTTTGAATAAAAAAATAAAATGTGCACGATAATATTGTCTAGACATTATATAAAAATATGTGTTTATAATATATTATTTTTTTTAAAATTTACTAATAAATAACAACAACACAACAACACCAAAAAGTTTTTAATGACATAATAAAATTTTTTATGTATTTTAAAACTTTTAATAAATATTTAAATAGTTGTAATAATATCTTTAAAATTAAATAATTATTAACTTAATTATTAAATGTGAATTTTAAAAAAAAAAATTAAATGCATTTTAGTAGTCATAGTAAAAAAATTATTTACTAGTTATTTACAATTACTTATACTATTTATTATCTAAACTTTAAAATTAAATTTTATTAGTTAACAAACTATAATATTTAAATAAGTTATAATTATATTTATAGTCATAATTAATACTATTATTATTATTATTATTATTATTATTATTATTGGTGTATAAGTCTAAAGATTTTATTAAATAAAAGAAAATTAATTAAAGTTTATTATAAGTTTACTAATAATTAATTACATATTTTCTACAGTAATAACAATTTATATATTTAACAAAAATAATAATATATTTTTTGTAACACATTTTATTGCAAATAAAATTAATACTATTAATTCAATATAATTTTAATTAATTAATTGATTACATATTTTCTAAAACAATTTAGATATTTAAAAACAAAAAAAAATAATAATGTATTTTTTGTAGCATTTTTTATTTATTGTGAAACAATAAAAAAAAACAATAAAATCAATTTTTAAAAAAATATAATACTAATAATTCAATATAATTTTAATTAATTAATTACAAATTTTTATAATAACAATATAATTAACAAATAATGTATTTTTATGTAACATTTTTTTTTAAAATTTATTGTGAAACAATAAAAAACAAAATTAATAAAAATATATAATACTAATAAAATTCAATATAATTTTAATTAATTAATTAATTAATTAGCTTTTACTATTGTTCAGGTAAAACATTATCCTGGTACTCTCCTCTAATATTACCTGGTGGATGATAATCGCATACTACATAGGTTTCATAGTATTTATCACCTTTACCATAGCACCGGGCACATCCCATTTGGCTGCTACCTACCCAAACCAATTGTGAAAAATGTCCAGTATTATGGGATGTACCCGGATTATCGTAATCATAGTTCAAGCCCTCTTTGTACCTTGGTATAAATTATAGTAATTATTAATTTATTATAAAATATTATTATTGTAGTAATTATTTATTTGTTTCAATTATTATTTATAATAAATACTATATTTATATWTMWATAAAAAAAYTATTGTATTACTAAAAACATTGTTRATTATACTRTATWAATATATTGTTAATTATTATGCTAAAATATATATATATTAAATTAAAATAATTAATTAAATAAATTATTATTATTATCTTATTAATTAATTATTAAGATATTATAAATAATAAATTTAAAATTAAAAAAATAACAATAATTATAAATAATTATATAAATAATTATTATATACTTAATTAATTAATATGATATGATATAATAAATTAAAATTTAAAAAAAAACAAAGCAAACATTTATTATAAATAATTTCATAATTTATAGATTATAGATATTTTTTTAAGTATATATAACAAAAAAAATATATATATTGAATATATATATACCATTTTTCCAGTGCCTGCTTACAGGTGCCGACCACATCCTCGCTGTTACCTTTCCAGGCAAAATTTTCGCCATACAGGTGCTTATCCAGTCCCCGATGATGATTATCTAGCCGATGAAACTGTGACTCCAATTGGCACCGGGACTTAGCATACTCTACAATCTTAATTAAAATTATAATTAAAATTTAATTAATAGGTTTAGTCCATACTTTCGGATCGATAGTAACTGGCGGTGCCTGATGTCGGCTCCGGTAGTCGTTGGTTGTCTTGAGGCAATCCTGTTGAAACTCGGGGTCAGTCATGTCCGGTAGGGGATCCCGTGCCCTACAAACTATAGGTTTGGTTTTATGCAAAAAAATTATTTTAATAATAATTATTTTATTTGCTAAAAAATACCTGAAACCATAAACATTATTAATATAATTGATTTCAAATACATATTGTATACAAGTATTTATAATATATAATAATAATAATTGTAAAAAAAAATTATTAATATTAAAATATTTTATTAAAAATTACTGTATTTATATACTGTATATAAAATAGTATTTATTATGTTTATTGCAGCATCAAAAATGTGCATGATAATTTTTAACAATATACAAAAATTTAATTAGTAAATTTCCAATAACATATTTTGTAATGTGACTGGTGATTTTACATTTTTTTCAATAAAATTTTAGAAAACTTTTAATAAAAAACAAACAATTATTATATAAAATATTATTGTTTTTTTTTTTAATTAAATTTATGATTTTWAAAAAAATATTTTAATTAACTTAAAAGAAAAAACAAATTTATTTTTGAAATATATTAGAAATAAAAAATAAATTATTTAAAAATTATATATATTTTATTATAATTATTATTATAATCATTTACTTTAATTAAATAACATTAATATTTTATTAGTAACCACTATATACWGTATATAATAATTAATAAAAGTTTATTTTATTTTACAAATTTAATTAATAAAAAATTTAAAAATTAAATTAAAAATAATAATATCTATATTATAAAAAATTAAATAATAGACTTATATTATAATTATGATTATTATCTAATTTATTATTAAATATTTATTTCAGTCAAAAAATATAATTAATAATTATTATTATTATAACACRTTATCAATAAATTGTTGATTATTACTATCAATACGATTGCCTGCCGGATAGTAATTGCACACTACATATGTTTCCCACCATTGACTACTACCCTACCATGACATCGGGCACAACCTACCTGTCCGGTTGATTTCCAAACCAGTTGACTATAATGGGATGTTTGTTGACTATAGCCAGGCCTGGTATACAATAGCATTTCATTGTACCTTGGTAACAAAACAAATAAAACAAAAATTGTTTAGCTAGCATATTTGATAATTTATGGGGGGGAGASTCATACATACCACATATCAATAGCTACACTACAGGTGCTTACAATAGGATTGGTGTCGGCTTTCCACGACTGGTTTTCCCCGATAGCATCCCTGACCGCCATTGAATGGCCACCCATAAGCCGATCAAATTGGGAGATATACTGGCATCGGGCCATTGCATAGTCTACTAACTATTAAGTAGTAGTATATTAATAGTTAGTTAGTTAGTAATAGTTAGTTATTAATAGATAGTTAGTAAAAGTTAGTTATTTAGTAATATTTAGTTACCTATTAATAGTTAGATATTTAGTAATAGTTAGATATTTAGTAATAGTTAGATATTTAGTAATAGTTAGATATTTAGTAATAGTTAGTAATATTTAGTTACCTATTAATAGTTAGTTAGTAATAGTTAGATATTTAGTAATAGTTAGTAATATTTAGTTACCTATTAATAGTTAGTTAGTAATAGTTAGATATTTAATAATAATTAGATATTTAGTAATAGTTAAATATTTAGTAATAGTTAGATATTTAGTAATAGTTAGATATTTAGTAATAGTTAGTTACTTAATAATATTACTAATTGTTTAATTACTAATTTTTTGTTAGTAAAAAAACTAATAATAAACTAACCGTTTGATTGAGTCTGAGTACTGGTGCCCGATGTCTGAGCCGATACTGATTACTGAGTTGTAGGCATTCATTTTGAAACCTACTGTCCATAACAATAGGAAATGGATCCCTGATCTGCAGCTGACAGCTACTAGTTTTAACTAAAAATGTAATTAATAATAAAAATTAAATAAAATTAAATAAAACATATTATATATATATTGTATTTAAATAATTAGAATTATTTAAAAACTTTTATCTTAATTAAATTTTAATTAAAATTAATTATATTAAACTAAATTATAGTTTTATTTTTGAAAAAAATAAATAATTATTATAAATAAATAAATAAATTAATTACTTGTAACTAATAATACAATATTTATTAATATTATTAGTTGATAATACATTGTCTATTTGTTAGTGTATTTTATAAATAATATTAAAAATATTAATATCTGTATTAGTTATCAGAAAAATATTTAAACTTTAAAATAAAACTAAAATGTATTATAAATTTTATGTTTTTTTGACACTAAAATACAATTGTGTTCAATAAAATGTGTTTAAATTTTAAATAAAAAATTTATTTTATTATTATATTTTGTTTTGTTTTATTACTAATAATAGTATATATAAAGAGAAAACTTTTGTAAATTTAATAATAAAATACATAAATATTGTTTTTATTTTATTTCAATTATTTAATAAAAATTAATAATAAATACAATTTTACAAAAAAAATTATAAAATTAAACAATGATTACTATTTAAAAAAACAATTCTAATGTAATTTAACCATAACTTATTAAAATCCATAATTTAATTTATTTTTTTAGTAATACTGTAGATTAATAATAAAATATTTAACAATTATTTTTAATAAAATAAGTAAATTTATTTTATTACATTTAATCCGATATTATGTTATATATATTTTTTTGTTGAAAAAACAAAACAATTTATATATTTTACATTAAATTTTTTTATTAAATATTGATTTACACAATGATTAAACAATGGTTGACTAGAAATATATATATATAAATTGAATTAATTGATTAAAGTAAATGTATAATTAAAACTAAGTTATTGAAAAAATTATTATAATATTTCTATAAAATACAATATAATACACACACACACACMCAAAATATTATAATTAATTAAATAATTTAACATAAATAAATATTTACACATATTTTTTACAAAAAAAAAATTAATTAATTAAATTACTTCCTATATTACAACAAAATTAATTATATTAACCTAATTAGACAAAAAAATTTTGGTGTTATATTAGCTAAATAATAGTTATATTATTATTTTTATTTTTAGCATTTAATAAGTTTTTATAAATTATTTAAATTTATTTAATTTTTAATTATTTATTTTAAAAATGACACTAAGTTTGATCACAATTTTTCTAATAATATTTAAATTAGTTGTTTATAATACACAACAATTGTCTATAAATAATCAGCAAGATAATTTATTTAGTGATAATAATAATAATTATGATAATAAAATTATTAATAATAATAATTTATTAGATCAATTAAGTTATAAACTTAATTTTTATGATCATGGTGATTTTATGATGAACAATGGTCAACAACAACAAATAGCATCAAGGTTGTCAGCCGATAGTTATGATATCGCACCGGGAGGTAGTAGTAGTAGTAGTAGTAGTATGGTGTCATCAAAAATAGGAAATGTTAAGTGACTTATAATTTTTTTTTAATGTAATAATAAATAAATTTATTTATTTATTTATAAAATAGTATATAAATAAAATATTTACATATTGTTATTATTAATTTAATAAATAACTAATATTTAATTTTTTAATAGATTAATTAATAGTTATTTATTAATTTTTAATTTTAATTAAAAAAACATTTATATAGCTAAAAAACATTCAAAATCGCATAAACCAAAAATCAAGAAAAATAAGCAAGCTAAATCGAAAAATGGTAATATTTAATTATTTATTAATAAATTAAACTAATTTTTTATTGTTGTTCAAATATTATTTGAACCMAGGTAAATCTAGCAAAGCTAACTGTCCACCAGGCAGTAGTAGTGGTAGTGGTAATAGTAGCCCAGGTAGACAACCGGCTAGTAGTAGTATGCAACAGGAGCAACAAATTGTTATCAATGTACCTGAGGACATAATACCTGCTGGAGTTATGGTAGCACCTATAGGACCGGCACAGTCAGGTCCAGCACAAGTACCTGGACCACCATCAGGATCGCCTACTATAGCACCTCCCAGTGCTGCTACTACTGGAGCTCCAAGTAATTATAAATATATATATATAAGTATTTTTAAGCATGTATATTTTTTCTATAATTTTTTTTAAATAAAAAAATAGGTAACGGTGCTGCTACACCAGCAATCACTACAATGCCCCAGCCACGTATGTAAATTATTATTTATCTAGGTTATTTTATTAAAATTATTATTATTATTATATACCCAGAGTGTGCCGATAGGCCGGCACTGGGCGATACAACTAACGACTCGTTTGAACAAGAGTGTCTGGGTCCAATTAATACTGATAGATCGATGCACAGTGGACAGGCATTAACCATAAGTCAACAAGTATAAATTATTAGTATTATTTTTAAATTTAAAATTTTTAGTTATTTTACAACAACAAAAGTAATATATTTAAAAATTTCTTTTTAGAAATAACAGTTAATTATGATTTTTATGAGAAAAAACAACTAATTATTATTATTATTATTATTAAATCTATATATATATTATTATTATAAATTTTATTTAATTTTTTTTAGAATTTTAGTTATTTTACAAAAAAAAATAATATATTTAAAATTTTTTAGAAATACTAATTAATTAAGATTTATATGAGAAAATAATAACTAATAATAATATCTATTAAGTCTATTATAATTATTATTATTAATTTTATTTAATATTTTTAGAATTTTAGTTATTTTACACAAAAAATAATATATTTAAAATTTTTTGAAATACCAGTTAATTAGAAAAAACTAAAAATAATAATAACTATTAATTTTATTTGATATTTATATTAATTTTTTTTTAAAAAATTAGCTAGTACAATATGCCAGATCCAGGTGCAATACAATATCCCAGTGCGAAGGTCTGGCCAATGGACATGCTGGTCAGTTAGTTTTTTTTTAATATTATTATTATTTATAAAAAACATAAAAATATATTATAAATTGCTTATAATTATTTTAATATTAATTTTATTTATTTATTAAAAAATTTTATTTTTAATTTAATTTTAAATTAATTAGGTTTAACAATGTACGGTGAAAATATATTTTGGTCTGGCGACACTAACAATGTTACGGCAGCATGCTCAGCTGCAGTATCTAATTGGTAAGTTTTTTTTAAAAATTAATTTATTAATTTAATTAATTAATTAACTAACTAAATTTAACTAGTATAAATATTGGAGGGGGGGTGGAATTAAATATAAAAATTATAATATTAGTAGCAATAGTATAGCAAAAAAAAATTATAGCATAATTAATAAATTCAGTTAAAATAAAAAAACTAAATAATATAAAAAATAGATTTATATAAACTATTATTATAATTATTTTTTTTGACAAATTAATTTATAAATATAATTTTAAATCATAGCAATTTCGGTATCAATAGTGTAATCTATTTAAATTATTTTTCAAAATTTATAAATAAAAATTATTAATTTCTATGTATTATATATTTACAGTTTATATATAGATAGAGATAAATTTTTGTTAAACATTTTTTTAAAATATTTAACTTTTACTACATTATTAAAAATAACTAAAAATTTTAGTTAATTAAAAAAAATAAATTTTAAATAATATCAATTTAGTTTTCAGTGCTATCATCAGTATTCAATGATATATTTTTGAAAAATTTATTAATAAAAATAATTAATTTCTATGTATTATATATTTACAGTTTATAATTGTAGATAGAGATAAATTTTTGTTAATTTTTTTTTAATTTATTTTACTACATTCTATAAATATAAAATAATAAAAAAATTTAATTAATTAAAAAATATATTTTAAATATTATCAATTTAGATTTCTATGCTATAACTATTCAGTGATATATTTTTTTTAAATTTATAAATAAAAATAATTAATTTCTATGTATTATATATTTACAGTTTATATATAGATAGTGTTAAATTGTTTTATTAAACATTTTTTATAAAAAAATATTTAACTTTTACTACATTATAAAAATAAAATAATTAAAATTTTAGTTAATTAAAAAATAAATTTTAAATAATATCAATTTAGTTTTCAGTGTTATCAGTATTCAATGCTATTTTTTTGAAAAATTTATAAATAAAAATAATTAATTTCTATATATTTAAAATATGTACAGTTTATAAATAGATAGAGTTAAATTGTTTTGTTATACATTTAAAAAAATATATTTAATTTTTACTACATTATAAAAAATAAAATAATTAAAATTTTAATTAATATCAATTCATTTCAATGATATATTTTTTTTAATTTATTAACAAAAATAATTAATTTCTATGTATTAAATATTTACAGTTTATAAATGGGGAGTTAAATTTTTAATTAAATATTTATATAACCAGTACTATATTATAAAAAAAATTAGAAAAAAATTAATTAATTAATTAAAAAAATAAAAATTAAAACCCATTTTGTATGGGCACAGGTATGATGAACGCACTGACTATGACTACAATATGCCCGGTTTTAGTGTCAAAACCGGCCACTTTACCCAATTGGTTTGGTTGGCCACTGGCCAGGTCGGGTGCGCCCGATGCGAGGGCCGCGGCTCAATGTACTACGAAACCTATGTTGTATGTAATTTTGAAACGGCCGGTAATGTYGATGGACAGTATGCCGATAATGTTAAACAATCGTAATATAATTTATAGATATATATATTTATATAAAAAATTATTTAAATTTAATTTATTTTAATATTAATAATATAATTGATAATATAATTCTATTTCTATTTTATTTTATTTTTGTAAATATAATATTAATATTTTTTTATTTATTTTTTTGATATATAATTATTTATTATTTATTGATTTTTTGTTAGTAATAATTTTTAATGTAATAATTTTTTGTCTAATGTCTAGATTTAGTAATTTTTTTTTAATTATTATTATTACTATTTATTTTATCTATGTGTTTTATTATTGAAATAATTTATTAAATAATTTATTATATAATTTTTTTAAAATTTCAATAATACAATTATTATATTGCATTTAATTTTTTTAAAATCTATTTTGTTGTTGTTTTTGTAAATATAATATTATTATTTTTGATTTATAATTATTTTATGTTATTTTTAGTATTAATTTTTTATATGTATTAATTTATAATATATTATTTGTTTAAAAAAATAAAACTTTTGTTTTAAATATTTTTATGTTAAAATTATTTAATTTATATCATTATAATTTATAAATAAAATAATTATAATTTTTATAAAAAAAAAATAATATTATTATTTTAGTTTAATTTGAAATATAATAGTTTATGTTTATATAGTTTATTTGTGTGTGTGTGTTAAATAATTATAAATAATCTAACCTTGTAGATATTTGTTTTCATACAATGTATTGTGTTTTTTACTTATTTGGTTATATATATATATATCGTATATATATATATATATATATAACATATCCTATTACATACATCGACATATATTATAATTAAACTAACTAAAATGTAACTTGATGATTATATTATTTTTATATAAAAAAATTAATATTATTTAGTATTGTATTATTCAAAATACAATATATATAAATTTATATATTAGTAGATCTACTGTACTATTGATATATAGTATAGATATTTTGTATTAATATATTATTATAAAAGTAATATTTATGGTCATAAAGGAAATTACTAATACTATTAATATTATTTAATAAAATTTTTGTTTTAATTTTTACATTTTTATCAATTTATTATTGATTATGACTTWTATAATGTATTTAAAAATTTTATAATTTTTTTTAATGATGTAATTATTGAATGTAAAAAATATCAATATTACTATATTAAGTACTAATATGTATATATATATAGCTWTATATATATATATATATATATATATATATWTGGTTATAAATAAAAACACAGTTTTAAAAAATATTATTTTTAAAAGTTTAATATTAAAAAAATATTTTAATCAATTTATTTGTTGTGTTAATAATAAAAAATAGCATTTTATAAATTATTATTATTACTATTATTTTTTTAATTATTTTACTTTATGGCATTTCATCGATTGATAAAATATTTATAAAAAAATTAATTTTATTTAATTTTTTTTTTGATAAAAATCGAGTTTTGCCATAATGCAAGATAATTGAAAATTAATTTCAACACAATTATTAATTAATTAATTAAATCAACTTGGTAACAATAAACATTGGTAAGTCACACTAAAAATAAAACTATTTATAATTAATATAAATTTATTATTATTATCTATTATGTAAATTGTTTGCAATACATACTGTATTATATGTTTTAACTTTTAAATATTATATTTAAAAACTATAATAATATTGTATTAAATTTGTTAAAATTTTTTTTTATTATTTAAAAAAAATTATAATTATAAAATATATAAAAAAATTTGATATTGATAAATATTTAAAAAAAAAAATAAACTAACTAAATAAATAATAATATAAATATTTAATTACTTAAGTAATTTGTAATATTTTAATTCATGTTTAAAATAATACTATTTATTAATTTATTTATAAATAAATTAAACAATGTAAATAATTACAATTTTTATAATACTATAAATTTAAAAAAAATAAAAAATAATTAAAAAATTCTAAACTATTTTTATAATTARAAAATTTTAAAACTATTTWTATAATTAAAAAAATTTTAAAACTATTTATATAATTAAAAATTGATTAATCAATTTTCAATTTTGATTGATTACGGCTGACAACCAATTGGACAATTGTACCGAAAATTACCGCCAATTCAATGGCAATGAATGCCTGCATCCATGAATAATGTTCGGCAATTAGACTGAGGGGTAGTCCTGAAAATACGGCACCGACTGTCCAAAAAAAWATCAATTAAAAAAAAATAATTAATTAAATTAAATTAATTTATTTATACTTTTGGCCGCAACGTTAACAATGGATACKACAAGTCCCGATCGGTTAGGAGGACTTAGTTCACTGGCTATGACCGTCARGTTGACAACATTACCCGAAGTACAGACACCGATGCTTAGGGCTATCAAAGTCRTSWATAGCCACGWGGACTGGTAGCCAATKGTAAAACAATAGCAATACATGGATAGGCCGGTCCCGACTTGCATGGCTATAGTTACCGGTATACGAGCCGCTAGTTTCAAATTACTATCAATAATAGTAGCGGCGGTATTACCACTAGGACTGGTAGACTGTCTAATGATAGCCCTATTCAATAGACAATCGCTTAGTCTGCCGGCCAATAGTTTACCAAAAATACCGCCAATTTCGACAAAACTAACAAAACTAGAGGTCAGGTATACATCTAAATGTTTTTCTTGTATAAAGTATAGTTGCGACCAATCGGCTACTGATGTACGGGTCARKGAAACGGTAAATCTGGTCAACAGGCATGACCATAGTATCGGGTATTGTATGAGTTGCCAGACACTAGTAGTAGTCCCCGTGCTTGTATCGGTAGTATTGTTGTTGTTTTTAGCCGATTGGCTAACTGGCCAYTGCTTACTAGTGTTAGGCAATAGACTAGCGCACAGTACGGCAACCAATAGGGTCAACAAACCCGATATCTGGACAACCTGTCGCCAATGATATGACTGTAACAACAGGGATGTGACCATCGGGTTGACAACGCCGGCACAGTTAACCGATATCAACACCACTGACCAGTTAGTGGCGAAACTGGTCGCCGGACTCAACTGACGCGTCAGTTTGATTAGGGCTGGCATTGCAAAGCCCTGGCCGAGGCCATTGAGGAACCAGTAGCCGGTGTATAGGCGGACCGATGATCGGCTATTGCTGGCAAACAGGAAGGTCGCCGCCGAACATACGGCCAGACCGAAACAGGTCAAGTGTTTGGCCGGTAATCGGTCGGCTAGTATGCCGGCCGCAAATGTTACAATAGCCGTGGATACGGCCTGTGCCGATACTATAGTACCTATAATTGAATGTATAATAAATTTAAAAATTAATTTTTTTTAATAAATAAAAATTATATTTAGGTTTAATTATTTTTTTTGGTGTTAATAATTTTAAATAATTATTATATTTAAGTAATTAATTAGTTATTTAAAATTTAATAAAATTAAATTTAAATAAAATTTTTTTTGAAAAATAATTTTAAATAACTAATTAAATTTTGTTGTTTTGTTGTTTGATTAGTTTAATATACAAACAAACAAACAAAATTTAATAAATAATAAATATATTGAGATTTATATATTAATAACACTAAATATATATATATATATACTGTATATACAGTATAAAACTAACAGTAAATATTAATATATTATTTATTAATTTTTTTTGTATATTAAACTAATCAAACAACAAAACAACAAAATTTAATTAGTTATTTAAAATTATTTCCATATTTTATTTAGTTTTAATTTTATTAAATTTTAAATAACTAATTAAATTTTTGGTGTTTTGTTGTTTAATTAGTTTAATATATAAAATAATAATAATAATAAATAAATAAATAATATATTAATGTTTACTATTAGTTGTTTTAAATACAGTATATTATGTTATTAGTTGTAATTAATATATTATATAAACTGTAATTATTAATTAGGTGTTAATTTMTAAATGAATTTATAATTAATTGTTTTATTACTCATATAGAAAATCTAAACTAATTTTATTTTTTATATATATATATATATTTTTAAATAAAATGTASCTAAAAATAAAATATAATAATATTGTTTTAAGTATTATTATTATTATTATTGATAATTAAATCACTGTTTTTTTTTAAACAATAAGTGATATACAGTATAGTAAAGTATATACAGTATATATATATATATATAATGATAACATTTTTTAATGAACTATTTAAGTGATTAAAAATATATATTTATATACTTAACAAAAATAATATAATAATACTGTAATTAAGTTTTTTTTGAATCAATTATATATATATAAATTTATATATATTATATATATCTAATCACAAACAAGTAGTCAATTCATAATTATATTATTATTATTATCGTAAAACTGTATTATAATAGCATATAATTAATTAATTACATTAATTTAGGAGAAAAAATAATTATGTTTATAAAATTTATTTTCGTTATTTAATTATAAATTATTATTATTGTTATTACTTTAATAAATAATAAAATAAATAAATAATTTTTTTGGGGGGTAAATACCTGCTTGTTGTTGGGTTAGCCCCTCTTGAATTAATTGGGGAAACACTAGTGTAACACATTTGCGATTAAAAAAATACATAAAATATGCCATAAATGCCAACCAAAGGCCAGTCATCTCCGATAGTTGTTTAGTAGTCATACTTATAATATATATATTATTTTAATTAAAACACTAATTTTATAAAATATATCACAATTTTAATATTAATTTTTTATAATTATAATAATTCACAATAATAATAATAATAATAATTTTTTTTAAATTATACAATAATTTATTGATATTGCGGTACAATATATATAAGGTATAAGTAGTACTGTTTAAAAACAGATAATTCAAAATACAATAATAATTTTTATATATATATATATAATTTTGATTATAAAAACTTATTTTTTTGTTAATGATTTTAAAAAAAAAAACAAATAATACAATCATTTAGTATATAATATAGTAGTAGTTAACGATCTAATAATAATATTAATACTAATAATACTGTTATTATTGATTAAACATTATAGAAAATAATCAGATATTAAATATAGTTATTATTTAAATCAATAAATCAAAAAATAAAATATCCTTAAATCTATAGTTAGTTATCACATAATAATTATAATTATTATTATTATAGTATTAATAAAATAAACAAATAATTTTAACTAAAATAAAACATTTAAACTAAATTCATTACTTTTAGTTTTATTTTAYAWAWATAAAATACTAAATAAAACTTTTATTATTATTAATTTGACGAAATTGTTATTGTAATATTAATATTAATAATTGTTATAATTTATATATATATATATATATATATATTATATTGCAGTCCATATGTGTGTATGTTTTACAATATAATTTATATCTGCCATCATTTGATAGATTAAAAATAATATTATTTTTTTTATTTAAACGTCACTAAATATAATAGCAACTATATCAAAAATAACATAGCAATATATACAGTATATATACAATATATATACTGATAATATTGATTAGATAGTGCATATATATATATATAAAATATAAAAACTGGGTTAACCAAGGTTATGAGCTAGTTTAAATTTAAAATTCAAAATTATTATTATTACTTTCATAAATCCTTCAAAAAAATTTAAAGTAAGATTTTTAAAAAATGATAAATTGCTATTCAAATATCACATTCAAATATAACATTTTATTTTATTTTTTAAAAAAAGTATTTAGTATTATTAGAAAAATAACAATATTTACATTTAGTTATTAATTGTATTTTTTAAAAAAATATTAGTTAATTATTAAATCACAATTAATTACAATATATAAAATGTTAATATATATTATATATAATTATAATAACAATAAAAATTTAATTTAACATAAATAATAAATAAATATAAATTATTAGTTTTTAAAAAAAAAATATATAATAGTTTCATTTTACACACAAATAAAAAATTATTTAAAAAAAATTAATTATTATTTTTTTTAAAAATATTAGTAAATTATTAAATCACAATTAATTACAATATTATATATATATAATTATAAAAACAATAAAATCAATAAAATATAATTTATAATAAAAACAAATAAATAATAAATTATTAGTTTTAAAAAAAATATATAATAGTTTCATTTTACACACACAATTAAAAAAAATAAAATTAATTTAATTAAAAAAATTAATTTTTTAAAATTTATTGTGTTTGTATCAAAATAATTGCATAATTAAATATATAGGACATTATAATAAACATGGTAATATCTTTTAGGTGAAACATATTCAATACGCTATAATAAAATGATTGACGCATCGATACAACCAGTTTCAGGTGACGGTAGTCATCCGGAGACATATAGTCACTCAGGGCTAACCTATTATCTATTGAACGGCACAGTCGGGCCATAGAGTCCTGAATTAATTGCGAACAACGGCACAGACACCACATATCCAGACCTGAAGTAAATATGTATAGACTGACTGCCAGCCGATGTTTGTTAGGCATGTCGACCACCAGTGCCAGAGAGCACAGGCAAGTGGCCAATAGGACTGAGTTGACTACCAGTTTGACAAATAATAGTAGACCTGTCCGTTGGTTTAATTGATCCAATTGTTGACGTGTTTGGACCAATGTTTGACTGATATGTCGACACGATTTCAATTGATCTGATTCACAGATTTCGGTTAAATCTAATGTATTGTAATAAATAATTAATTAAATTAGTTTTAATTAATTTAGTTTTAATTAATTTAGTTAATTAATGTAGTTAATTAATTTAGTTAATTAATTTAAGTTAATTAATGTAGTTAATTAATTTAGTCAATTAATGTAGTTAATTAATTTAATTTAATTAATGTAGTTTAATTAATTTAGTTTAATAAGTTTAGTTTCATTAATTTAGTTTAATTAATTTAAGTTAATTAATGTAGTTTAATTAATTTAGTTTAATTAATTTAGTTTAATTAATTTAGTTTCATTAATTTAGTTTCATTAATTTTGTTTCATTAATTTAATTAGTTAATTAATTTACAAAAAAAAATTATAAATAATTATAATTAATAATATTAATAGTATAATAATAATATTAATAAAATAAACTACTAATAACTATATATATTAGTAGTTAATAATATTATTATTTCAAATATAAAAAATAAATATAAACTTTAAACAAAAAATAAATAAAATAAGTAATTTTAGACAATATTATAATTTTTTTGTTTAATTAAAAAAAATATTAGATTTAAAAAAAACTAAATTGATAGTATTATTTGTTTATTATTTATAAATATTAAAAAAATTAAATCTTATTTAATAATAATAATAATAATAATTACCGTTAATTTGATTTTTGATAACAAACGCAACATAAATGAGCAAGCTAACTATAGCAATTTTTTCCATAACATGCAAATTGGCATTGATTATGAAAAATACGGCTTTCCATGGATTAATACTATAGTAGTCTAGGATAGCCTGTTTGAAATCGACATAATTGAGCATGGTAGCACCAGCATAGCTAATGGCCATCAAGTTCATAAAACCATGAATTAACCAAGCTTGTTTAGTTGATTGTAAAAAACCTAGTTAAAAATTTTGAAAAATTAAAATAATTAATAATTTAATTAATTAATTAATTAATACACAATTATTATATTATTAGTAGTAATTTATCTAGATCAATTGTATGGTTAATTTAGTTTCAATAAACAAAAACACAAAAATTATCATGGTTGTTTTACAATGTACGCAAACACATTATTATAATCAGTATAATATTTAATTAAAATATTAAAATTACAAAAAAAAACTAAATTAATTGATAAAAATTAATTATTTGCATAATTAAATAAATTAATAGTAGTTTTATAAATAATATAATTATTGATTAAAACACCAAAAATTTAAATATCAATTAAATGTAAATTAAAATATTTAAAAATTTTTAATACAAAATATAAAATAGGATTTTTTTATATAAAAAAAAATAAATACTAATAATAACCAAAATAGTGTAATCTTTGATATAATCTAAATATATTGAAAAATTAAAATTTATTTTTGATATTTATTTTATTTTAACATACAAATTACAGTTTGCTAGTATTGCAAAAAAATAAACAATTTTTTATACTATCATAAAAAACTATAACTTCAAAAAAATTAAATAAAAAATAGTTTTCAAATAATAATAATTATTATTAATATTAATAATAATATCTATTTAATAATTTTAATTATTATAATAACAGATACGACATATCAATTTTAATTATAATAATAATTAAAACTGATTTGTCGTATCTGTTGTCCTAATAATTATAATAATTAAATGCATATATTTTAATATTAATTTGCTTAAATAAACTAGTACAGTTTGCTAATATTTAAAAAAAAATTATAGTATTTAAAATTAACAACAAAAAAAACTATAAACTAATACTTCAAACAAACAAAAACAGTAAAAAATGTTTATTAATAATAGTTATTATATTTTAATTTATTGAGAATAATTTATCTAATAAAAACATAATAGTAATTATTATTATTATAATTATCAAAAAAATTAAATACTATATATATATATATCTAAACATTAATAGGATTATATTTAATAGTATTTATAATTAAAATATCAATAATAACTATTCAAAAAAAATTATTTAAAAAAAATATTATTAAATATTTAAAAAAAAACAAAAATATTACAAACTGTATAACAAATATAACTACTAATCAATCAATCAGTCAATCAATCAATATATTAATGAGGATAGGGATCATCAAAAAATAGCTTAACTTACCTATAGATCTAACCGTTTCGATAATAGCCTCCCCGTGCCATAACAGTATCAATTTGGATACAAAAAACTCCCCGGCCATCATAACGGTAGCCGCTTTGAACATCCATTGCATTAGTGAACCACCCTTTCCTCCCTCCACCTCCCCCTCCCCATCCCGGTGCTGGAAATGTTCAAATATAGTTTGTTCACCATGATAGGCTAGCCATTCATAGTATAAAAATATCCATATAATACAAACATCATAGCCAATGGCTACCAGTTTTTTCAGCCGGCGTCTACCGTCACCCATGGGTGTACTACCGCAATAGGTTATGCCAAACAGTGATTGTATACGTAATAGCAAGCACAGGGATCTATCCGATTTCATCAGTTGACATTTTCCCAGTTGATGATGCTGATGATTATCATCCAACCCCTGTTTTTGTTGCTCAGGTAGGTTATTTGATAGACTATCCAGATCATTATTATTGGTAATCATAAAATTATTATTATTATTATTACCATAATCTGTATTGAAATTAGTTTTACTAACATTGCTGCTAATGTTAATACCAGTAAATAAGCTAGCACCGTTAGCCAATTGATTTAATTTTCTATTATCATTACTACTATTATCTACCGGTGCTATCATCATCATAATTATCCAGGGTGTAATATAATTGTGATTTAATATTAAATAATTAATTATTATTATTACTATAAATTGTTTTAATTAAGACAATAAATTTTTTCACATGTAATTTTAAATTAATATAATTTAATTTTTTTGTTGATATTTTCTAATATTATTATTTAAAACTATTATTGAAGTTATTATAAAAAAATTAGAAATTTTTAGTATTTAAATATTATTTATACAGTTTACTAATCTAAATATATTTTTAGATTTTAATAAATATCATATTTAACACAATTTTAATTATAAATACAAATAGTTATTTACTTTATTATTATTWTTTTTTAAAAATGTTTATATTAAAATAATAATTTACATAATAAAATGCAAATTTACTTTTCAAAAAATAATATTAATAACATTAGAAAACTTAAAAAACAAATAATTTACTAAAAAACTATAATAAAAACTCAATAAAAATATATTATGTTATGACAACCAAAACTTCAATAATATTTTTATATATCATATTAATTATGGTTTTATTTTATAGATATCTATATATATACAGTATATAAAAATTATTTTATAAAAAAACTAATTAGTTTTTTTTGCTAATACACTAAAAATGCACTAAAAATTATTATTATTATTATTAAAATGAAATTTTAGTTTATTATAACTAAACATGCAATTATCTAATAATAGATATCTATCATAATATTTAATATTGTATTATATATATACTGTATTTAATAATATATATAAAGATCATCAATATATTGATTGATTTATTTTTTGTGGTTAATATAAAATAATATTAACTACTAATGTATTGATAATTTATAATTTAATATTTATAATATATATATATATATATATATATATATATATATATAATGTTTATTAGTTAAGTAATAATTAGTAATAAATATTTATATATATAATATTTAAATACTATATTAAATTATTTATTTATTGAAAAATACAGCACTTGTTTGTTAGTTAATAAATTTTTAATTAATCTTTTTATAAACTATAAATATTATTTTTTTAAAAATATTTAAAATTACAATTTATAAGAAAACAATTTTAATTTATAATTAAAATTTAAAAGATTAATTAATTTAGTTAAATAAATAATTTTTAACTTAATTAAAACTAGTCACATGTCTTTACTAATTTTAATTAAATTTTATTTTGTATATGATAACTTTTAAATTACAATAAATAAACAATTACAGTTTTTATACAGCAAAAAAAATTATTGTATTATACAACAAATTAAATTAGTATAGTTATAAAATTGATAACTTTATTAAACAATAATTTAATTGAAATAATTATTAATACTTATTATTAAAAAAAATTACAATAAATATTACAGCAAAATAAAAAATTTTTAACTAAATTGTAAAAATAAATAAATAATTTTCATATACTTAACAAACAATATATACATATATTTATATATTTAATTAAAATAGTAATTTATTAAACAAAAAAAACATAAATATTATGTTTTTTAAAAAATTATATATTGTGTTTGTATTAAAATGATAGCAAACAAATTAAATAAATAAATAAATATTTATGATACATGAAAATATTTAAAAAAAAATTTAATAATTTTGATATTTTAAAAAATAAAATAACATATATATTTTTTAATAGAAAAAAATTAATACTAACTTATTGTGTTTGTATTAAAATGATAGCATAATTGCACACATAGTTAACAATCAGTAAAACAGTTATGTCTTTCAAATAAAACATATTCAATACACGGAACCGGAATCCATGTTTCAAACCGATCACTGACTGTAGGTAACGGTAGCTATCAGTTGAGTGATACTGTTGGCTAAGCTGGCGTTCAATCTGTCGACACAGTCGACTGGCCGAGTCATACACCAATTGCGATGATCGACACATTACCCATATGTCGACAATGGCTGCTAGACTGAACATCCAGGTGCCCAATAGGTTTGACCAGTTCATCGGTACGACTACCAGTACGCATAGACACGATGACATGGTTATGGCATTGACGGCTAGTTTGATAAACATGATCCAGCTCAATAGTTGGCTTAACTTAGCCAGGTTATCACGTAAATCAATCATACTATCGTATAGTTGTTTAGTAGTAGTGGTGGTAGTAGTAGTAGTAGTATTTGTAATCAAATTTAATGTTAGACCTAGTTGATTTTATGTTATATAAAAAAATTATATTAAAAAAAAACAATTATTATTTATCATAATTATTAATACAATTACAAATATTTAAATATATACTGTATAGATAAATATATAAGTTATTGGAAAACTCAATATAAATAACTTTATTTAAATATTAGAAAATTTTTACTATTAATTATCAAATATGAATTTTAATAGTATTGAAATTATAGTTTTTTTTTAAAAAAAATAATTATATATATATACACATTTAAATGAATTTATATTAATTAAATAATAATAAATTTAATTTAAATATTTTTTTGCTGACTTCAATTTAAAATATTAAATAATTTTATAAATTCAACTCTATATTAATTAATTATTTTAATATTAGTTTTAATAATTTTTTTTATAAATTTATTTTATTTATTTTTTAATAAATAAATATTATTATACCGTTAACTCTATTATTGATAACCATTGCCGTATACATCATCAATGTTATTACTGAACATCTGGCCATCATATGATTTAGGCTACCGAAGCCATAAAATATAACTTTCCCAGTTTCCTGTCTATAGAAATCCATAAACGATAATTGATCCAGGTTAATAAATTGAAATATATCGGCAAAAAAATAGACAATTGCCATTAGTATTATGAATATACAAATCAATGCCAATTGTTTGCCATTTTTCAGATAACCTATTGAAACATTTTTTTTGTTTTTGATAATAAGACATAAATTGTATTAAAATAAAAAACATAATTTTTGTTATAAATACTTAATATTAAGATAAAATAAATAATTTTTTACTATTAATTAAACTATAAATAATTACAATAATTAATTAATTAATCAAAAAAAGATATAAATTTTAAAAATTTAATAATATAAATATTTTTAAATATTAAAAACTAATTTTTTTATTAATAAATTTATATAACCTATTTGTGTTTTGGTTAGAAATTATAAATAATAAAAAATAAGATATAATTGTATTTTTAAAAAATAATTTTTTATAAATATTTAATAAACCTATTGAAACACTCTGTTTGTTTGTTTATTAATAAGATATATAATTTTGTTTTTAATAATAATTTTTTAATTATAAATATTTTATTATATAATTTTTTTTAATAATTACTATTGATAAAACTATAAATGATTACAATAATAATTAATAGAAATTAAGATAAATAAAAATATTWTATATATATATTTAAAAAATAGTTAATAACAAAATCAAATAAAATTAATTTCTAAAAATGATTAAAATAAATAATTCTTAATTAATTGAATTTAAATAAAAATAAGTAATAAGTAATAAATTTTTATTTGATTTTTAAAAAAAAATTGATTTACCTATTGATCGGACAGTTATTATAATATCATTACCATTGAATAATAGTAGAAATTTGATGGCCAAATACTCGATGGCCATTGTCATACCGGTGCACTTATATAGTGCATTGAGTACTACCTTATCGGCTAACTGGCCAAACATACGATGATAGGTTTCTTCGCCAAAAGCATTGATCATAAAGTATAGGAAAAATACGGTAAACATCATATCGTAGACCAATAGGACCGACCGTTTCAATAGCGGGTAATGTAGTTGTAGACCAAGTAGTTGTCTACTGGTGCCTATCATAGGTGTAGTACCCGAATAGGTTATACCAAACAGGCCATGCAATTGTAATAATCTAATCAATGATGATAATTGATACATATTGTTATTATTATTATTATCTAGGTTATTTTGTTTCAAATTATAAATATCCATATTATTGTATTTTTATAATCAATATTTTTGTTAACTTTATTAATTCAATATCATTACAATATATTATTATTATTATTATTAACTCAAAATAATTAATAGATATTTAATAAGTTATTAAATTATTTTTAAAAAAATATTTATAATTATTATTAATATTTTAATTTATAATAACATAGTAGCTGATTTTTTTTCGATAACTAAAATTTTTATTTTTTTGATTTAATAAATAAATTTATTTTAATGTTATTGAAATTATTAAACTAAAAAAATATTAAACAATAATATTTTATAAATAGAAATACATTGACTTTATATATATTTATAAAGTATAATAATTTTTATTATTATAATATCGGTTTATATTTATTATATTTATATATAYTGTATATGTTTGTGTATATGTGTGTGTTATTTAGTAATTAATATTATTTAAATGTCACTAATAATAATAATAATAATTTCATAATAAAATGCAAATCTAATATTTAAAATAACTTATAATGAACTTTATATTGTATTGTAGTAAACAATATATAAATTATTAGTAATATAACAATAATTAATTGATAGTTTTTAATTAGTTTATTGTAAATATTTTTTGAATATTCAATTTCAAGACAAAATTGTTTTCAAACTAAATTCAAAGTTATAWATATAACACATATATACTGTTTATTACTTATATTAAAATATATAATTAATTGATTATAGTATTATATTAGCTAAAAAAATAATTTAATAATAAATAACCAAGTTGAAACTTTTAATCTATTAGTTATATTAGTATAAACTATAATGATTTACATATAAATATTTTCAAAATATTAATTAGTTTTTTTTGTTATTGTTGTTGATAATAAATTATATTTATATATATTTTTTTTAAAAATAAATATTTTTATTAACTTTATTGTGTTTGTATTAAAATGATAGCATAATTGCAAACATAGTTAACAATTAGCAATACAGTCATATCAGTCAAATAAAACATATTCAATACACGGAACCGGAATCCATGTTTCAAACCAATCACTGACTGTAGGTAACGGTAGCTATCAGTTGAGTGATACTGTTGGCTAAGTTGACGTTCAATCTGTCGACACAGTCGACTGGCCGAGTCATACACCAATTGAGATGATCGACACATTACCCATACGTCCGCAAACGATACTATCAGATACATACCGATTCCCAACATGTTTGACCAGTTCATCGGTACGACTACTAGTACGCAAACTATGGATGACATGGCTATAGAGTTGACTAGTAGTTTGATAAATATGATCCAGCTCAACTGTTGGCTTAACTTATCCAGGTTATCACGTATGTCTAGTATACTATCGTATAGTTGTTTGGTGGTGTTAGTGGTGGAGGTGCTGGTGTTGGTGGTGATGGTTGAATTTGTTGTAGTTGTTTTTTGATGGTAATTATTAATAAAATTTGATGTTAGACCTAGTTGATTTAAATATATATTATTTTCATATAGTCATATAGTCATATAGTAATTATATATATATATATATATATTATTATTATTATTATTATATATATATGATATATATATATATATATATATATATATATAATTTCAGTTAATTTTAGCATTTTACTTTAATTAACTAATAATAATAAATTTAATTTTAATATTGTTTTTTTTGACTTTAATTTAAACAATCATATATTTTTATTAATTCAAATCAATATTAATTAATTATTTAAAATAGTAGTTTTTATAAATTTTTTTTATAAACTTATTTTATTTTATTTTTTTAAATTATAATTTTTATTATTAATATGTTTTATACCGTTAACTCTATTGTTGGCCACCATAGCTGAATACATCATCAATGTTAGTATTGAACATCTGGCCATCATATGGTTTAGGCTACCGAAGCCATAAAATATAACTTTCCCCGATTCTTGTCTATAGAAATCCATAAACGATAATTGATCCAGATCAATTGATTGAAATACATCGGCAATAAAATAGACAATTGCCATCAATACAATAAATATATAAATCAGTGCCAATTGTTTGCCATTTTTTAGATAACCTGTTTGTTTGGTTAGGAATTATAAATTTTTTTTTAAATAAAATAAGATATAATTGTTTTTTTTAAATAAACTAATTTTTACTAAATATTTAATAAACCTATTGAAACATTTGTCTGTTTGTTTGGTATTAAGATATTTATTGTATTTAATTTTATTTTAAATTATATTTTAATAAGTAATAAGGTAATAATAATAAGATAAAATTAAATATATATATATGAAAAATAAATATAATTATATATAATTGTTTTTTAAATATATATATATATTTTTAATTAAATATTTAATATAATGATAAAATTTAATAATATTTATTTTTAATGATAATCTATAAGCTATAAATGATTAAAAAATAATAATTATTTGTTACAATAAGGTATTTAAAAAAAAAATTCCTAAAATCAATATTGTTTGCCATTTTTCAGATAACCTATTGAAATATTATTTTTGTATTGAAAATAAGGTATAAATTGTATTAAAATAACAAAAAAAAACATAATTTTTTTAAAAATAAATAATTAATTTAAAAATAAAATTAAATATAAATTTTGTTTAATTATTAATCAAACTACTATACACAATTATAATAATTAATTAATCAAAAAAATAATATATATATTTGTTGGAATTTTGTGTCCAAAATATATTTATTTATTTATTTTTATTTTTTACAAATAAATATTTAATATTAAGATAAAATAATAATAATTATTTTTTATCTTAAAATAAATATTTTTTTTTGTCTATTAATAATTAAAACTATAAATTGATTACAATAATAATAATAATAATAATTAATAGAAAATATATAGATATAAATTGTATAATTTTAATTTAAAAAATATCAATATATATACATATATTTTTTGTTAAATATAAAAAATAAAATAAATATTAATTAAAAAAATTATAATTTACCTATTGATTGGACAGTTATTATTATATKAYTACCATTGAATAATAGTAGTAATTTGATGGCCATATACTCCAAAGCTATTGACATACCGCTACACTTATACAGTGCATTGAGTACTAATTTATCGGATAACTGGCCAAACATACGGTGATAGGTTTGTTGGGAAAATGTATTCATCATAAAGTATAGAAAATATACGGTAAACAGCATATCATAGGCCAATAGGACCGACCGTTTCAATAGCGGATAATGTAGTCCTAGTGCTGGTAGTTGTTGTCTACTCGGGCCGTCTCCWATCATCATAGGTGTAGTACCCGAATAGGTTATACCAAACAGGCCATGCAATTGTAATAATCTAATCAATGATGTTGATGATTGATACATATTATTATTATTATTATTAATATTATCTAGGTTATTTTGTTGAAAATTATGATGATCCATATTACTAATTATTAGTAACTAAATTAATTAATTAATAGATATTTAATAAAATCTTAATACTTAAGTTATTGTTTTTTTTTAATAATTTTAATTTATAATAACATATTTATTCAATTTTTTGATTAAATAAATATTTTAAAAATATTTTTAATATTATTCAAATTATTCAAATATATTTACAATAAATAGAAAAACATTGACTTTATATATATATATATATATATATAAATTATAATATTATAATATCGGTTTATATTTATTATAATATATAAATTTATAATTTATATATATATATATATATTATATATATATATTTTGTATATRTRTATGTGTGTGTGTTATTTAGTAATTAATTTTATTTAAATGTCACTAATAATAATAATTTCATAATACAATACAAATCTAATATTTAAAATAACTTTATGATTACAAATGAATTATATTTTATTGAAGTAAAAAATATATATATATAATTTTTTTTTGTATTTTGTTTATGATAAATATTTTTTAAATATACAATTTTAAGACAAAAATATTTATAAAAATTATTAAAAGTTATAAATATAACTATATATTACTTAAATAAAATAATTTAACACTTATAATATTTATTTTTTAAAAATTAATAAATAAAATAAAATACACAATTAATTGATTATATTATTACATATTACTTATTAAATAAGTTAATAATAAATAACCAAATAATTCAAACTTTAATCTATTAGCTATATTAGTATAAACTATAATAATTTACATAAATAATTTTAAAAAACTTAAAAATATTAATTATTTTGTTGTTGTTTTAAAATAAATTACATTTATATTTATAAAAAAAATAACTTGTTATTAAAATAAAAACATAATTATACACATAGTTTACACAATTAGCAAAACAGTTATATCTTTTAATTTCAATAAATTATTGTAAATAAAATTCAAACAATAAAATTATTAGCTTTTAAACAAATTGTATATTATATACAATATTATATGTATTTATGAAAATTTTTAAAAATTTAATAATATTGATACTTTAAAAAAAAATAAAATAACATATATTTTTTAAAAAAATAATTTTTATACTAACTTATTGTGTTTGTATCAAAATAATAGCATAATTGCACACATAGTTAACAATTAGCAAAACAGTTATATCTTTTAATTTTAATAAATTATTGTAAATAAAATTCAAACAATAAAATTATTAGCTTTTAAACAAATTGTATATTATATACAATATTATATGTATTTATGAAAATTTTTAAAAATTTAATAATATTGATACTTTAAAAAAAATAAAATAACATATATTTTTTAAAAAACAATAATTTATACTAACTTATTGTGTTTGTATTAAAATGATAGCATAATTGCAAACATAGTTAACAATTAGCAAAACAGTTATATCTTTCAAATAAAACATATTCAATACACGGAACCGGAATCCATGTTTCAAACTAATCACTGACTGGAGGTAACGGTAGCTATCAGTTGAGTGATACTGTTGGCTAAGTTGACGTTCAATGAGTCGACACAGTCGACTGGCCCCGTCGTATACCAATTGAGATGATCGACACATTACCCATACGTCCGCAAACGATATCAGCAAATACATACCGGTGCCCAAAATGTTTGACCAGGTCATCGGTGCGATAACCAGTACGCACAATATGGATGACATGGCTATCGAGTTGGCAGCTAGTTTGATAAATATGATCCAGCTCAATAGTTGGCTTAACTTATCCAGGTTATCTCGTAGAGCTAGCATACTATCGTATAGTTGTTTGGTGGTAGTGGTGCTGGTGCTGGAGGTGCTGGTGATGGTTGAATTTGTTGTTGTTGTTGTTGTTATTATTATTATTTGGTTATTAAAATTTGATATTAGACCTAGTTTAGATAAATACAATTATAAATATATATATTATCTTATATTATATTATTATAATAATTATAAATATATATTATAATAATTATAAATATATATTATAATAATTATAAACATATATTATAATAATTATAAATATATATTATTGTATTACAATTATAATTTATATATTATATTTATTTTTCTAACTATCAATCTATTTGGTTAGTAATTATATTTATTTTTATTAATAAAATCATAAAATTATTATCAATCTAATCAAATTGTTAAATTATTAATTAAATTATTTATATATATTTAAATAGTTTTTTTTAACTATTAATTTAAAATAATAACTTATTTAATTAAATTATTAATCCTAAGTAGAATGACTAACTGTTTATTGAATTTAATTTTTATTTTGTATATTATTTTAAATTATAATTATTAATTATTAACCGTTAACTCTATTGTTGGCCACCATTGCTGAATACATCATCAATGTTAGTATTGAACATCTGGCCATCATATGGTTTAGGCTACCGAAGCCATAAAATATAATTTTTACAGTTTGTTTACGATAAAATTCAATAAACGATAATTGATCCAGATCAATTGATTGAAATATATCGGCAATAAAATAGACAATTGCCATCAATACAATAAATATATAAATCAGTGCCAATTGTTTGCCATTTTTCAGATAACCTATTGAAAAGATTATTTATTTAATTTTTTGAAAATAATGTATAAATTGTATTAAAATAAAAAAAAAAACACAATTTTTAATATAATTATTTAATATTAAGATAAAATTAAATATATATTTTTCAGTATTAATTAAACTATAAATGATTACAATAATAATTAATCTAAATTAAGATTATTGTTTAAATATGTCTATTATTATTAAATTATCATTACTATTAATGCAGTTATTTTTTTTAAATAAAAATTTATATATAAAATAAAACACCAAATAATAACAATATAATTATTTAATTAGTAGACTTTTATAAATAATAATAACAATAATAATAATATATTTGGGAAAAAAGTTATTATTTAAAATTTAATTAAAACTAAAAAATATAATTAATTTATCTATTGATCTAACCGTTACAATAATAATAAAGCAAAAAAAAAATTAAAAAAAACTAATTTTTAATAAATATTTTTTACTATTAATCAAAATATAAGTATTAAACAAACACATAATGATTACAATAATACTAAAGTAAAAAATATAAAAAAAAACTAATTTTTAAAATAAAATTAAATAACATTTTTTTTTTAACTATTAATCAAACTATAAAAATGATTATAAATTATTAATTTAGTAATAAAATAAACAAATTATTTTTATTTAAATATATATTTTTTTTGTTTATTTACCTATTGATCTAACCGTTAACTATTAAATATACCAGAAATAATAGTAAAATATAATTAAAAAACGTTTAAATTTAAATAATAAAATTTTTAATAAATAATGTAAAATAAAATTAATTTTTTTATTATTAAAAAATGATTGAAATTAAAATAATTCTTAATATTTGTGTTTAAATAAAATTGATTTACCTATTGATCTAACCGTTACTATAATATCGTTTCCATTGAATAATAGTAGAAATTTTATGGCCAAATACTCTACGGCTATTGACCAGCCGGTACACCTGTACATTGTATTCAGTACTAACTTATCGGCTAACTGGCCAAACATCCGATGATAGGTTTCACCACCGAAAGCATTGATCATAAATAATATGAAAAAACCGGTAAACAGCATATCGTAGGCCAATAGGACCGACCGTTTCAATAGCGGATAATATTGTAGTCCGGGTAGTCTAGTCGGGCCGTCTCCTATCATCATAGGTGTAGTACCCGAATAGGTTATACCAAACAGGCCGTGCAATTGTAATAGTCTACACAATGATGATGATGATTGATCMWTATTATCTAGCTTATTGATTTTAAAATTATCTAATTGATCCAGGTYATTATTATTATTATTAGTAGTAGTAGTAGGATTTATCATTTTTATTTTTAGTCATTTATTTTTTAAAAATTTTTTAAACAATTTACTAAAAAAATATTTAATAAAACATAATTTTAAAAAATCTAATAATAATAATCTTTAGATGAAAAAATTTTTAAGTAAAATTATTATTTCAAAAATTACTTTTAAAAAAATTACTTTTTGTTTAAAAATTACTATTTATTTATTTTTATATAACAACTATTAGCTAAAATTATTTTTGAAAATAATTAGTATTTTTATTATTAGAAATACATTGACTTTATATACTGTTTTTTATAATATTATTAGTTTATATTTAATATTTTTAATTTATTAATATATATAATTTACATGTGTGTGTGTGATATTTAGTAATTAATTTTATTTAAATGTCACTAATAATAATAATTTCATAACAAAAAAAAATCTAATATCTAATATAACTTTATTATTATTATTATAATTTTTTTGATAATATAATAATTTTATTTTCAGTAAACAATATATATAATGTATTTCTATTTTCTATATTAATGTACATTAATTAATATAATTTTGTTGCCATACATATACTGTATTTTCCAAAAATAATAATAATATTAAATTTATAAATATATTAATGAATAAATTCAATAAACATTTTAAGTAAAATTAAAATATAAATTTAATTGATATTATTGCATAAAATTGTTTTAAAAAAAATCAATTAATATTAAATCAATTTTAAGTAATTGTAAATAATAAAAAAATCAATTATTAATTAATTAGTTTGTAAATATTTAAAATTTTTAAAAAATTAAAAAAATAAAATTACATATATATTTATATTTTTAAAAATAAAATATAATTTTTTATAACTTAATTGTGTTTGTATTAAAATGATACAATAATTTTAAAATGTTATAATTTATAAATACTAATAAATAAATTGATTGATTTTGTCAATTAATACATAGAATCAATTAAAATATAAGTTAAACATAAATTATTTTTATAAAAAAAAAATTGTAAATAAAATTCAAACTATAAAACTATTAGTTTTTAAACAAATTATATATGATATTTATTAGTATTTATGATACATAAAAAAAATTTAAAAAAAAATTTAATAATTTTTAATATTTAAAAAAATAAAATAACATATATTTTTTATTAAAATAAAAATTAATACTAACTTATTGTGTTTGTATTAAAATGATAGCATAATTGCACACATAGTTAACAATCAGTAAAACAGTTATTGATTTCAAATAAAACATATTCAATACACGGAACCGGAATCCATGTTTCAAACCGATCACTGACTGTAGGTAACGGTAGCTATCAGTTGGATGATACTGATGATTGAGTTGACGTTCAATCAGCCGACACAGTCGACTGGCCCCGTCGTACACCAATTGCGATGATCGACACATTATCCATATGTCGACAAATTCGGCCATCAAATACATACCTGTTCCTACTAGGTTTGACCAGTTCATCGGTACGACAGCCAGTATACATAGACAGGAGGACATGGTTAACGAATTGCTGGCTAGTTTGACAAATATGATCCAGCTCAATAGTTGACTTAACCTAGCTAATCTATCGTGTAATGTCAAGATACTATTGTATAGTTGCTTGGTACAACTAGTAGTATTGATTGTGTGATGATCAATATTTGTTTGAAAATTTATGGTTAGACCTAGTTGATATTTTAAAATGTATTATATATTTAAAATATAATATATAATATATTAAAATATATTAAAAAATATAAAAAAATAATTAAATTAAATAATTTTTTATGTAGTTTTTGTTATAAATAATATACAGTAATTGTATTTTACATTTATATTATGTTTTTATTAATTCAGCTATATAAATTTATTTATTTTTTTACCGATATTTATTAATAATAATTTTAATTAATTAATAGTATAATAATTTTAATTAATTAATAGTATAATAATTTTAATTAATTAATAGTATAATAATTTTAATTAATTAATAGTATAATAATTTTAATTAATTAATAGTATAATAATTTTAATTAATTAATAGTATAATAATTTTAATTAATTAATAGTATAATAATTTTAATTAATTAATAGTATAATAATTTTAATTAATTAATAGTATAATAATTTTAATTAATTAATAGTATAATAATTTTAATTAATTAATAGTATAATAATTTTAATTAATTAATAGTATAATAATTTTTAATATTGTTTTTTCATATAAAAAAAAGTTTTTTTTTGTGACTTTAATTTAAACAATTTTACAATTATATATATTTTTTTATTAATTCAACTCTATATTAATATTAATTATTTTAATATTAGTTTTTTTTTAAATTTTAATTAATTAATAATCATAACTTAGATAATTGTTTTTATGTTTTTAATTGATTTTTTTCCATAAATTTATTTTATTTATTTATTTTTTTTAAAAATAATAATTATTATTATTAAATACCGTTAACTTTATTATGGACAACCATTGCCGTATACATCATCAATGTTATTACTGAACATTTGGCCATCATATGATTAAGGCTACCGAAGCCATAAAATATAACTTTCCCAGTTTGCTGTCTAAAAAAATCCATAAACGATAATTGATCAAGGTTAATAAATTGAAATATATCCGACAAAAAATAGACAATTGCCATCACTATTAGGAATATATAGATTAATGCCAATTGTTTGCCATTTTTCAGATAACCTATTGAAATATATTTTTATTTTTATGAAAATAAGGTATAAATTGTATTAAACTAAAAAATACATATTTTTAAAAAATAAATAGTTAATATTAAGATAAAATTAAATATATATTTTTTCACTATTAATGAAACTATATAAATGATTACAATAATTAATTAATCAAAATAAAAGATATAAATTGTTATAAAATTTAATAATCTAAACATTTTTAAATAATAAACACTAATTTTTTTTTACTAATAATTAATGAAATTAATTTTTTATATAAAAAAATTAAATATTAAATTTTAAATAATAATTACTAAAAATATTAGTTATTAAGTTAACAAACAAACAACAAAAAATAGTTTTTATTTTATTTTTTATTATATATTTATTTATTGTTGAAAAAAAAACAAATTTTGATTTACCTATTGATCTAACCGTTACTATAATATCATATCCATTGATTAATAATACAAATTTAATGACCAAATACTCCAATGCATTTGAACTACCGGCGCTTATATACATGACATTGATAACTAATTTATTGGATAACTGGCCAAACATACGTCGATAGGTTTCACCGCCAAATGCATTGATCATAAAGTACAGGAAAAATACGGTAAACAGCATATCGTAGGCCAACAGGACTGTCCGTTTCAATAGCCGATAATTTTTTAGTAGCCTTACTAGTGGTAGTACTGGTAGTCTAGTCGGGCCGCCTCCTATCATCATAGGTGTAGTACCCGAATAGGTTATACCTAACAGGCCATGCAATTGTAATAGTCTATACAATGATGATGATTTATACATATTATTATTATTATTATCTAGGTTATTATTACTATTATTATCTAGATTATTATTATTAATAGTATTATTATTATCTAATTTATTATTATTATTATCTAGGTTATTATTAATATTATTATCTAGTTTATTATTATTATTATTATCTAGTTTATTATTAATATTATTATATAGGTTATAATTATTATTATTATCTAGATTATTATTATTATTATTATTATTATTATTATCAACTAGATTATTAATGTGTTTCAAATTTAAAACTACTAAATGATTAATTTTATTATTAGTTATATTATTTTTTAATTTATTATGTTTCACATTATTATGTTTCACATTATTATATAACATTATTATTAGTAATATTATTGTCGATAACTAATAATTATCTAATTTATTATTATTATTATTATTGAAAAATTATTTTTTTTCATTTCGCAATATATATATTATCTGTTATTATATAACTTATTATAAAAAAAATATATATCAATAGTATTGTATAATATTTAAATATTAATAGAAAAATATTATTGATTTTATTTTATATTTATATTTTATACATCAATAAAAAAAAATTTTTTTTTGTGTGTTTTTGTGTTTACATAATTTTTAACAGTTTATATATAATTATAATTTATTTTCCGGGTGTCTATGTGTGTTGTGTGTAATATTAAGTAATTAAATATTTGTTTTATATGTAAAAATATTATTTACAGTATAATACATATACTATTATAGATTGTATTGTATTTTTTGGTGGTAATAATATAATAGTTATTACAAAATAATTTTTGTTTTGTAAACATAAATTAGTTATTATTGTTATGAAACAAAAATTGTTATAATTTCAAACAATATAAAATTTATAAATAATAATAATTAAATTAATCGATTTAATTATAATTACATTTAATCGATAAAAATATAAGTTAATATAAACTAAATTTATAATTCAATTGTAAATAAAATTCAAAAAAAAAATAGTTTTTAAACATATTGTTTATTTAAGTATTTATGATACATAAAATTTTTTAAAAATTTAATGATATTGATATTTTTTAAAATTAAAATAATATATATATATTAAAAAAAATTTCTACTAACTTATTGTGTTTGTATTAAAATAATAGCATAATTGCACACATAGTTAACAATTAGCAAAACAGTTATGTCTTTCAAATAAAACATATTTAATACACTGAACCGGAATCCATGTTTCAAACTAATCACTGACTGGAGGTAACGGTAGCTATCAGTTGAGTGATACTGTTGGCTAAGCTGGCGTTCAATCAGTCGACACAGTCGACTGGTCCCGTCGTATACCGATTGCGATGATCGACACATTATCCATAAGTCCGCAAACGATAGTATCAAATACATGACGGCACCCAAACTGGTCGACCAGTTCACCGGTACGACTACTAGTACGCAAACTATGGATGACATGGCTATCGAGTTGACGGCTAGTTTGATAAATATGATCCAGCTCAATTGGTGGCTTAACTTATCCAGGTTATCATGTAATTCAAGCATACTATCGTATAGTTGTTTGGCGGTGATGGTTGAATTTGTTTTATTAAAATTTGATGTTAGACCTAGTTGATTTATATATATAAATATAAAAATAAAATTAAATATATTATATAACTAACAAAAAATAATAATTTTTTTCATTAAACACCTTAATTAATAAGTAATTTAATTTTTTTTAATTTAAATCCTAAAACTAAAATAAATTATTTTATATTTTTTTTGTTATCAAATATTAGTAGTTAAATATATATACACTATATATTTATTTACTTATATTTGATTATAATATAATATTTTTATTACTGATTTTTTTTAAACAATTTTTTTAGTTTCAGGATTTAAATTCAAAATAAATTACAAATTACTTAACTAATTATATATATAACTATAAATTAATTAACTATAAATTTATATATATATATACTGTATATAAAAATAATTAAAAAAAATTATTTTTTAAATTATTAAAGTGTATAGAATTTATTGTATAATTAATAATATATATATATATATATAATTTTAGTTATTTTAGCAAGTACTTTAATTAACTAATAATTACAAATTTAATTTTAATATTATTATTTTGACTTTAATTTATAAACAATTATATATTTTTATTAATTCAACTCTATATTGATTAATTATTTTAATATTAGTTTTTATTAATTTTTTTTTTATTTTTTTTAAATTATAATTTTTATTATTAATATGTTTATACCGTTAACTCTATTGTTGGCCACCATAGCTGAATACATTATCAATGTTAGTATTGAACATCTGGCCATCATATGGTTTAGGCTACCGAAGCCATAAAATATAACTTTCCCGGTTTGCTGTCTATAGAATTCAATAAATGATAATTGATCCAGTTCAATTGATTGAAATATATCGGCAAAAAAATAGACAATTGCCATCAATATTATGAATATATAAATCAGTGCCAATTGTTTGCCATTTTTCAGATAACCTATTGAAACATTTTTTTTGTGTAATGAAAATAAGGTATAAATTGTATTAATAATAAAAAAACATAATTTTTTAATAAATAGTTAATATTAAGATATAATTAAATTTTATTATAATTAAACTATAAACAATAATTAATTAATTAATCAAAAAAGATATAAATTGTAAAAATTTAATAATATAAATATTTTTAAATAATAAACATTAATTTTTTTATTAATAATTTTCAGATAAACTGTTTGTTTGGTTTGGAAATATAAATAAATAATAATATTGATATAAAATTGTTTTTTAAATAATTTTTAATAAATATTTAATATTAAGATAAAATTAAATATATATATATAATAAATAAATAATTATAAATAATTGTCTTTTTTAAAAAAAATATATTTTTTAATAAATATTTAATATTATGATAAAATTAAATAATATTATATTAATAACGATAATCAAGCTATAAATGATTATAAAAATAATTATTATTTGTTACATTAAGGTATAATTGTTTTTTTAAAAAATATTTCTAAAATAAATATTTATTATACCTATTGAACCTAGATAAACAATTGAAACATTTTTTTTGTATAGAAATAAATTGTATTTATTTATATATTTTTTAATAAATATTATATTTTTTAAGATATAAATGTTAAGTATTAAAATAAACACACAATCAATACAATAATAATAATAATGTAAAAATATTTTTTAAAAAATAACTAATTATAATAAATATTTAATTTTTAAGATAAAATTAAATAATATTTTTTAACTATCATATTAATCAAACTATCAAATAATAATTAAGTAATAATAAAATCAAATTATTTATTATTTAAATAAAAAAATTTTTTCGTTGGTATTTACCTATCGATCTAACCGTTACTATAATATCGTTTCCATTGAATAATAGTAGAAATTTGATGGCCATATACTCGACAGCCAACGACCCGCCGATGCTCTTATACATTGCATTGAGTACAACCTTATCGGCTAACTGGCCAAACATACGGCGATAGGTTTGTTCGGAAAATGCATTGACCATAAAGTATAGGAAATAACCGGTAAACAGCATATCGTAGGCCAATAGGACCGACCGTTTCAATAGCGGGTAATGTTTTAGTTGTAGTAGTGGTAGTCTAGTCGGGCCCCCTCCTATCATCATAGGTGTAGTACCCGAATAGGTTATACCAAACAGTCCGTGCAATTGTAATAGTCTACACAATGATGATGTTGATGATTGATCCATATTGTTATTATCTAGGTTTGTTTGTTTAACATTATCTAAATGATCAAAGTTAATATCTATATTATTATTATTTAACATTATTATTCATATATTATTATAATAATAATAGATTTTATTATTTAATTATTTTAATAAAACAAAAAATTAATCTCAATTAACAAAAATAAAATTTATTATAATATTTTAGAGAAAATACTTTATTTATTTATTGATTATTGAAAATTTATATTTTTTTAGTTATTATGTCAAAAAACAAATGTTTGAAAATATTTCAATAGTATTTATATATAGTATATAATATATATATATATATATATTTATAAATACAAAAACATTGACTTTTGTTAATAAATATTTTTTAGTTACAATAATATTTTGGTTTGTATTTACTTTATAAATATAATTATAAGTTATATTTTTCAATGTGTGTGTGATATTTAGTAATTAATTTTGTTTATAATGGCAATAATATTTACTCAGAAAAAAATATAATTATAATAATTATATATTTTTAATATCTCTATATATATCTAGTATTTTATAAATATATAAACAATATATTAAATTTTTAAGCAAACAATTATAGCTAATATTGTTATTACAATAACAACAAAAAACAGTAATATATTAAATGATTTTTATTGTTATCTATAAATACATCTATAAATATATATATTTACAGTAATTATTGCTATTAATAATATATATATATATATATAACTTATAGTTCATCAGTAAATTAGACGTCAATGTACTGTACTTTTAGAGTTTGAAATAAACTAAATAAAAAAATTAGAAAAATTTCCAAACTTTTTAATTTTTATTTACCTATTTTTTTATATAATTATTATTATTATTATAATTAGATTTTATGTTAATAATAGTTAAATTATTAGACATTTTCTTATTTGAAATTTATATTATAATATTAAATTATATATTAGATAATTTTATATATTAGATAATTTTATATATTAGATTTAAAAAAATATAATTTACATAATAATTGTATATTTATTATTTTTATTTATTAATAAAAATTATTTTTTGTATATATATATAAATTTTTAAATATAAAATTATAAATATTTTATAATTTTAATATATTTAAACTATAAGTAATTAATATTAGTAGTTATTATAGTTACATGACTATAAATTATGATATATATATATATTATAATGATAAACGATTATTTAATTTTATATTAAATTATATATATATATATATATATATATATATATATATATGTCAATAAAGCAAACATTTATTTTTTCATTTAATTTTTACAATTTTTACAATTTTAAAGAAAAATTTTTAAAAAATACAATTACATATATATTTATATTTAAAAATAACAAATTATAGTTATAAAATTGATAACTTATTAAACAATAATTTAATTGAAATTATTATATTAATACTGTATTAATACTTATTATTAATAAAAAAAATATATAATAAATATTACAGTAAAATAAATTATTTTTTTAACTAAATTTTAAAATAAATCAATTATTATTTATACTTTACAAACAAACAAACAATATATATATATTTATTTAATTAAAATAGTAAATTATGAAATATAAAACATAAATATATTTTTAAAAAAATATGTTTATTGTGTTTGTATTAAAATGATAGCATAATTACACACATAGTTAACAATCAGTAAAACAGTTATATCTTTTAATTTCAATAAATTATTGTAAATAAAATTCAAACAATAAAATTATTAACTTTTAAACAAATTGTATATATATATATGTATTTATGAAAATGTTTAAAAATTTAATAATATTGATATTTCAAAAAAAAAAATTAAAATAACATATATTTAAAAAAAATAAATTTATACTAACTTTATTGTGTTTGTATTAAAATAATAGCATAATTACATACATAGTTAACAATTAGCAAAACAGTTATATCTTTCAAATAAAACATATTCAATACACGGAACCGGAATCCATGTTTCAAACCGATCACTGACTGGAGGTAACGGTAGCTATCAGTTGAGTGATACTGTTGGCTAAGCTGGCGTTCAATCAGTCGACACAGTCGACTGGCCGAGTCGTATACCGATTGCGATGATCGACACATTATCCATATGTCGACAAATGCGGACAGTATGAACATACTGGTGCCCAAAATGTTTGCCGTACTCATCCGTATGACGGCCAGTGCACACAAACACGAGGACATGGTTATGGAGTTGGCAGCTAGTTTGATAAATATGATCCAGCTCAATTGTTGGCTTAACTGATCCAGATTATCGTGTAATTCAAGCATACTATCGTATAGTTGTTTAGTAGTAATATTATTATTATTATTATTATTATTATTAGTAGTAGTAGTAGTATGTGTAGTATAATTAGCAGTTAATCCTAATTTTTTTTTTAAAATAAATAATTTTTAGATTGAAATTTAATAATTATATCTTGGTAAAATTATTAATTATTTATATTTTTGTTAAAATTATTATTATTTATTTTTTAGTTAAAATAATTATTTATTTTTCTATATTAATATTTATTACTATCAACTAAATTAAATTTTTATTGTTTGTAACAAAAAAAATATAAATTAGTAATTTTTTTAGTTATATATTATATTAGCTATATATAGACATTAATAAAAAAATAGATTTTTCTATATTAATCATTTTTTTAGTAATGTCTATATAGCTAATGCAATATATATAAGCTAAAAAAAAATTATTAATTTATATTTGGTTGGTTAATTTACAGTCAAAATCTAAAATAGTTTTTTTTTAAATATTTAATTTAAATATTTATTTATTTACTATAAATAGTTTACTTTTATAAATTAAAAATAAATTAATTATATTTATATATAATTATGAAAAAATTAATATCTATTTTTTTTATTAATTCTAATTAATTAGTAAATTTTTTTTTTATTTTAAATTTTATTAAATTAATCTATATTTTTTATAAGGATTTTTTTTAAAAAAAAATCTTATAATTAAATAAAAAATTAAATAAATAAAAATAATAATATACCATTAACTCTATTGCTAATACCAATTGATATATAAATCATCAATGAACTAATTGAACATTTGGCCATCATATACAATAGGCCACCAATTGTATAAAATCCAAATTTAAATAATAGTTTAGCATCTAGGTAATAATATTGTTGAAACAATTGATCCAGCTGAATAAATTGCAATATATTTTGCAAAATATATACTATAGCCATTGATACCATAAACATATAGATCCAGGCCAATTGTTTACCAGTACAATTATAACCTGGATGAAACAAACAAAACATTTAATTAAAATTAATTATAAATAATAAATAATTTATACATGCTAAAATTATTTTTTATATATTTAAATTCAAAATTTAAATACAATAAATAATATATATTTTTTTATTAATTATTAGTAAAAGTTCTAATTTTTTTAATAGTAATATTTAGCAAAAAAAAAATAATAACAGTTTTTTAATTTAAAATAAAAAATTATACATGTTAAAATTATATTTATATTTTAAATTTTAATTATAAATAAAATAAATAACATATTTTCAAAAAAAAATATATTAATAATTATTTGCAAAAGTTTTAAGTCTTTTTTTATAAAAAAAGTAATATTTAGCAAAAAAAATAAATAAATAATAGATTTTTATTTTAATTTAAAATATTTATTTACCCATTGATCGCACTGTTACTAAAATATCGTAACCATTGATTAATAATATAAATTTAATGACCAAATATTCCATAGCTATGGACATACCGGCGCTCTTATATAAGGCATTCATTAGGCCCTTATTGGATGTCTGGTCAAACATACGGCGAAATATATCGTCGGAAAATGCATTGGCCGTAAAATACATGAAATACACGGTTAGTAACATATCGTAGGTCAATAGGACCGTACGTTTCACGAGTGATGATGACTGTTGGCTACCTGAGCCGCCAACAATCATCATCATAGGTGTAGTACCCGAATAGGTTATACCAAACAAGCCATGCAATTGTAATAGTCTACACAATGATGTTGTTGATGATGATGCTTGTGATGGATGATCATAATAATTGTTATCTAATTTATTATTAATTTTTAAATTAACTAATTTATCCATTTTATTATTATTATTATTATTATTTTTGAAATTATTATTATTATTATTTTTGAAATTATTATTATTATTATTATTATTATTGAAATTATAATTATTAAAGTTATCACTGGGATATATCATATTGTTGTATTTAAAAAAAAAAATTAATTATAGTTAGTTTTGACCAAAAATTAAAAAAAAAATTGTTTATATATATAAATAAATTTTTATATATWATAAKTATTGTACACTGCTATTGTAATAAAATTTTATTAATAATATTTTTGTTTTTTGTTTTATTATATGTAAAAATAACATATATTTTTGCAAAACTTATTTTATATCTATTTAATTTATAACTAAAATAAATTATTATTTAGTTTTTTGTTTTAGTTTTTAATTAGTAGTCTATAAAATATTGTCTATAAAATAATGTAAATTTTATACWSTATTTATATTTATATATTTATATATATATTGTAAATGTATTTATTTATTTTGCTTATGTGTTTGTGTGTGTGTGATAACAAATAATTAATTGTTTACTTATATATATGTCAATAGTTTTTATTTTAATAAAAAAATAATACAATGAAAACTTTATGCAAATATTAAACATTATATAAATATATATTTATTTTTATTTTAGTAATACATTAATAATAATAAAAAGTAGACATTTATTAAAAAAACTAAAATATATATTAATATTGCAAATAATATTATATATATATATATAACTGAATTTACATATAATATTTGATAATAAAGCAAATATATTTTTTTATAAATAGTTATTTATTTTCAAAATATAATCAATATTTACTGTATATAATAGTATTTATTTATAGATTTTTTAAAAATAATTATGATATTTAAAAAAACTTATATTTAATTAAATAAAAAATAAAACCTATTATTCTAGTTATAAATTTATATAATATTTATAAATTGAATTTAAARTATATTTTCAAATTTTAGCAATAAAATCGATATTATAATTATTTTTAAAATTTATTAATTTCTAGCTTGAAAACTTGTATTTATTTGATAAATTAAAATATTACAGTTTTTTAATGTCTTAAATAATAACAATAAATTAATAACAATTTTTAATATTCAAATTTTAGTTAATACATTAACTAAACAAAAATTAATATTATTAACAAAATGTTTTTATATTTAACGAAAATTGATAAAAATGTTTTGTTTTTAAATAAAAATTATTTGTTATTATTTTTAGCTGTTTTTTCACACAACAATTGACAACAATTTTCAAATACATTATATAATAAATTAATTTAAATATTATTATTAATAATAATTAAGTAATTAAATAAAATAATAATAATTACAAGATATTGTTAATTAATAATTAATTAATAGTTTTAATAGTTAATTATGCAATACTAACAACATTGTAATAATAATAATTATTATTATTTAAAATTATAATTATAATTAACAAACAATTAATTATTTTCAACAACAATACACCCAAACAAACAAACAAACAAACAAAAACAAAATTATTATTTTATTTTTAATTAATTAATTAATTACCGGTAAGTAAAATAATAATAATAATAAGATATTGTTAATTAATAATTAATTAATAATTAATTAATAGTTTTAATAGTTAATTATGCAATACTTACAACATTGTAATAATAATAATAATACTAATAATAATAATGCAAACAAACAATTAATTAATTATTTTCAATAACAATACACACAAAACAAACTAAAACAAAATTATTAATTAATTAATTAATTAATTAATTTCTATTATCAGTTGTCTGTATCAATATAATAGCATAATTGGTAACATAGCCTATAATGGCCAGTATGGTTACCGTTTTCAAATCAAACAATGATAGGACTTTTAGTTTGATTGAACATCTCATCGATAATATAACGCTTAGCTGTTTATAGTGGCCATAGCCAGTAATAGCGTCCAATTGCTGGCCACCACTATCGGCAGCACCGGTAGCCATACCTRAGTGTTAGTGTTGAYCACAAAAAAAGAGAAAAATTTATATAAAAAATAATAGGGAAATTATACTAGAAAGTTTCTATTAAAAATATATATATATATATATTTCTATCTGATGGGAATGAATCACCATGGTTAATTTTGTTTTATCGATATTTTCTAGCTATCTTGCTTTTAGATCGAGTTTTTTTTACAAGTAATAATAATTAATTAAATATATAAATAATAGTATTAAAAAATATTAATTAAAGTAAAATTATAAACATATTTTTTTAATTATATTAAACTATTATATATATATATATATATATATATATATATATATATATATATATATATATATATATATATATATATATATATATATATATATATATAATGTATATTAGAATGATAATAAAATTCTAACAAAATTATAATTATTAAATAAAATTATAATTATTATATATATATATATCTATATAGATATCCCATTTTGTATAATATATTTATAGTATTATACAATATCTATAGATATGGGAATCCCATAGTTAATAATAATATAGATAAAATTTCTATAGAAATAGAAATTCTCCATATGAAAAGTTTCTATAGAAAATTTCTATAGAAATAGAAATTCCCCATATGAAAAGTTTCTATAGATAAATTTCTATAGAAATAGAAATTCCCCATATGAAAAGTTTCTATAGAAAATTTCTATAGAAATAGAAATTCTCCATATGAAAAGTTTCTATAGAAAATTTCTATTTATTTTTTGATATCACTAACCTGAGTCCATAATCATAATGCTTTCGACTTGTTTGCACAGTTCGCCCATCGAGTTGATCATTATCTGCGATGAGTAGCACATCATACATATGTCGACAATGGCTGTTATACAGAAGCCGACAATACCGATGATGGCGTTGGGTGCTATCGGGCCGACACTCATACAGCATACGGTAGTCGACATAAACATGCCGTTGACAAACACCTGATTTTTTTTGGGGTATGTCATACAAAAATATATATTTATGAATCTATGGGTTATAGATAAGTATGCTGTTATAGATAGGTATGGGTTATAGATAGGTATGGGTTATAGATAAGTATGGGTTATAGATAAGTATGCTGTTATAGATAGGTATGGGTTATAGATGGGTATGGGTTATAGATAGGTATGGGTTATAGATAGGTATGCTGTTATAGATAGGTATGGGTTATAGATAGGTATGCTGTTATAGATATGTATGGGTTATAGATAGGTATGCGTTTATAGATAGGTATGGGTTATAAATAGGTATGCTGTTATAGATAGGCATGGGTTATAGATAGGTACGGGTTATAGATAGATATGTGATTAGATAGGTATGGGTTATAGATAGGTATGGGTATAACCTTGTTAAATGCGGGGACTATTACCTTAATAAGCATAATGATGCCAATCTGGTCGTTCAGCGATTCCAGTTGGTTGCGCAACGATAGGACATTTTGGCTGAGCACCGGTATCTTCATGCTAGATGTACGCAAATTTTCGGTCCAATCTATATATATAATAAAAATTAATTAATTAAAAAAATTTATTAAAAAAATAATAAACTATTAATTAATTAATAATGCGTTTTTTTTTGTCTAAAACAAAATCAAATTAATTAATTATTTATAATTAAATAAAATTATATATTTATTATTAAATAAAACTATTTATTTATTATTAAATAAAACTATTTATTTATAGTTAAATAAAACTATTTATTTATAATTAAATAAAATTATTTAGTTATAATTAAATAAAATTATTTATTTATAATTAAATAAAACTATTTATTTATAATTAAATAAAACTATTTATTTATAATTAAATAAAATTATTTAGTTATAATTAAATAAAACTATTTATTTATAATTAAATAAAACTATTTATTTATAATTAAATAAAATTATTTTTTTTTGAGATACTATTAATTCATTCAATTTTATTGCCATTTATTATTATAATTATTAGTATAATTTAAATCATTGAATAATTTTTTTATTAAAAAAAATATAAAATAACTTGAAAATAAAATTATTATTATTATTAATTATTTTACTAAACTAGAGTAACCAACTCTCTGGGGAAAACAAACCTTTAATTTTGTGTTCAATACCGAATGCTGTGAACAACATTAGCGATGTTATCGAAAATTTATTCATTGAATAAAACAAACCGACAATAAAAAACCCAATTGTCTTAAATTTTTCATCACTATATAGACATTGAATTGATTTGTCAATATCGGTAAAATTAATTGGGAACAGACAGGCATACATAAGCGCCATCAGCACTAGTATGCCATCGATTATGTGTGTCTGATATCGGCTCAATGTCATTGCACCTGTATATACAACAAAATAAAAATAAAATATTTAATATTATATATTTAAAAAAAATGTTATCAAATTAATTTTATTATTATAATTATTAATATATAATTAACTTTTTTATTTAAAAAATAATATAAAATAGTAGTTATAATAATTAATATATAATTATTGTTTTATTTATAAGAAATTATATATATATATATATATTTTAATTTGCTATGAAATTAATTTTATTATTATTATTATATTATATTAATATATAATTAATTTTATTTACAAAAAATATAAAATAATAGTTATAATAATAATTAATAATTTATTATAAACAATAAATTATTGTTTTATTTATTAGAAATTATTTTTTKAAAAAAAAGTTTTTTTATTTGTAACTTTAGTAATACATATAGTAAAACTGTAATTAATAAAATGTTTGTAAAATTAATAGTATTTTTTAATACTATTATTTAATTACTATTAAATGAATTTAATAAAAATTTTAACTTTTAAATATTATTTAGAAAATAAGTTTTATTTTTGTTTGTTTGTTAATCACATATATATAATAATATTTTGTTTTTACTAATATATCAATAATTTGTAAATTTACATTAAAATTATTTAATRTATTTTTTTGTGTATATAGTTTTTTGTTGTTGAAAAAAACTGTAATCTCAATAATCTATTAATTTATACAGCATTTAGATATTAATAATAATTTTAACTATAATTAGTATAATCGGCTCATCGGTATAATTAACAAACTATGTTATTTAGTTTTGATTAGTTTTTTTATGTTTTTAATAATAGCAATAATAATTAATAACTAATATAATTAAAAAAAAAGATTATATAAAAATGCTTACTAACTAACTAAATAATTTTATTACAATTAAAAAAAATATCAAGTATTATCTTATGGATATAATTATAATAATAATAATTATTAAAATAATTAATAGACTAAATAATGTAAACAATAATAACAATTAATTAAAAATAATAATTATTATTATTACTATTATTATAAATTAATTAATAATTTAAACTAATCAACAAACTAATACTATAATTTTATATTATTTTTTAAAAAAAATATGATATAAAAATGTTAACTATAAAAAATAAGTTTTATTTAAAAAAAATTATTAATATTAAAAAAATTATTTTTATTTAAAAATTTTCAAATTTACCATTTTGTTTGATAGTTGTTATAATATTCCAGCCATTTTTCAACAATAACAATTTAATAGCAAAAAATTCAATAGCCAATGATAGGCCGGCAAATTTAAATAGTAGACACATTATACCTTGGTTATTTGATTGGGCAAACAGCCGGGTAAATACAACTATATTGAAGGCATAGTATTCAAACATAGCAAACGATACTATGACTATAAGATCGTAGCCGATTAGTACCAATTTTTTCATATAATAATTGTTGAAAAATGGACAATTACCTAGGTACAAAAAATATATGTATATATATATATATATATATATATAGAAAAAATTTACAATAAAAATATATAGAGAAATTTTTTTTAGAAAGTTTCCTTTAAAAAAATTTATATCATGTTTATTTATTTTTGGTTTTATAGATATTTGTTTTTAGCATATATAAATTAGCCATGTTTTTTTTTGTTTAACAATTACTAATTAAATATTATTATTATTATTATTTAGTAGTAGTATTTTAATTATTAATTATATTAACAAAAATAATTAATTTAATTATATGAAAACTACGATATAAATATACATATATATATATATATATATATATATAAATGATGATTACAAAATTGATTATTATTAAATAATTTTTTTAATAAATTTATAATTACCAAGGTGATTGGCAAAAATTAAAAATTAAATAAAAATACTAGATAAAATTCTAGAAAGTTACTTAAAATCTTATGGGGATCACCACATGGTTAATTTTTTTGTTGTTGGTTTTATAGATATTTGTTGTTAAATTAATATTGTTTTTGTTTAACAATTACTAATTAAATATTAATATTATTTAGTAGTAGTAGTAGTAGTAGTTGTAGTATTTTAATTATTAATTAAATGAAAAAATGTAATTAATTTAATTATATTTAACTATGATATATATATATATAATACAATTTTTTTTAAAATTGATTATTATTAAAATAATTATAATTATATATGTATATAATATTATATGTATATTATATCTCATTATAATATATTGAGTATTATATTTAGCTATTATAGATATGTTATGGGAATCGCATTGTATTAACTAACGTATAAATTTAAATATTAATTTCTATATAGAAATTTTCTGGAAACTTTCTCAATGGGTGGGGGGGAAATTATATTTTAAAAAATTATTTTTTGCCCCACAATTACCGCAATAGGTTACGCCAAACATCATCTGACATAGTAGTAGACGACACAGTCCTGAACGCCTGTCCTCAGCTGAACACTCATATTTGGATGACTTGTTAACAGTATTGAAGGAACTGGTGGTCAGGGATGGTATGGTTTTGTTGTTAGTGTTGTTGTTGAGATTGTTTAGGATATTATAGGTACGTATAGCGAAACCGTTGGCATCGGTAGTAGTGGTGTTGGTATCCATTGTTTTATTCATCTAAATATTTATAATAATTAAAAATAATTAATTAATAAAATAATTATATTATTATTATTATATTAGTATTATTTTTTCTGTTGAATTGTTCTTATAGTTTTAATTTTGTAATATTAAATAATCATATAATTAAATAAAAATTCAAATTACAATATAAAACTATTATATCTATATATATATTTGTTTAAATATAAATTTTCAATTAGCTATATATATATATATATATATAAAATTTATAAATTAGATTTAATTTTAAAAATAAATATAGTAATATAGATTTTTTTATAAAATTAATTGATACAAAATAAATCAATTTTCAAGTTTTTTTACATTAAAATTTTCAATTAGCTAAATAACTAAATAATTTTATTAATTTGATTTACTTTAAATATRTATATATATATATTTAGAAAAAAATAAAATAAAAATTATTTATAATGAATATTTTGTTGTTATGTTAGTATACTATTTGAAATATTTGTATAATTTTGTTTATAAAATAAAAAATAAATGTAATTTTTAGTTACAATTATTGTTGTTAACTATTAGCTAATAAAATATTAAAATTGATATATAAATATTATGAATATTATAATAGTTAAAAAATACATACATTTATATTGTAAACCATTATTTTAGTAAATAATTTTTTTTGTTTAAAATTTGTTACAATTATCGAAATAGTATATAGTTTTATAATTTTATTATAATTTATTTACTAAATATACTATTATGTTGTTATTAGTTGTCATTTAACTTTTTAACTAATGTTAAAAACAATATATATATATATTATTTATACATTAGAAAAATAGATTGTATATATATATATTAAAATTTACTAAATTTATTGTTTTTAAAAAAATAAATTTATATTACATATAAATTGCTTATTAATATTAAATAAACAGTTTATAAGTACTCTGGATATTATATATATATATATATTGAAATTTTGTTATACAAACCTTAAACAAATTTATGATAATATAATTCACAATATATTGATATATATATATATATATACTGTATATACAGTATATGTTATTTTATTTATAAATAAAACACAATTTTATATTAGAAATTCAGTACAATATTTATTAAGAATATATTTATATATTTAAAAAAAATATATTTTTAAATAAATAAATAACTTTTATTTCATGTATAAACTATTTATACATTATATTGAATATTATTTATTAATTTAAATATTTAAATCTTTACAATACTAATAATAAATAAAATATTATATTTTAATATTTAGAAATATTTTTTTTATTTGTTATTTAAATTTATCAATTTTTTTAGAAATGTACTGAATATAAATATATATATTATTTTTAAAATATAATTTATTATAATTATTATGTAATATATTAAATATATATATTAGACTATTAACTGAGTCGTTGTTATTAATTTGTAATATAAAAATATTTTAATAATACTTTTTTTATATATCATATATTAATAACATAAAGTAATATAAAAAATAATAATAATTGATTGGATTTTATAGCTTATTGTTTACATTATAGATATATTGTATATAATATAAAATAAAAATTTATTGTATATATATATATATACTATATATTTACTAATAATATTTGTATCATCAAGTAATAAGACTATTAAAAAAAATTAATTAATATTTTTTTATTCAATATTTACAATTAGGTTATAATGTTAGACATGTACAGTAATATACAGTATATTAGTATATAATATCAATAGTTAGACACCAAAAAAAATAACAATATTAACTAATACTTACAATTCATTAGTATAGGAAAAAAAACATTAATCAAAAAATATAATAATAATAACTTAATAAATTAAAAATAAATATTTATGTTTAATTTTGTTTTTATAATAAACTATTTATGGTAATATTAATTAAAAATTATTTAATATGATGTAAAAACATAATCAAATGTAAACATAGACACAAAATAATAATAATAATAATAATTATTATTATTATTATTATATATTATCTAATTTTTTATGTAATTTATAGTTAACTAATTAATTAAAAACATCACAAAATATATTAGTTTGTTTTAATACTGCAATAGATAGCCTAATATTTTATAATATTTTTATATTAATATCACACTGTTTTATGAAAATAAAAATAATAATAATAATAATAACAAGTAATAAAATGAAAAAATCAATTATTAAAATACTATATATTTTTGTTTAACTGGAAAATATTGGTGCAGTTTTTTTAGTGCAAATATTATACAATAATATATAATTTAAAACAAACAAATAAATAGTTATTTTCTTTTAAAATAAAAGTATTATAAACATAAAAAATTTATTAATAATATCTATAAGTAATAAATTATATTTATTTAGTTTTAATTATGTAACTATGGAAAACAATTATTTATTTTTATGATAATTAATATATTATAATATATATATATATATATATATATATATATATATATATATATATATTTATAATATATGTACACAAAATTAAAAATAATAGTAATAATAAAATATAATTTTTAATAAATACTATTAAAGTAATTTAAATTTAAAAAAATTACACTTATATTACTGTTTTATTTTTATTTAATATTAGCTTTATTATATATAAAGTCTGTGACAGAAGGGTGCGAACTGGTTTTTGCTTAATATCTCTATAAATAATTGAGCTAGATCAATAAAAATTTTATGAGAAAGATGGAATCCTGGGACGTATAATTTAGTATAGTTAGTTTTTATAGATTTAAGCTTATGTAGCTAAGCACCGGTAGGTGCCATATCTCTAAAACTATAATAAATATATTCTGATAATGTGAATTTAAACTAGGTGAAAATTCATTAGACACGTGTTTCAGTAATTTTTTAAAAAATTAATAAATTTTAAACAAAAAGCAAAAAAATGTAAAATTTGTAATATTTTGATATTTTCTAGAAAAAAAGTGTCAAGGTATTTTGATATGAAATTAATCTATTATTATTTGTTATTTTATTAGGAATAATTATTCTATTTACAATTTTTAATTATCTTGCTTAGTTTTTGAGATATTAAAGATAAACCTTTTTACCATTATATAAATTTAGTAACAAATATAATTAATAAAATTTTATAAGAAAAAATTATATAATGGTAAAAATGTTTTTCTTTAATATCTTAAAAACTAAGCATGATAATTAAAAATTGTAAATAGAATAATCATTCCTAATAAAATAACAAATAATAATAGATTAATTTCATATCAAAATACCTTGACACTTTTTTCTAGAAAATATCAAAATATTACAAATTTTACATTTTTTTGCTTTTTGTTTAAAATTTATTAATTTTTAAAAAAATTACTGAAATACGTGTCTAATGAATTTTCACCTATTTTAAATTCATATTATCAGAATTTAGATATTTATTATAGTTTTAGAGATATGGCACCTACCGGTGCTTAGCTACATAAGCTTAAATTTATAAAACTTAACTATACTAAGTTATACGTCCCAGGATTCCATGTATCTCATAAAATTTTTATTGATCTAGCTCAATTAGTTATAGAGATATTAAGCAAAAACCAGTTCGCACCCTTCTGTCACAGACTTTATATTATTGCTAAACTTAAATATCTACATTAATGACTTTAACTTTTATTATGCTTAAGGGATACATTATATATATATTTATAATAATAGATCATAAAATCTAATATAAAAATAATACTACCAAAAAATATATAAATTATTAAATATTAATAATACAAATTAATATATAAAATAACTATCAAGTATTATATGTATAAATAAAATGTATATTATTTGTAATTAAATAAATTTATATATATTTATTCTGTACTATTAGTTTAATTAGTTTAATACTAATTAAATTAAGCAAACAATGAGTTTATATTTTAATTTTACTAAACTATAAAATTAATATAAACTAAAAACTAATCTATAATTTTTAGCTTAATTTTCTAAAAAAATAAATAAAATTAAGTATATTATCTATTTAGAAAAATTAACTATAAATAAAAATATATATATTTTTATATTTATTTCATCATCAACTTTAGTTAAATATATATATATATATCTATATTTAATTAAAATAAAATGTTATCTAAAAATAAATATTAGTTTTTTTTGTTGTAGTAAAAACATGTGAATTGTGCATGTTAAAAATACTATATGTAATTTATTTATATTTGTAATACAATCAAAATAATTGTTTACATTATACAGTATTTACAATATATTACTTTTACTAAAACAAAACTAATATTTTTTTTGAAAATTATTTAAATAAAACTATTAATTTTTTAAATACAATTAATTTACATATAATAATTATAACTTAATTATTACAAATAATTTTACAACAAAAAATTAAATAACTATTTTAATAATTAATTTATTTATTAGAGTTTTTATCTAAACTTATTTATGTATTAATAGTTTAAACAAAACAAAACAACAAAAACTGATTTAAATATTTAAATAATTAGTTAAAAATATTATTTAAATAAAACTAATAATTATTCAAAACAAATATATAACTTAAAATAATTATAACTAAATTATTACATATACTAATATAAATAATTATTTAAATATTTTTTTWTAAAAAAAAACTATATAATTTTTTAATTTAATATTTTTAATTAATTAAATTAATTAATTATTTTAATTAGTTTATTAGCTAGCTGATAAAAATCTTGTTCAGCATAATCAGCGTACCGGCTCAAATGTATCGGCCATTTTTGTAGGCCCTGTCTATACTCCCTATTATTTTTGACTACTTTCCTATAGACCCCATCAAACACTGAGCGCCGGTATTGTTCATCAGCCGGTGTTTTATAGGCATCCGGACTGTCTATTGGATGATATTTTTGCTAAAATATAATTTATTAAATTTTTAATAAAGAAAAAACAAATATTTTATAAAAATAAATAAATTAGTTAAATATAACTATAACTTAATAATTAACTATAAGTTTACTAATAATTAACTATAAGTTTATTAATAATTAACTATAAGTTTATAAATAATTAACTATAAGTTAATTAATTAAATATAAGTTATCTAATTAAATATAAGTTTACTATTAATAACTATAAGTTAACTAATAATAACTATAAGTTACTTAATAATTAACTAAAAAGTTAACTAAATAACTATGAATTAACTATTTATTTAGATATTTATTTTTTGATAGCAATTAATTTATTGATATGTTTTAGATTTTATAAAAATTTATTATTTTATAATTATTATTATATTATTATTTAATATTAATTTAAATACTTTAAACAATTGCCAATCATTATCAATATCATTGTAGTCATCAATTAGTTTATCATCAATTTGTTGTTGATTACTATAATAATTTATATTAGTATTATCATCATCATAATTATAATTATTATTATTATACATTGAATAACTTAAAAAATTATTTAAAATAAAAAAATAACTAAAATTATATTCATTGTATATTTATTTATATTTTTTAGTTAATTTTGTTTTCATTTACATCTATTACTGGTAAATGTGTATAAAATATGTGTAGAAATATTTAATTAATTTTTTTAGTTAAATAAACTTAAGATCAATAAAAATAACAGTTTATTATTTATTTCAAATTGAAGACATATTTGATTTTTTAATTAATTAATATTTATAGAGTTTTTTTGTGTTAAAAATTTATTTATTAATAAATAATGTACTATTAATTTGATATCTAATATTTTTGTTTAAATAAAAATAAAAATATTATAATAAAATCATTACTTTAATTTGTTTTATACAAATGTATTAAACAAACAAACAAACAAAACATTTAATATTTTTTATGTGGGTTTTTAACTTATAGTTGAAAAAAATTTATTTTATATTCAATACATTTTTTTCGACTAAATAAATAATTGTATAAATGTACTTAAAAATAAAACAAAAATGTTATATAAAAATAAATATTTATTTTGTAGGAAACATGTGATTTGTGCATGCTAAAATAATAATAAAAATTTAGATTTATTTATTTATATTTATTTTGTGTTTATGTATACAAACAAAATATAAAAACTATTTTATACTGTATTTTAAACATAATTAAAACAATAAAAAAAATTGATTGTCTTTCAGTAATAACACACAAATATTTTAAATAAAATTTTAAATATTATATATTTTATCATTACTTTATGTTTTTTTTAAAAAAAGTTATTATTTTATTGTTTTTTTAAATATTATATGAGTCTAATTGATATTTTACGTATATATACATTTTGGAATTGGTATAAAAAATTAATAATTATTAAATTATTTATTTAAATAATAGTTAATTATTATTTTTTAAAAAATTAATTAATTATCATTTAATTTGATTTAGTATATTTTTTAAAAATAATTTATATGTTAATTTTATAGTATTTATGTATAATTTATATAAATTATAATATATCTATAATTTAAAAAATATTTATTTAGTAAATCTAAGTTTATTTATTTAAATAATAATTATATTTTTTGAAAATTAATTACTTATAATTTAATATGTTTTTGTATTTTTTTAAATTTATATTTAAATATATATTATAGTTTATTTATTTAAATAAGTAAAAATAAAATATTATGAAACTTTTTTATCTATTAATATATATATATGTATTAAAATAGTACAATAAATTTTTTGGGTATTTATGTTTTTATAAATCAATAAATTCATAATAATAAGGATAATAACAGATAATTTTCATAAATAGTTATTTATTTAAAAAAATAACATATTTTTTATTAGAAAAATAATTATATGTTTATATTATATTATATTAGAAAAAAATTGTTTCTTAGCATTTAATATGAAAATTTATTTTTAATAAGATTTATTATATTATATTATTATTATATATATTGCAAAATTTTTTAGTATTATTAGTATTATATATTTATATTTTATATATTATATAGATAGGTACAGTATAGATAAATAACAAACAAACATTATTTATTTAGAAAAAATAAAATAAATTAAAAAACTAAATGACATAATAATTGCTTAAAAACATTATTATTTAATATCTCAATTTAAACATTATAAACAAAATAATAATAATAATAATAATAATAATATCATATTTATTTTATGACAAACAAAACAAAACAAAATTGTCTATCAATTGATTTTTTTATATATWKATATATATATATATTCAAAACAAAAATATTTTTAATGTAATAGATATTTGTAATAATTTTTTGTTGTTGTTAACTTTTTTGTTTTGTATGCAAAAATAATAATAATAATAACTATTGAAAAATAATAAATAATTTTTTTATTATTAATTTATTTTATTAAAAAAAATAAAGGTTTTATTCAAATGATACCCATAACTGATAGCTCGACTACAACTACAACAACATTATCGGCAATAACTATGGAATTTACGGATCACTCGATGTTTTTGACGACAACCCATCAAACAGTTAGCCAGCAAACTACCGGTGCTATCGGCGATAAATATCATATACACGATGACGAGGACAGTCATATAGCTGTTAAAACCAACACCACTGATCGGTCACTTAGACTACTATATCGTTTGCAGGCAATGTTTGGCGTAACCTATTGTGGCAGTAGTGGTGATGGCGGTAGTGGTGGTAGTGGTGGTGGTGGACATCATCATCAGCCACACCAACATCCAAAACCTACCGGTCCTACCATCAAACGTCTACTACTAATACTTTACGATTTGCTGACCGTCGGCCTGTTTTTGATGTTTGAATTGCAAATCTATTGCGACGATTCGTTCAACAATATACTGGTCACTACTACCGAAGTCAATCGGGCCGGCGGTATATTGAATGTCATATTTATGGCCTCGGCATCGGCAATGGCCATCGAGTTTCTATTCATTAAGATTATACTGCTGATCTATGGCCACCGATTGTATAGGTGTGTCCAATCAATTGGTAAAGTATTTGTTTTTTTTTTTAATTAATTAATTAATTTATTTAATTATTATTTATTCAATTTATTAAATTATTATTTATTCAATTTATTAAATTATTATTTATTTAATTTATTTAATTATTATTTATTTAATTGATTTAATTATTATTTATTTAATTGATTTAATTATTATTTTTTTTAATTGATTTAATTATTATTATTATTTAGTTAATTTAATTATTATTATTTTTTAGTTAATTTAATTATTATTTTTTTTATTTACAAAAAAAACTAAAATACTTAATAATAAAATTATTAACACTTTTTTTTCTCTATTAGTAAATTTGAGTTTTAGTTAATTGATTAATAATTATCTATTATTATTATATATAAAGTAATTATTAAATAGATTTTTTGTGTTTTAAATTAATTAATTTTTTTAAGAATAATAAATTTAATCTATTAATAAATTAATTAATATTTATTAATAATTAATTAACTATAATTTTTTTAGTTACTTATGTTAGAAAAGTTAGAATTTTTTTTTGTAATACAAATTTATTTTAATTAACTAAAACTTTTTTGTTTGTTTGTTTACAGTTTAGATCAAATATTTAGTATCACTTATATTAGAAATAATAAAAAAAATAAATAAATACAGTTTTAAAATAAAATCATAAACTTTTTAACTATAGATTAATTTTATTTATAAAATATTTTTTTATATAAATTTATAGTTTACAGTTTTAACCAATTAATTACATTACAGTAGAGTCTAGTTAAAAAAAATATATACTATTTTATTTATTTATTTTTAATTATATATATATATTATTTTAATTTTAAATCTTTAAACTTAAAACTTTAAATTTTAAATTTTAAATATAACTAAAATAAAATATTATTAAATTTAAATTAAATAAAATATTATTAAATTAGTATTATTTTTTTAAATTTATTTTTTGGTTATCTAGGTCATCTACGATCGCTTAGCGAAATAGTATCCATATTTCTATTCATACTATTGGTAACCATATTGAAATTGATCTCGGTCGAATTGAATTTTATCCAAGTTAATTCAACTAGCTCATTGGCCAATGTATTTACCCAGCATAAATTTCGTATACTATTCTATGGGTTTATGTCTATATTGATAGCGGTTACAAAAACATCAGTCATAACCCTATTAATGTATAGCGGATATGTTATACGTCAACAATTAACAGGTATTAGTAGACTATATATATATGTATTTTATCATGTATAATTTATAATTTATTTTTTAATTAAAAAAATGTATTTTTAACATGTACAATATATACATATAATTTATTTTCTCAAAAAAATAAATTATATATTTTTTAACATGTACAATATATATTTTTATTTTAACTAAAAAATAAATTATATTTAACATGTACAATATAGAATTTATATTTACTAAAATAGAAATTATATATTTTATTAGCAAGTACAATATATTTTTTTATTTTTACCTAAAAAATAAATTATATAATTTTTAACATGTACAATATATATATATAATTTATTTTCTCTAAAAAACAAAATTATATATTTTTTAACATGTACAATATATTTTTTCTATAAAAACTAAATTATATATAATTTTTATAATTTTTTTAAAAATTTTAAGCATTCATAGACTTTTTTAAAATTATTATTTTTTAAATATATTTATTTTATTTTTTAATTATATATATATATATATAGAATTTACATACCGAATCAAAACCTATAGCGGCAGTACACAGAATATTCCGGGAATTGGCGAAACATTTCTGGAATTGACGGGAAAAGTCGAAAAAATAAATTCCTTAATCGGAACCGTTATGTTGATAAAAATCGGTGTCAACTCTGTACTGATGACCTCATGCTTGTGTAGTTTCGGTGTCATCGAAATGGACACTTCGAATAAAATATCGATTACGTTATTTATGGTCAACTCGGTACTGGATATTAGTTCAAGTTGTTTTTCATCTCAATTGATTATCAATGCTATCAATCGGTTATGTAGACGATTGGAACGTAATTTATTGACCTACCGTTATAAACTAGATGATCATCAACAATTGAAATTGATCATGCACACCCGGAGGCGATTTAAATTTAAGGTACTAGGTCTATTTGAATTGAAATGTGTAAATATTATGTGGATCATTTTCTATGTAAGCAACTATGCTGTTATCATTATACAGACACAATAGATTGATTAGACAATTAGAATTCAAATTAAAACCAGGTTAACGTTTTTTGTGGGTGAGTACGTAATTTATGGATTAATTGGGGTACCCCTTAATTGGTATATTACCCCCTCCCCAAAAAATAATAATAAGTTTATCCATAAATTATGTGTATGTGTGTTTGTATAAGTAAAATTGAGCATGCTAATTGATTTCAATTAAAAAAAACAATTTGGTATTTTTGCAATGAACTTTTTCAAGCTAGTTAAATTTATGATTTTAGTTTATGAGTGGGTGTGTGGGTGGGTGTGTATGGCTGGGGTATGTTTTAATGGATCTATTTTTTACATCAATTGATTGTTTTATCATTAGTTTTTAATTTTTGTTTTTTTTAATGTAAAATCTAGACTAATATTCAATAGCAATTAATTGTTGTTGTTTTTAGTTCATAAAAATGTTATGAATATTTTTAATATCAATTATAATAGATATTATTTTTTGTGAGCACAATATAAACATTTTATTTTTAACAAAAATAATTATAATATGTATAACTTATAATTATTAAAAATCATAAAACATAAATAAGTTAATAAAATAATAATTATATGTATTTTAAATATATTGATATCTAGAAAAATAATTAAATATTGATTTTTATTTATTGTTGTTAAATAAAAATGTTAATTATATTTATTTACACAATTTTTTTAAAAAAAACTAACAAAAAAATGTCAATTATTATATAACTAATACTTATAACATAATAATAACATAAATATTATATAATCAATAATCAATAATAATAATAATAATTAGTAGTATTATTAAACTATATGTCTCTATATTTTTACACTATTTAATTAAAATTAAATATTAAAATAAAAAAAACTTTTTAAAAGTCAAATAAAATATTTTACAAATACATATGTTTAAAAAAAACAAAATCAATATTATAATTAATCGCCATTTTATTTGTGTGGAAATCGACAAAATTAAAATGTAAATGTTATTTTTGTTTTTGAATATATAATTATTACAAATTAAATAAATAAATATCTATTAATTTTAATTTTTTGTGCCTGTATCAATATATATATATAAATGAATTTTAATTATCAAAAATTATTTAAATCTATATTTATAATTAACATTATAATTAACATAGAGTTTGGAAAAATAAATGGCAAGTAATTAAAATAAATAATAATATTTTTATTATTAAATTAATTTTTGTTATTTCCAGTCCTTATAATATTAAATTTTATTTTTAAATTAATTAATTGTTTTTTTTTGGTTTTCATATATATATAACTAATAATAATTAATAGCCATTAATATAATCAATGGTGAAAACTGTGGCCTACAGTTCAATGTCAGTACCCAAGGAAAGGCACCTAAAAAACTGTATACCGGTGCCGTAGGTATGGGCCGTATTGTTGGCGGTGAGGATGCCCTACCCCATGAATTTCCCTGGATGATTAGCGTGGCAAAATATTATAAAAATAAAAACAAATATGATCATTTTTGTGGGGCTACCCTGCTGAGCGAGACCCTGGTTATTAGTGCGGCACATTGTTTTAGTAAGTATGTAATTTTTTTTTAGATATTAATATTTTTTTTTGTTTTAATTTTTTTTTATAATTATCGAATTATTGTTTTTTAATTTTTTTTTAAATTTTATATAAATATAAACCTCTCCCTAAAAAAATTAATTTTACAATTAGTTTTTACAGTACAAACTGTAAATAATTTTAATAATTTTATTTATTATAGAATTTAATAATAATAATATTATCTAGGCAATTTTATTGTCTAACATTATTATTATTATTACTATAAATTAATAATAATAATTTATATCCTTATATTTTATATATATATATTATTATTAGTTATTCAAAGTTATTAATAATAAAATTAATTTTAATATATATATATATATGCTAAAAATAAATAATAATAAAAAAGTTTCAAATTATCATTTTCAAATTAGTAAAAAAAACAATAAATTAAAAAATAAATAAATTAATTAATACAATTTTAGGATCAACAATTAAATTTTTGTATTTTTATATACAAATTCAATTAAACAATTATCTATATATTATATATATTGTAAAATTATATTTAATTATTAGAAAAAAATAAATAACAATAATATATTTATAATTAGATTTATTATTTAATTAATTAATTTTATTTCATCAAAAAAATAACAAAACATTTTTATTTTATTTTTTTGTTATTTGAAATTATATATATATATTTTTTATTAAAAAAAAAATAAATAAATAGATTTAAAGAACCGGCTGAATTTTCCAGTCTACTTATCCGTGTGGGTAGCAACTATATCAGTGGACAGGGAGCCTATAACTATACAATTAGACGTGTACAGGTACACCGGGAATGGGATGACCAAAATAAAATCAACGACATAGCCCTGGTTACTGTTAACGGCCCAATAGTTAGCCGACTAAGTCAAGTAGATACCGGTGCCGCTGCCGGTAGTAAACGACAACAATATACAGTAAACAATGTATGTTTACCCCAGAAAAATCAGGAACCCGGTGGACAGTTGACTTTGTCTGGTTTCGGTCAACTGGGCGAATATGAACAAAAACCTGAACTACTACAAAAACTACAGGTGCCCATCTATGACTACGGGAAGTGCCAAAAAAACTACCGGCGCTACGTTAAGTTGGGCAAGAAAAAAATGTGCGCCGGCGGACAGGGTGGCCAGGACTCGTGTATGGTATGCTTATATATCTTAATTAATTAATAATTATTATTATTTTAGTTTTTTTTAGAAATAATAATAATATAAATTTATGATTATATTATTAGTTAGAAATTAATTAATATTTTAGTAAAAAATTTGTTAATTAATTAATTAATTAATTAATAATTATTATTATTTTAGTTTTTTTTAGAAATAATAATAATATAAATTTATGATTATATTATTAGTTAGAAATTAATTAATATTTTAGTAAAAAATTTGTTAATTAATTAATTAATTAATTAATAATTATTATTATTTTAGTTTTTTTTAGAAATAATAATAATATAAATTTATGATTATATTATTAGTTAGAAATTAATTAATATTTTAGTAAAAAATTTGTTAATTAATTAATTAATTAATTAATTAATAATTATTATTATTTTAGTTTTTTTTTAGAAATAATAATAATATAAATTTATGATTATATTATTAGTTAGAAATTAATTAATATTTTAGTAAAAAATTTGTTAATTAATTAATTAATTAATTAATAATTATTATTATTTTAGTTTTTTTTAGAAATAATAATAATATAAATTTATGATTATATTATTAGTTAGAAAATAATTAATATTTTAGTAAAAAATTTGTTAATTAATTTTATTTGATATATTCGTGCATGTATGGTATGCCTAATTATAATTATAGTAATAATTATTATTATTATTATTATTTACTTATAAAATCAATTTTTAAATTTATATTAAAAAATAATAGTAATAATGAATTTAGTTTTTTGAGAATAATTATTATTTATTAATTTTCTTTTGTTAATTTAATTATTAATAATATTAACATAACATAAATACTATAAATACTATAATTAAATAATTTTATAAAATTAACAAAACTAACAAAAAAAAACATTTAAAAAAACATTTAAAAAAAACTGTAATTAAACTTAAAAATTATTAAATATAAATGTCAATTAATTATTTATTTAGTTACAATAGGAGTTAATTAATTTATAATAGTATAAAATTATTTATTTATTTTTTTGCTAATAATTTTAATAATAATAATAATAATAATAATGATTTTAATAATAATAATACTATTCTTAATGATTTTAATAACTATAATATTTTTTTCCAATTATTATTATTACATAAATATTTTTACAAATAAAAAATAATTATTAATACAATATTTAAATTTTATTATTTTGTTTTTAAATTTTAATTAACTAATCACACAAAAAATAAATAAATTATATACTGTCTATATATATATATATATATATATATATATATATATATATATTAGGGTGACTCAGGTGGTCCGCTAGTCCAGCAAATCGATGGCCGATACTATTTGGTGGGTATAGTATCGTTTGGTTTGCCCTGCGCTGAACCTAACTTTCCCGGCATCTATACTAAAGTATCCAATTTTATCGATTGGATAGTCGACCATGCTAAACTAAGCGACCAATTAGATACTACTAATAAAACTACCATGCTGAAACTACCTGTGCAATCATCATCAACAAAAACAATTACTACCGTTCCTCCATTGATAGCCAACAAATTGTCGACAACAACAACAAAAATATCTAAAGTTAATGGTAGTAGTAGTAGTAGTAGTAGTAGTAGTAGTAGTACTGTAGTGTCAAAAACAACCGGTGCTATTGTATCGCCAAAAAAAAGTTTAGTTAATAATAATAATAATAATACTAAAAACATTTCAAAAAATAAGGTTAGCTTAAGTACTACTACTACTACTACTACTACTACTACCGCACCAGTAGTTGGCACCACTACGGGGGTGGATGTGGTGGAGGATACTGATGATACTGATGATGAGGATCATCGACTAAAAAATAGTCAAACAATTACTACGACTACTACTACAGATACCAGTGCTGATGAAAGTGATGCCATCACCACTACTACCACCCACAATGATCCACTACCTGAGTCTACAGTTGATAATACCGTATGACTATTATATAGTATATAAATGTTTAGTTATTTTTTTTAAATAATTATCTGATAGTATAATACAAGAAAAGTATATATATATATAACTGCTAGACATATAGATTATTATACATATAAATTAAATTTATTTATAATATACACTGTAAATAGCTATATATAAATATATAGATTATTGTTTTATTGTATTTATTATAATTGTTTTGTTGTTGTTTTTTGAAATTTTTAAAATCGACAATTATAAAATTAAAAAAAATTATGTGTTAATAAACACACATATATATAATATAATAAATTTATATATATTTTTGTTTTTATTAATTTATGTGTATGTGTATGTGTGTGTATGTATGTGTATGTGTATGTGTATGTGTATGTGTATGTGTATGTGTATGTGTATGTGTATGTGTATGTGTATGTGTATGTGTATGTGTATGTGTATGTGTATGTGTATGTGTATGTGTATGTGTATGTGTATGTGTATGTGTATGTGTATGTGTATGTGTATGTGTATGTGTATGTGTATGTGTATGTTTGTATGTGTATGTGTATGTGTATGTTTGTATGTGTATGTGTATGTGTATGTTTGTATGTGTATGTGTATGTGTATGTTTGTATGTGTATGTGTATGTTTGTATGTGTATGTGTATGTTTGTTGTATGTGTATGTATGTGTATGTTTGTATGTGTATGTGTATGTATATGTTTGTATGTGTATGTGTATGTGTATGTTTGTATGTGTATGTGTATGTGTATGTGTATGTGTATGTTTGTATGTGTATGTGTATGTGTATGTTTGTATGTGTATGTGTATGTGTATGTTTGTATGTGTATGTGTATGTTTGTATGTGTATGTGTATGTATATGTTTGTATGTGTATGTGTATGTGTATGTTTGTATGTGTATGTGTATGTGTATGTGTATGTTTGTATGTGTATGTGTATGTTTGTATGTGTATGTGTATGTGTATGTGTATGTGTATGTGTATGTGTATGTGTATGTGTATGTGTATGTGTATGTGTATGTGTATGTGTATGTTTGTATGTGTATGTGTATGTTTGTATGTGTATGTGTATGTATATGTTTGTATGTGTATGTGTATGTGTATGTTTGTATGTGTATGTGTATGTGTATGTGTATGTTTGTATGTGTATGTGTATGTTTGTATGTGTATGTGTATGTGTATGTGTATGTGTATGTGTATGTGTATGTGTATGTGTATGTGTATGTGTATGTGTATGTGTATGTGTATGTGTATGTTTGTATGTGTATGTGTATGTTTGTATGTGTATGTGTATGTGTATGTGTATGTGTATGTGTATGTGTATGTTTGTATGTGTATGCGTATGTGTATGTGTATGTGTATGTGTATGTGTATGTGTATGTGTATGTGTATGTGTATGTGTATGTGTATGTGTATGTGTATGTGTATGTGTATGTGTATGTGTATGTGTATGTGTGTATGTATGTGTATGTGTATGTGTATGTGTATGTGTATGTGTATGTGTATGTTTGTATGTGTATGTGTATGTTTGTATGTGTATGTGTATGTGTATGTGTATGTGTATGTGTATGTGTATGTGTATGTGTATGTGTATGTTTGTATGTGTATGCGTATGTGTATGTGTATGTGTATGTGTATGTGTATGTGTATGTGTATGTGTATGAGTATGTGTATGTGTATGTGTATGTGTATGTGTATGTGTATGTTTGTATGTGTATGTGTATGTGTATGTGTATGTGTTTGTTTGTATGTGTATGTGTATGTGTTTGTTTGTATGTGTATGTGTGTGTTTGTATGTTTGTATGTTTGTATGTGTATGTGTATGTGTATGTGTATTTGTATGTGTATGTGTATGTGTATGTGTATGTGTATGTGTATGTGTCTGTGTATGTGTATGTGTATGTGTATGTGTATGTGTATGTTTGTATGTGTATGTGTATGTTTGTATGTGTATGTGTATGTGTATGTTTGTATGTGTATGTGTATGTGTATGTGTATGAGTATGTGTATGTGTATGTGTATGTGTATGTGTATGTTTGTATGTGTATGTGTATGTATATGTTTGTATGTGTATGTGTATGTGTATGTGTATGTGTATGTGTATGTTTGTATGTGTATGTTTGTATGTGTATGTTTGTATGTGTATGTTTGTATGTGGATGTGTATGTGTATGTTTGTATGTGTATGTGTATGTGTATGTGTATGTGTGTATGTGTATGTGTATGTGTATGTGTATGTGTATGTGTATGTGTATGTGTATGTGTATGTGTATGTGTATGTGTATGTGTATGTGTATGTGTATGTTTGTATGTGTATGCGTATGTGTATGTGTATGTGTATGTGTATGTGTATGTGTATGTGTGTATGTATGTGTATGTGTATGTGTATGTGTATGTGTATGTGTATGTGTATGTGTATGTGTATGTGTGTATGTATGTGTATGTGTATGTGTATGTGTATGTGTATGTGTATGTGTATGTGTATGTGTATGTGTATGTTTGTATGTGTATGTGTATGTGTATGTTTGTATGTGTATGTGTATGTGTATGTGTATGTGTATGAGTATGTGTATGTGTATGTGTATGTGTATGTGTATGTGTATGTTTGTATGTGTATGTGTATGTGTATGTGTGTGTTTGTATGTTTGTATGTTTGTATGTGTATGTGTATGTGTATGTGTATGTGTATGTGTATGTGTATGTGTATGTGTATGTGTATGTGTATGTGTATGTGTATGTGTTTGTTTGTATGTGTATGTGTGTGTTTGTATGTTTGTATGTGTATGTGTGTGTTTGTATGTTTGTATGTTTGTATGTGTATGTGTATGTGTATGTTTGTATGTGTATGTGTATGTGTATGTGTATGTGTATGTTTGTATGTGTATGTGTATGTGTATGTTTGTATGTGTATGTGTATGTTTGTATGTGTATGTGTATGTGTATGTTTGTATGTGTATGTGTATGTGTATGTGTATGTGTATGAGTATGTGTATGTGTATGTGTATGTGTATGTGTATGTGTATGTGTATGTGTATGTGTATGTGTATGTGTATGTGTATGTGTATGTGTATGTGTATGTGTATGTGTATGTGTATGTGTATGTGTATGTGTATGTGTATGTGTATGTGTATGTGTATGTGTATGTGTATGTGTATGTGTATGTGTATGTGTATGTGTATGTGTATGTGTATGTGTATGTGTATGTGTATGTGTATGTGTATGTGTATGTGTATGTGTATGTGTATGTGTATGTGTATGTGTATGTGTATGTGTATGTGTATGTGTATGTGTATGTGTATGTGTATGTGTATGTGTATGTGTATGTGTATGTGTATGTGTATGTGTATGTGTATGTGTATGTGTATGTGTATGTGTATGTGTATGTGTATGTGTATGTGTATGTGTATGTGTATGTGTATGTGTATGTGTATGTGTATGTGTATGTGTATGTGTATGTGTATGTTTGTATGTGTATGCGTATGTGTATGTGTATGTGTATGTGTATGTGTATGTGTATGTGTATGTGTATGTGTATGTGTATGTGTGTATGTATGTGTATGTGTATGTGTATGTGTATGTGTATGTGTATGTGTATGTGTATGTGTATGAGTATGTGTATGTGTATGTGTATGTGTATGTGTATGTGTATGTTTGTATGTGTATGTGTATGTGTATGTGTATGTGTTTGTTTGTATGTGTATGTGTATGTGTTTGTTTGTATGTGTATGTGTGTGTTTGTATGTTTGTATGTTTGTATGTGTATGTGTATGTGTATGTGTATGTGTATGTGTATGTGTATGTGTATGTGTATGTGTATGTGTATGTGTATGTGTATGTGTATGTGTATGTGTATGTGTATGTTTGTATGTGTATGTGTATGTTTGTATGTGTATGTGTATGTGTATGTTTGTATGTGTATGTGTATGTGTATGTGTATGAGTATGTGTATGTGTATGTGTATGTGTATGTTTGTATGTGTATGTGTATGTATATGTTTGTATGTGTATGTGTATGTGTATGTGTATGTGTATGTGTATGTTTGTATGTGTATGTTTGTATGTGTATGTTTGTATGTGTATGTTTGTATGTGTATGTGTATGTGTATGTTTGTATGTGTATGTGTATGTGTATGTGTATGTGTATGTGTATGTGTATGTGTATGTGTATGTGTATGTGTATGTGTATGTGTATGTGTATGTGTATGTGTATGTGTATGTGTATGTGTATGTGTATGTGTATGTGTATGTGTATGTGTATGTGTATGTGTATGTGTATGTGTATGTGTATGTGTATGTGTATGTGTATGTGTATGTGTATGTGTATGTTTGTATGTGTATGTGTATGTGTATGTGTATGTGTATGTTTGTATGTGTATGTGTATGTGTATGTGTATGTGTATGTGTATGTGTATGTGTATGTGTATGTGTATGTGTATGTGTATGTGTATGTGTATGTGTATGTGTATGTGTATGTGTATGTGTATGTGTATGTGTATGTGTATGTGTATGTGTATGTGTATGTTTGTATGTGTATGCGTATGTGTATGTGTATGTGTATGTGTATGTGTATGTGTATGTGTATGTGTGTATGTATGTGTATGTGTATGTGTATGTGTATGTGTATGTGTATGTGTATGTGTATGTGTATGTGTGTGTATGTATGTGTATGTGTATGTGTATGTGTATGTGTATGTGTATGTGTATGTGTATGTTTGTATGTGTATGTGTATGTGTATGTTTGTATGTGTATGTGTATGTGTATGTGTATGTGTATGAGTATGTGTATGTGTATGTGTATGTGTATGTGTATGTTTGTATGTGTATGTGTATGTGTATGTGTGTGTTTGTATGTTTGTATGTTTGTATGTGTATGTGTATGTGTATGTGTATGTGTATGTGTATGTGTATGTGTATGTGTATGTGTATGTGTATGTGTATGTGTATGTGTATGTGTATGTGTATGTGTATGTGTATGTGTTTGTTTGTATGTGTATGTGTGTGTTTGTATGTTTGTATGTGTATGTGTGTGTTTGTATGTTTGTATGTTTGTATGTGTATGTGTATGTGTATGTTTGTATGTGTATGTGTATGTGTATGTGTATGTGTATGTTTGTATGTGTATGTGTATGTGTATGTTTGTATGTGTATGTGTATGTGTATGTTTGTATGTGTATGTGTATGTGTATGTGTATGTGTATGTGTATGAGTATGTGTATGTGTATGTGTATGTGTATGTGTATGTGTATGTGTATGTGTATGTGTATGTGTATGTGTATGTGTATGTGTATGTGTATGTGTATGTGTATGTGTATGTGTATGTGTATGTGTATGTGTATGTGTATGTGTATGTGTATGTGTATGTGTATGTGTATGTGTATGTGTATGTGTATGTGTATGTGTATGTGTATGTGTATGTGTATGTGTATGTGTATGTGTATGTGTATGTGTATGTGTATGTGTATGTGTATGTGTATGTGTATGTGTATGTGTATGTGTATGTGTATGTGTATGTGTATGTGTATGTGTATGTGTATGTGTATGTGTATGTGTATGTGTATGTGTATGTGTATGTGTATGTGTATGTGTATGTGTATGCGTATGTGTATGTGTATGTGTATGTGTATGTGTATGTGTATGTGTATGTGTATGTGTATGTGTATGTGTGTATGTATGTGTATGTGTATGTGTATGTGTATGTGTATGTTTGTATGTGTATGTGTATGTGTATGTGTATGTGTTTGTTTGTATGTGTATGTGTATGTGTTTGTTTGTATGTGTATGTGTATGTGTTTGTTTGTATGTGTATGTGTGTGTTTGTATGTTTGTATGTTTGTATGTGTATGTGTATGTGTATGTGTATGTGTATGTGTATGTGTATGTGTATGTGTATGTGTATGTGTATGTGTATGTGTATGTGTATGTGTATGTGTATGTGTATGTGTATGTGTATGTGTATGTTTGTATGTGTATGTGTATGTTTGTATGTGTATGTGTATGTGTATGTTTGTATGTGTATGTGTATGTGTATGTGTATGAGTATGTGTATGTGTATGTGTATGTGTATGTTTGTATGTGTATGTGTATGTATATGTTTGTATGTGTATGTGTATGTGTATGTGTATGTGTATGTGTATGTTTGTATGTGTATGTTTGTATGTGTATGTTTGTATGTGTATGTTTGTATGTGTATGTGTATGTGTATGTTTGTATGTGTATGTGTATGTGTATGTGTATGTGTATGTGTATGTGTATGTGTATGTGTATGTGTATGTGTATGTGTATGTGTATGTGTATGTGTATGTGTATGTGTATGTGTATGTGTATGTGTATGTGTATGTGTATGTGTATGTGTATGTGTATGTGTATGTGTATGTTTGTATGTGTATGCGTATGTGTATGTGTATGTGTATGTGTATGTGTATGTGTATGTGTATGTGTATGTGTGTATGTATGTGTATGTGTATGTGTATGTGTATGTGTATGTGTATGTGTATGTGTATGTGTATGTGTGTATGTATGTGTATGTGTATGTGTATGTGTATGTGTATGTGTATGTGTATGTGTATGTTTGTATGTGTATGTGTATGTGTATGTTTGTATGTGTATGTGTATGTGTATGTGTATGTGTATGAGTATGTGTATGTGTATGTGTATGTGTATGTGTATGTGTATGTTTGTATGTGTATGTGTATGTGTATGTGTGTGTTTGTATGTTTGTATGTTTGTATGTGTATGTGTATGTGTATGTGTATGTGTATGTGTATGTGTATGTGTTTGTTTGTATGTGTATGTGTGTGTTTGTATGTTTGTATGTGTATGTGTGTGTTTGTATGTTTGTATGTTTGTATGTGTATGTGTATGTGTATGTTTGTATGTGTATGTGTATGTGTATGTGTATGTGTATGTGTATGTGTATGTGTATGTGTATGTGTATGTGTATGTGTATGTGTATGTGTATGTGTATGTGTATGTGTATGTGTATGTGTATGTGTATGTGTATGTGTATGTGTATGTGTATGTGTATGTGTATGTGTATGTGTATGTGTATGTGTATGTGTATGTGTATGTGTATGTGTATGTGTATGTGTATGTGTATGTGTATGTGTATGTGTATGTGTATGTGTATGTGTATGTGTATGTGTATGTGTATGTGTATGTGTATGTGTATGTGTATGTGTATGTGTATGTGTATGTGTATGTGTATGTGTATGTGTATGTGTATGTGTATGTGTTTGTTTGTATGTGTATGTGTGTGTTTGTATGTTTGTATGTTTGTATGTGTATGTGTATGTGTATGTGTATGTGTATGTGTATGTGTATGTGTATGTGTATGTGTATGTGTATGTGTATGTGTATGTGTATGTGTATGTGTATGTGTATGTGTATGTGTATGTGTATGTGTATGTGTATGTTTGTATGTGTATGTGTATGTGTATGTTTGTATGTGTATGTGTATGTGTATGTGTATGTGTATGAGTATGTGTATGTGTATGTGTATGTGTATGTGTATGTGTATGTGTATGTGTATGTGTATGTGTATGTGTATGTGTATGTGTATGTGTATGTGTATGTGTATGTGTATGTGTATGTGTATGTGTATGTGTATGTGTATGTGTATGTGTATGTGTATGTGTATGTGTGTGTTTGTATGTTTGTATGTTTGTATGTGTGTGTGTATGTGTATGTGTATGTGTATGTGTATGTGTATGTTTGTATGTGTATGTGTATGTGTATGTTTGTATGTGTATGTGTATGTGTATGTGTATGTTTGTATGTGTATGTGTATGTTTGTATGTGTATGTGTATGTGTATGTTTGTATGTGTATGTGTATGTATATGTTTGTATGTGTATGTGTATGTGTATGTTTGTATGTGTATGTTTGTATGTGTATGTGTATGTGTATGTGTATGTGTATGTGTATGTTTGTATGTGTATGTGTATGTGTATGTGTATGTGTATGTGTATGTGTATGTGTATGTGTATGTGTATGTGTATGTGTATGTGTATGTGTATGTGTATGTGTATGTGTATGTGTATGTGTATGTGTATGTGTATGTGTATGTGTATGTGTATGTGTATGTGTATGTGTATGTGTATGTGTATGTGTATGTGTATGTGTATGTGTATGTGTATGTGTATGTGTATGTGTATGTGTATGTGTATGTGTATGTGTATGTGTATGTGTATGTGTATGTGTATGTGTATGTGTATGTGTATGTGTATGTGTATGTGTATGTGTATGTGTATGTGTATGTGTATGTGTATGTTTGTATGTGTATGTGTATGTGTATGTTTGTATGTGTATGTGTATGTTTGTATGTGTATGTGTATGTGTATGTTTGTATGTGTATGTGTATGTATATGTTTGTATGTGTATGTGTATGTGTATGTTTGTATGTGTATGTGTATGTGTATGTTTGTATGTGTATGTGTATGTTTGTATGTGTATGTGTATGTGTATGTTTGTATGTGTATGTTTGTATGTGTATGTGTATGTGTATGTGTATGTGTATGTGTATGTTTGTATGTGTATGTGTATGTGTATGTGTATGTGTATGTGTATGTGTATGTGTATGTGTATGTGTATGTGTATGTGTATGTGTATGTGTATGTGTATGTGTATGTGTATGTGTATGTGTATGTGTATGTGTATGTGTATGTGTATGTGTATGTGTATGTGTATGTGTATGTGTATGTGTATGTGTATGTGTATGTGTATGTGTATGTGTATGTGTATGTGTATGTGTATGTGTATGTGTATGTGTATGTGTATGTGTATGTGTATGTGTATGTGTATGTGTATGTGTATGTGTATGTGTATGTGTATGTGTATGTGTATGTGTATGTGTATGTGTATGTGTATGTTTGTATGTGTATGTGTATGTGTATGTTTGTATGTGTATGTGTATGTTTGTATGTGTATGTGTATGTGTATGTTTGTATGTGTATGTGTATGTATATGTTTGTATGTGTATGTGTATGTGTATGTGTATGTGTATGTGTATGTGTATGTTTGTATGTGTATGTGTATGTGTATGTTTGTATGTGTATGTGTATGTATATGTTTGTATGTGTATGTGTATGTGTATGTTTGTATGTGTATGTTTGTATGTGTATGTGTATGTGTATGTGTATGTGTATGTGTATGTTTGTATGTGTATGTGTATGTGTATGTGTATGTGTATGTGTATGTGTATGTGTATGTGTATGTGTATGTGTATGTGTATGTGTATGTGTATGTGTATGTGTATGTGTATGTGTATGTGTATGTGTATGTGTATGTGTATGTGTATGTGTATGTGTATGTGTATGTGTATGTGTATGTGTATGTGTATGTGTATGTGTATGTGTATGTGTATGTGTATGTGTATGTGTATGTGTATGTGTATGTGTATGTGTATGTGTATGTGTATGTGTATGTGTATGTGTATGTGTATGTGTATGTGTATGTGTATGTGTATGTGTATGTGTATGTGTATGTGTATGTGTATGTGTATGTGTATGTGTATGTGTATGTGTATGTGTATGTTTGTATGTGTATGTGTATGTGTATGTTTGTATGTGTATGTGTATGTTTGTATGTGTATGTGTATGTGTATGTTTGTATGTGTATGTGTATGTATATGTTTGTATGTGTATGTGTATGTGTATGTTTGTATGTGTATGTTTGTATGTGTATGTGTATGTGTATGTGTATGTGTATGTGTATGTGTATGTGTATGTGTATGTGTATGTGTATGTGTATGAGTATGTGTATGTGTATGTTTGTATGTGTATGTGTATGTGTATGTGTATGTGTATGTGTATGTGTATGTGTATGTGTATGTTTGTATGTGTATGTGTATGTGTATGTTTGTATGTGTATGTGTATGTTTGTATGTGTATGTGTATGTGTATGTTTGTATGTGTATGTGTATGTATATGTTTGTATGTGTATGTGTATGTGTATGTGTATGTGTATGTGTATGTGTATGTGTATGTGTATGTGTATGTGTATGTGTATGTGTATGTGTATGTGTATGTGTATGTGTATGTGTATGTGTATGTGTATGTGTATGTGTATGTGTATGTGTATGTGTATGTGTATGTGTATGTGTATGTGTATGTGTATGTGTATGTGTATGTGTATGTGTATGTGTATGTGTATGTTTGTATGTGTATGTGTATGTGTATGTGTATGTGTATGTGTATGTGTATGTGTATGTGTATGTGTATGTGTATGTGTATGTGTATGTGTATGTGTATGTGTATGTGTATGTGTATGTGTATGTGTATGTGTATGTGTATGTGTATGTGTATGTGTATGTGTATGTGTATGTGTATGTGTATGTGTATGTGTATGTGTATGTGTATGTGTATGTGTATGTGTATGTGTATGTGTATGTGTATGTGTATGTGTATGTGTATGTGTATGTGTATGTGTTTAAAAAATTAGTTTCTCATTTATTATCGAAGTTAACAAATTTAATTAATAGATAGCAGTACATGATACATAAATTAATTAAAATACTTAAAACATTTTATAAATAACTTTTAATTTACATTATATCATATATTAAATTAAAATATACCGTATTTGGCAATACTATAACATCTTCTTCTAAATCTTATTTAAGACTAAATTTTATTATAAATTATTGTTAAACTTTATATTTTAGTAATATTTATTTAATAGATTTATTATTATTAATACAATATTTATAATACTATCTATATATCTATAATACAATTAATAAATATTTTATTTAAAAAAAATAAAATTATAAGACAATAAAAACATCTGTAATTGAAAGTGATCTATTTATTACTATTATATTAATTCAAAATAAAAAAAATATTATTTTTATAATTTAGTATAATCTAAATTATTATTAAAAACTATTGTCTGATAAAAAAATAACTGATAATAAATAATTGTTATTTTTCTTTATTATTTATGACTATAATTTAATATGAAATATAAAATTTTAACAAGTTTAAATATTAAAAAAACATTTGCGTTACGTTCCGTTACGTCTAATGAAATTGATATCAATTTAGTTTTTAGTAAAAAATATTTTTTAGTTGACGTCTATTTGCTAATCAAAAAAAAACATATTTATATTAAGTTAATTTTAATACATTAGTTAGATTTTAGTTTCAGCTAAATCAAGTTGCTTATATTTTATTAACTATTTATTTTAACTATTTTAAAATTATTAATTATAAATAATTTCTATAGAATTATGWCTAAACTAAACATTATATGTCTAACAACTATACTAACATTGTTTGGTAATTATTATTATAGGATTTTATTTAATTATATTTATATATTATATTAAATATTAATTTTATTTTTTAAAACTAAAAAAAAATAATTATTATTTTCATATTTTTTTTAATAAAAATTTTTTTTAACCAAAAAAAAACTAAAGTAATAACAACAACAATCAATGCGGACACCAATGACAATAATAAGGACGAACTAGTGTTGGCCAAAAAGTTTAAACTAGTGATCCAATTGTTGGCTCATGTCTTAAACGATGATCAACAACAACGACCGCAACAGCAACCTCAAGATGGTAGTGGTGGAGGATTTGTCAGTAAAGATAAAAAACTGAAAAATGTTTTTAACGGTGCGTTTCAAGGAGGTATAGCTGGCGCACATTTTTTTTTTTTTATTTGAACGATTACTATATACTTCGACTTATTATTAATTATTAAATTATTTTTATTTAACTAATTATTTTTATTATAAATATAGTATCAAGCATAATTAATACCAATCAATGGCAACATGATGATAAAACACTTGGATCTTCACAATCATTACTCTGATGGGTTGATGAAACCATTAATTAATTAATTTTTAAAAAAAATTAAATTTAGTTAAAAAGTACAATATGTATACAAATATATTAAATAATATTTATTAATGTTTGTATTTAATTTTATTATTATTATTATTGTTATTAGTGTTGTTGTTATTGTAAACTAATGAATAATATAAATAATTTTTTTATTTCTTTAATTAATTAATTTTTTAAATAATTTTATATTTATATTAGACTTATATATATATTAATGTAACTAAATATTAAAAATACCCTAATAATAATAATAATAATAATAATAATAATAATAATAATAATAATAATAATAATAATAATAATAATAATAATAATAATAATAATAATAATAATAATAATAATAATAATAATAATAATAATAATAATAATAATAATAATAATAATAATAATAATAATAATTTAAATCAACTAGGTCTAACATCAAATTTTATTAATAATTACCATCAAAAAACAACTACAACAAATTCAACCATCACCACCAACACCAGCACCTCCACCACTAACACCACCAAACAACTATACGATAGTATACTAGACATACGTGATAACCTGGATAAATTAAGCCAACTATTGAGCTGGATCATATTTATCAAACTACTAGTCAACTCTATAGCCATGTCATCCATAGTGTGCGTACTAGTAGTCGTACCGATGAACTGGTCAAACCTGTTGGGAATCGGTATGTATCTGATAGTATCGTTTGCGGACGTATGGGTAATGTGTCGATCATCTCAATTGGTGTATGACTCGGCCAGTCGACTGTGTCGACTGATTGAACGTCAACTTAGCCAACAGTATCACTCAACTGATAGCTACCGTTATCTCCAGTCAGTGATTGGTTTGAAACATGGATTCCGGTTCCGTGTATTGAATATGTTTTATTTGACTGATATGACTGTATTGCTAATTGTTAACTATGTTTGCAATTATGCTATCATTTTAATACAAACACAATAAAGTTAATAAAAATATTTATTTTTTTAAAAAATATATATAAATATAATTTATTATCAACAACAATAACAACAAATAATATAATATATAAAACAAAATATTAAATTATTATAAGTTTTGTTTATTATATAATTAAATATTTGTAAACATTTATATATATATCATATATATATTAATTATATTAATATTTGAAATAATGTTTAATTTGGTTACTTATTATTATTATTTTATAATTGCAACTTTATAATTGCATTTTTATATAAAAAAAAATTTAATACTTAATATATAAACATTAAAAAAAATAACTTTTAATAAAAACATACATTTAATTAATTAATTAATAATTATTATTATTTTTTAATAGACCCGTTCAATGTCTCTATTGGCTGACTGCCGGTGTTATCGGTCCACACATTGGCGGCATACAGGGCGCCTGGACCTACATGTTGACCATCAGCGGGGAACGGTATGTCTACGATGATGATGATGACGATATTGTATCCGATAGGTCGGATATTAAACAATAACATATAAATGGTTAATGAAATATTAATAATGTAATTATTTGCATACTAAATCTCATTTAATTTATATAGATAAAAATAATAAAATATTTCAAAAATTAAAACAATAGTAGCTAATGATAAACCATAAAAAAATAATTGAAATAATAATTTAAAATCATCCAAATTAATTGTATGAACATCTAATGGATTATTATTATTATTATTATTAGTGTTGTTATTATTATTATTATTATTATGTATTAATTCAAATGTATATTTTATATTTTCTAATTTATCTCTATATAGTATAACTCCTGATTCCCAAATAGTTTGAAATCTGTAGAAAAATAAATAATAATATATATATATATTAATATAATTAATTTTATTACAAAACAAAAATATATTAAATAAAAAATTTATATAAATACTTTTGTTTTATTACTGATTTTAAACTATCGTTGAGTGATTTTCTGACACATATCCCTGCAATCTGTAGTAATTGATTGTCTAATGATTTATGTAATGGTAGGCCCGGATTTTTATTGATAACCCGTTCAATGTTATCCTCAGTGTCTAATTGTATATACTGACCATTTATTATTAGTTGATTAATATTATCAAACATTGTTATAGTTTGATAATTCATTGTTGGATATTGTTTCTAAATTAACAAAATTAATTATATAATTAATATAAATTTATAAATATTTATTTTTTAAAAAAATAAACTAAAATATATATTATACATACGAAAATATAGTTTTTATATAAATAGCTTGTTTTATCAACTAAAATAATTAAGTTATTATGATTGTTGTAGGTGATTAGATCATCAAATTTATCTATAAAACATCTGGGTTGTCTAAAGTATTCTGTTAATTGTAAGCTTTTAAATAACTGTAACCATATGAAACAAATAATCAGCCATAATGTCAATAGTAGTTTTCCCATTAGTCCGTCGATTAAATGAGTACTAATAACAGCTAAAATAATAAATATTTATTTATTTATTTTTTTAAAAAGTTCAAATTATAATTCAATAAATATAAATATTATATATATATATATATATATATATATATATATATGATAACTATGACAGTCTATGTCAAAATTGGTGAACAAAGTTATTTTTGTATATCTAGAATGAAAAGGAATTATAAAAAAAAAATTTTTACTACTATTATTTATTGGGACGGTCATTTAATTATTGTCATTTTTTATGTATTTGAGCTAATGTATGCAAGGATAGGGATGGTCAATATCTCGTGAACTATAATAAATATTAAAATTCTATAAATTGCTAATTATATTATATCAAATAAATATATAGGACACGTGTTTTGGCATTTTTAATTAAATTGTACAGAATTTACTAATTTACAATCAATTAACTAAATCATGATATATTGATTCATTTAAAAGTTATGATATAGTAAAATTTCTTGTTTGCAATGGTCAACTTAATTTTACTTTTAATTCTGTACAATTTAATTAAAAATGCCAAAACAAGTTTCCTATATATATATATATATATATATATTTTTAATATAATATAATTAGCAATCTATAGAATTTTAATATTTATTATAGTTTACGAGATATTGACCATCCCTATCCTTGCATACATAAGCCCAAATACATAAAAAGTGAAAATACAAAAAAATGATAGTCCCAATAAATAATAGTAGCAAATAAAATTTATTATAATTCCTTTTCATTCTAAAGATATACTAAAAAACCATGTTCACCAATTTTGTCATCGACTGTCATTGTTATCGTATATATATATTTATTGAATTATAATTTGAATTTTTTTATGTATATTTAATTTTTTAAATTATATAATTAAATTTAGTTACATTGCCCAATTAATGTCAATAGGTGATCAAACAGTGAAACTATTGCAAACTTTTTAATATTAAATGGTTTGGTATTAGTAAAATTATTATTATTATTATTTTTACTAGATATCAATGCATTCAAACAAGCTAATATGTTAAATACAATAAACAAAATGATTATGATAAGCCATATTTTTAGTTGAAAATTTGGTAATAAATTGTAGTGGTTAGTCAGACCAGTTTGATCGCCAGATAAAATTGATAATAAATTAGTTATTGTTGTCGGGTATAAAAAATCGGATATTTCTAATCTGTAGTTATTATAGACAATTGGAGCCAAAATTATATCGATTGACTGTAATATAGAGAAAAATTTTAATAATTAATAATTAATAATTAATAATTAATAATTAATAATTAATAATTAATAATTAATAATTAATAATTAATAATTAATAATTAATAATTAATAATTAATAATTAATAATTAATAATTAATAATTAATTACTAATAATAATAATAATTATTAATTAATAATAATAATAAATATATATATATTAATAATTATTAATAAATTGATTAATTATTTTTAAAAGAAAATATATTAATAAAAAATTTTAAGTTAAAAAGTAATTAAATAACAATAATAATAATTTTTTTTAAATTAATTTACTTTATCATAGAATTTTTTCATAATTCCAGTCCAATTTCCATTGATTAAATCACCTGCTCCGCCATAAAATGGTATTAAATGTAAACTATATAATAAATACAGTATTAGTTTAAATTTGTAAAATAAATATTATTTTTTTAAAAAAAATTATTAGTATATTATATTACGTGAAATTTAATATATTAAGTATTTCCAAAGTAATAGAGAATTCATTGTCAATCATTGTTATATTTTCTGATAACTATAATTTTTAAATAATAAATTAATAATAATAATAATAAGTATAATTATAACCTATTAATAGTGATAAATATAAGCTATAAATTGCATTATATTATCATTAATATTAATGCATTATATTAATAATTTATATATGTAATACAGTATAATACACTTAATACTAAATAAGTATTAAATAATTATTATTTTTAGTTTTGTTAGAGTGTCTGATATTATTATTATTATTCTTATTTATTAAGTATATACTAATTAAATATCAATACAAATATTTCAACAAAATAACTATTTAAACATATTACTAATAATATTAATTTTCAAATTCATTGAAAAAAATACATTTTGTTTGTTAAAAAAAACTTAAAATAATATTATTGTTAAGCCAAACAATAACAATTTAACATATGAAACAATAATATATATATATATTGTATGTTATATAATATATATATATATATATATATACAGTATATGTTTTCATAAAACATTTATTTGTATATCATATTGAATATGTTTTATATCTATATTTTTTATGCGGATATGTCTAAACATGTTATACTGTATGTATATATATATAAATATTGAATATATATACAATATTTTTATAGTATTTTATATAAAGTAATAATTATTATTAGTACAAGTATTTTATTATATAAAATTCATGTTCAAAAAATATCTGTCTATAAAATATTATTATTTTATTTAAATAATAAGTTTTGTTATCTGACTGTCACTAATACTTTAGTTGTTATATAATAATAATAATAATAATAAAATATAGTATTAAATAACAATATAATTATAATATATATATATATAATAAACTTATTTATTGACACTTTAAAAAAAATCATATTTATTCAAAAAATTATGTAATTTATAGATTAATAAATACCTATTTTTATTATAAACTTTTAATATACTGTATATTGTTTTGTATTATATTGTATTATATAGAAAATTATATATATAATATATTAAAATTAAAAAAAAAATTTACAATATTATAAAAAATATTATAAACCATTATAATAACATTAATGATTATACTATACTATTATAATATACTAAATTTTTTAATTGAATTAATGTATTATTTTCTATACAATATGTCATAAACTATTTATTAACTTTAATTAAGAAATATATATATTGAATATTAAAAAAATATTGTTTACAAATATTTTTGTTGTTCTCTTATTAAAAAAATGTTTATTTGTTGAATTAAAAGTTATAGTAATTGATTATTGTTTATACCGTAAAAAATATATACAATATATATATACTTGTTTTGTAGTTAATATCATATATTATTTATTTTTTTGATAAAAATCTATGACTTTTATTTAATATAATAGACATAAAAAGTGAATACATTTATATATTTATATAAAAATTAGTGAATTGTATTAATATTTTATTAAAAAAAAATTATATAAAGAAAATTACAGACAAAAAAATCAATTTCAAAGTTGAGATAATTTTAGCACAAAAGTTATTTCACACAATAATAATACTAGTTTTTTTTATTATTTTAAGTATATTATGTTTATAAAACATTTTTTTTGTTATTGAAAATAAAATATCATGACATTTAATCATTACAAACAAATAGTTAATAATGATCATAATAAATATTTTATTTTAAGATTAAAATTATTATACAAAAATAAAATCCCATTAATTTAAATAAAAATACTTTTAAAAAACATTTTATGAATTAATGTGAGTTAAAATATTTTGTTTTTCTAAATATGACTTTTTAATAAATAATTTTTATTGTATTTATTTATATAATTCATATCTTATTATTTGAGTTTTAACTTATATGCGATATTAAATACAATATGATTTAAATAATATATTTATTGAATTTAATATCATATATCAAAAAAAATTATAACGCCCTTTAATTTATTATTATTATTATATATATATTTATACAATACTATAAGTATTTAGTTTTCATATTATATAAAATTTGAAATTTATTTGACAACTAATAATACATCAAATAATACAATAAAGATTTTTAAAAATATTACAAATAAATAATATTGCATGTTTATTTATGTTAATTTATTAATATTAAATAAATAAAAATAAATATCATTTTAAATTAGTTGGTATTTTATTCAAAAAAAATATAATAAAATAAAATTATATTTAATGCTCTTATTTTTTTATTTTACTATAAAACTATAACTATTTTTTTTAAAAAAACTATAAATATATGACATTTAAATAATTATAACTTAATGTTATTATAATATTAAATATTATTAACATAAATTATATTATATAAAAATATATAATTATTGATTAGTAATAGTAATAGTAATAGTAATAGTAATAGTAATAGTAATAGTAATATTAATAGTAATAGTAATAGTAATAGTAATAGTAATAGTAATAGTAATAGTAATAGTAATAGTAATAGTAATAGTAATAGTAATAGTAATAGTAATAGTAATAGTAATAGTAATAGTAATAGTAATAGTAATAGTAATAGTAATAGTAATAGTAATAGTAATAGTAATAGTAATAGTAATAGTAATAGTAATAGTAATAGTAATAGTAATAGTAATAGTAATAGTAATAGTAATAGTAATAGTAATAGTAATAGTAATAGTAATAGTAATAGTAATAGTAATAGTAATAGTAATAGTAATAGTAATAGTAATAGTAATAGTAATAGTAATAGTAATTAGCATACCATTTGTATTGCAACATTCAAATGACATTTAATAGTATTGTTATAAATAATATTTTCATTATTATTATTTTCTATTATTAAAAAATTTATATTTTTTAGCAAAATTAGTTTAAGTGTAGTATTTATCATAATTTTGCTAATTTTAATTAGTTGTAAATAATTTTATATTAATAAAATAATATATATTTATATTTTTTAAAAATTTGTTAAGTAACTTTAGTTATATAATTTTTTTATTGCAATTGAATTGCAGTTTAATTATTATTAAAATTCACTATAATTTATTAAATAAATAGAAATAGATAAAAGATTACAATAATAGGGAAAACAATTTATATAATATAATTTATTATTAAATATTTAATTTTGTAATAAAAATAATCTTAATAAGTAATTATAATAAATTATTTTGAACTTTTTATTAGTCTCAGCATTACAAGAAAACAAATGTTGAAATAAACTTATTGGAAATATTGTAAATCAATATATATATACATACATATTACATGTACATGTATATATATTAAATAAAAATATATATATATATAATTTCTATTACAATAGTATGTTATGCATAACTAATATTATAAGTTATAATTAAAAAATAATTATAATCTAACATGTATGCAATTATATTTACAATTAATTTCTAATATAATGATTATATTATATTTATAATATAAAAATATTGAATATTTCAATAATAGTAAAAAATAAAAATTTTTATTTCATGTTTATTTATAATAATAATAATAACATACAAAATTGTATAGGTTATCAATACTTATATTTAAAAAATTTTTATCATGCTTAAATATATTCTATAAATAGTAAT
>NW_026533195.1:430000-457500 GCF_028296485.1 Oppia nitens | reverse complement strand
AAACATTTTGAAATTTTTTATATTATTTTTTTTGAACACAGATTTCTGAAAAAAAATCTAAAATTTAAAGATTCAGTAAACTTGTCATTAATTTTTCAAAAATAAAAAAAAAAGTATTTTTAGTTTTAATTTGTTTTATATAAGTAAATGTATTATATGTATACAAGTTTTAACAATAATTTTTTAATTATTTATAATAATTAATTTGGAAATATTATTAACTATTTATTTAATTATTATAAAATTAAAATATTAATAAATAACAAAAATAAATAAATAACATTATTAACAATCATATGTATTTGTTATCGTATAAATTGTTTGTTGATTTTCAATATAATTATTATAATTATTTTCATTAAAATTATTATTATTTTGTTGTTGTAATTGATTTTGTAAATTAATAATAAATTGTAACGGTATAAAATTAGGTAATTGTTGTAAATTAGCATGCTCATTTTGTTTAGTCCTAATAAAACTATTATTATTATTATTATTATTATTATTGTTTGTTGTAACATGATAGATTTCGGGTTCAATTCTAGTTAATACTAGATAGCAAGCATGTATTGACCCGGGTATCCAACCCAGGCAAGTTAATAGTAGATTAATTAGCAAGGTCGATGACCACCATGATTTTGTTAGTATTACAATTGATATAGGTGGCACTAAACAAGCTAGCAACAATTTTACTAGACACATTTATTTATTTTTTGTTTGTTTAATTTGAAGTTAGATAAAATTTTATTATTTAATTAATTTGATAATTAACAATTTAATTTAAATTAATTATTAAGTTTTCAAAAAAAAACAATTTGTAATTATTATTTATTTAGTTAATTCACAAAATACAATAAACAATTAATTATTAAATTCACATTTTATAATAATAATAATAATATATTAAATACATTTATAAATGTTTTTATAATAATAATAATAATTAATTGCAACTAATATTTATATAAATAATTTTTCAACAATTTTTTAATATTACAATTATTGTCAGTATTATTGCAATAATGATTAGATTACTAAAATTGTTTATTACTAACAGATTAATAGATAATTTTTAATAATTAATATATATATAAATATATAGTAAACACATATGTAAAATAAGTAATAGTAACACAATATAATAATTATCAAATAATAAAAAAATATTATCTATTACAATAATAGTAATAATAAAAATTTAACCGTATTTTTTTCATTAAAAATAAAATATCAAATAATGTTATTTAAAATTATTTAAAAACATAATAGTCGTAATAATAATAAGTTTCAAATCATTTTATATATATATATAAAAAATTATTAAATTTTTTTTGCATATCATAACAGTTTGCATATCATTTTACAACAACAACATAGACACAAAAAAACATTAATTAATTAATTAATTAATTTTTTCAAAATAAAATAAAATTTATTATTAATTATTTCCAAAATAATAATAAATTTTATTTTTAAAAATATATATCAAATAATTATATTATGCAAAAAAAAAAACAAAACAAACTAAACTATAGATATACAGTATATAATTAATTAAGTAATAATTAATTAAATAATTAATAGTAATAATAATAATAATAATAGCATCAAAAAAAATCGTAGCAAATATTAATTGATTTAAACAAACAAAAAAAACTTATATTACTTTATACCATAAGTTTTTTTGTGTAGGATGGAGGGGGGTTTGCCCCTCCCTCCCCCTCATATAAAACACAATAGAGAGGAACTGTATGTTTGTTTGTTTGTTTTTTTAGATACGATTCCTATGATGGGCAATGGTATGCCTTTGTARRCCATCAATCAGTTCACCCCTGCGTTCAATATTCCTGTTCTGATAGTACCGGAGCCGCGAATCGTTCAGATTATTCATAGCCCTGTCCTGACGTTTACGAAAGTCGGCTATACGTCTCTCAGTTGATGGCCKCAGRATATGGTCGTACCTATTGTTCAATTCGTTGAAATATAGGTTAACCCGATCGACACCATCGTATCGGTGATCAATATAACTCTTTATAGATTAATATTTAATTAATTTAATTAATTTAATTAATTTAATTAATTAAATTATTTATTTTTTGTTGTTGACTTACATTAGGAAATACAGGTTTGGATAGCGATTCCAGGCACTGATGAGTAGTACAAACGTGTGGTAACATTATAATTGYTTTTTTTAATTAATTAATTTAATTAATTAATTAATATTTATAGTKAAAATAATTTATATTTACTTTAAGTTAATAATCAGTGAAAATATAACAGAATATTCTGCTATAGAGATAGATATTCACTACTGTTTGTTATAATTATATATAATATTCTGTGTGTTTTCAAAAAACAAATATTTTTTGTGTAAATAATAATTATTATACTAAACTATATATACATTTTCTGTCTAAATATTAGTATTATTATTATTATTATTATTAGCTGGTATTGCAATTGCAATGAGCAATAAATAGGTTTTTCAAAAATAACGATATGTATGGTTGGTTATGATGATGATGTTGATGGGCTTAATGATGCTGTTTAGATGCCTAATGTGTAGATGTGGGTGTGTGTGTATGTATGTATGTATGTGTGTATGTATGTATATGTGTATGTATATATATATGTATGTATATATTTGTGTGTATGTGTGTGTATGTTTTTGAAAAAAATATTATTATTATTGCCTTCAAAATTTTTACGTAATATCATTGAAATTGCTGTCTAAATATAATCTATTTTTATATACATATTTTGAATATATATACATTACTCTATATAATTATAACATTGAAAATAAAATATTATATACAATTTATATTATAAATATATATTGTAAACACATTTTTTTCTAACATTAACATAAACACATTAACTAAATTCAATGAAAAATAAAATATGTATTTATTTAAATTTAAGTTATAGTTAATATTAATTTATAAATAATTTATAAATTATATTATTGTTTTAATAAATGTATTATTATTTTTATTTAAATAAAAATATTGTAAAAATAATCATTTAGTGTACAATTAAAATTGTTAAATTTTTACTAAATAAACCAAAAAAAAATAATTTATATTCAATTCTCAAATTTATAATCTAATAATTTTACATTTTTTTTATTTATGAAAAAATTTTACTAAATTTCTAATATATCTATAAACAAAAATTTATAGTTTAATATATACTAATAGAAAATTTTATATTAAAATATATTAATATCTAAATATTAATTTGCAATTTATTTTTCTATYWAAAAAAATATTAGAAATTAATTATTTAAATTAATTTTTTATTATTACTACTATTATTATTAACATAATTATTGCGATAAAAGTTGAAAAACATATAGAAAAATACGGGACTCTGTAGTTGTGTATAATATTTCAATAGTGGCGGAAATGGTACACCCAGGTGCTCGACCAGGGTACCATAGCCTATGTATACGATAAATTGGGCCAACTGTAGCTTGGTTAGCCAAGGTTTCCACCATAGATACTGGTGTAACCTGGCTGATCCATAGGTTGCCAACAAATAATATCCGTACATACATGTATGTACAAATGAGTTAAGCAAGATAAACAGTTTCAGGGGCATCATATTGAACCGGTACCATATGGCCAGCCATGATAGTAGGGCAACAGTTGAGTGATGGTATAGGTGCAGGAAAGTTATCTGCCGGTGCTTTTTGCGCAGRGCAAAAAATATGGTATCCATTAGATCYAGTAGTTTTGTCCAATGATACCAATAGACACGGTGTATGTCATATCTAAATTAGTGTGGGGGTAGGGTAGGGTAGGGATGGTTGGGTGTGAGTGTTGGGTGGGTTAGTAGACAAATAGAAATTTTATAATTAATTTTTTTTAAARAGAAAGTTATATATACAGTATATATTGAAATTTTTATTTTAAATAACTATATCTATCTATTGTAATACTTTACTAATTATATATAATTATAATTTAATTAATAATAATTATATAGTTTTTTTTAGTAAAATTTATATTTATTTACTGTATTATAATTTAGTTAAATGAATTATTATTATTATTATTATTTGTTAATTTCAATATAAAAATAATTAAAATACTAGTAATAATAATACTGTATAACAAAAAATATAATAATAATAATAATAATAATAATTATTATTATTATTATTATTAGGGGGAATCACAATAGACAGAAATTTATATTATTTTTTAAAAATGAAAAACTTTTCCCGGAAATTCCTAATATTTTTTAAAAAATGAAAAACTTTTCTCAGAAATTCCTAATATTTTTTAAAAAAAAGAAAAACTTTTCCCAGAAATTCCTAATATTTAAAAAAAAAGAAAAACTTTTCCCAGAAATTCCTAATATATTTTAAATGAAAAACTTTTCCCAAAAAATATTTATATTTAAAAAAAAATACTAAATTCATACCCAATGGTTGGCGACCATTGCCGATCGTCGGGTACGGCAAAATCGGTCATCAATTTCCAGCCGTAGTCCAGCTCCCGGAGCTCGTAGAAAAAATAGTAGCCATTAATCAGCACTAGTAGACCATTATAGCCGCGTATAATCAGTTTCAGATCCCAGGGTTTACTATTGGACATCCATTGGGGTATCACTTGTAGTACTAGTGCTAGATATATGGCAATTATTGCTAGCAGATAGTATAGACCCTGGGCACCTGAAAACCAGCTAAACTGTTTCATACGACTGTCCCCATAGTGTGACCAAAAATCATATAAATAATAATCGGCTAATTGTTTGTAATTATTTATTATTATTATTGATGATGATGATGAAACATTTAACATTGTTTTTTTTTAATTTTTTATTTTAATTGTGTAATTAATTAAACAAATAATTAATTAAAAATAAAAACAAATTAATATTTAACACACAAAAAATATATAATACATTTAACAAATAATTTTTTTTAAAAATATATATATATAAAACTATTGCACTTTTGTTAGATTATATTAAACTATTGATATAAATATATATATTTTTTTAATAATCAATAACCAATTTTACATTTTTTTTAAATTACATATATTTTTATAATACAACTATATGTTTATAATAAATATTTTTCAAAAAAAAATATCTTATTAAATTAATTTTTTCTATATATATTTATATTATTATTAAAATAAAATTTAAAAATTTATTATTATTATTACTGGTTTTTTAATCTATCAATTACTTATTATATGATGTTGTTTTTATTTTATTTATTTTTTTATTTTTTGGTAGCAATTAGATGAAAATAATATTTATTTATTTTTTATTATATTATATATGATTTTTGTAATATGTATGCATAGAGAGAGAGAGAGAGAGAGAGAGAGAGAGAGAGAGAGAGAGAGAGAGAGAGAGAGAGAGAGAGAGAGAGAGAGAGAGAGAGAGAGAGAGAGAGAGAGAGAGACATTGAATTATCATTTTTTAATTTTTATTTATTTATTAAAAATATGACAATGAATTTTTATATTGATTTTTTGATTTTATTTTTATTTTATTAACACATATATAACTATTTAGATTAATGTGTTCAATGTAGCTAATTATACTTTAATTAAAATTTTTATAGTTAAAATTATTAATATATATATATAGTTTTGATATATATATATATTTTGATTTAAACTAAAAAAGTACTAATATATGTACTGTTAATATATTTGCTGATTATTATTAATATTAATAAATAGTTAATTAAAACCAATTTTTATATACCTATAAAATTAGGGTCATTCATATATATTATATATTATATAGTTTAAATAAATTTTTAAATATATTAATTATATCAATATATATATATATATATATAATTAATTCAATAAACTGAAACATATATGATTGATATTCAAGGTTAACATTATAATATTAAAATATAAATTTTGAAATAATTAAGTTTATTTTATGTTTTTACCAAAAACAATAATTATTGTTAATTTTGTTATATGTTTGTCAAACATTATTTTATTTATTTTATTTTATTGTTTTTTATTAGTTATTAAAAAATTTTTATTTTGAATAATAATAACTAATAATAGTATTATTATAAATATTTAATTTTTTTTATTTAATTTGCTAAAAATAAAATTATTTTTATAGTGTATAATACAATACAATACAAAATAAAATTTGATAATACAATTTGTATTATCAAATTTGATTTTTTTACAAAAAAATATAACGATATTTGGAGATTAATTAAAATCTATATATTTTTATAAAGTATTAATTTATTAAAATTTTTCAAAAAAAATCCAATACTAAAATTTTTAATTTATTTATATATATAAACCTATTAATTAATTACATACTAAATGTAATCATCAAACAAAAATGCAATAATAAAAAATTTTTATATGATATTGAATTTTATAATATTATAAATATTTATTTTTTATTTAACATGATATTGATTATATAAAAATTTATAATATTTTATTTTATTTTTTACTTATAAAAATTTATACACTAACATGTTATATCGACAATAAATGATAATAATAATAATAAAATTTATAGTTTTATATATTTATTTGTTAAAATATTTAACTATGAAAAAAAAAATTCCATATAATTATTGCAGAATTATTAGAAATTAATTAATTAATAAAACATAACATTATATTTATATTTACGTAATATTTGATTATTATTTTTGTTTTGTTTTTTTTTGCTTAATTATGGAAAATATAACTATTTTTATATATTATATTTAAATACTTAATTGAAAACTTTAGAAAATAATTAAAAAAATTTAAATTACTAAAATTTATTTATATTTATTAAATCAATTTTTAAAAAAAATTAAATAAATAAACTGTAATTTTGCTTTTTGACTAAAATTTTTATTGATTTAAATATAATTTATATTAGAAAACAATTTAACCAAAATTAATTATGTAATTATTTTTTAAAACAAAATTTACCTAGTTATAATAATTAATAAACAATAATATTAAAATCATTGCTATATATATATTAGAAATTTTGTAATTATTTGAAAAAATAAGTTATCAAGCTAGTTAATTTTATCAATTAATTAATTGGTATTTAATTAAATAATAATTAAAAAAACAAATAATATTTCAAAAAAAAAAAATTGTTTTATAGTTTGTTGAAAACATTTTTTTTAAATATAATTTATATACTTGTATATTATAAATATATGAATCACATATTATCATATTAATAGTATTTAATTTATTAATTGTTTCAAAACTATCAATTGTTTATAAATTTTACAATAATAATATTAATATTATATATATAGCTATTAATTATTAAAAATCTATTAATATTATAATTATTATATAAAAAACTGATTATTTAGACTCATATTTTTTTTTAGTTAACAATTGATTTAACAAATCTTTATATATTATATATGATTTTTTTTTAAAAACAAATAAAATTAATTATATTTTTTAAAAATTACAATTATTTTTTTAGAAATATTAATAGTATAAAACGTTTATATATATATATATCAATATATATTTATATAAATATACAATTTTGTTGTTGTTATTTTTAACATTATATAAATTTATTAATTTATAATTATCTATAAATGCAATAAAATGTATTAATTTTAATCATTATATATAATTCATAATTACAGTAATAATAATAATAACGACAATAATATTAAATTAGTATTATTTTTTTGTTTGTTTTGATTTAAGATTTGATAAGTTGTTTAATTAAAATTTATTATTAATAATAATAATAATTATAAAATTCATAAAAAACAGTAATAATTACTAATTAAAAATTATATTTTTAAAAAACAAACTAATCAATTGTGACATTCATTTAAATTATTATAACAATTATAATAATAATTATTATTTAAAAAAAAAAAAATCAGATTTGTTTTGTAACATACAATTTAAATTATTGTAATTAATTTAATAAATAATCATAATATTAAATTATATAAAAATTAAAAAAATTATATAATAAAAAATCAGTATTATTTTGACAATTATAATTAAAACCTAATTAATTATTTAGGTATATATATATATATATATATATATATATATTATTAGTATATATCTCATATCATATATATATATATTATTTGTATATAACTAAACTAAAATTTAAATTATTATTAATATATTATTTACATACAATTTATTAAAAAAAAAATTCATTATTAATAATTAACTTTATATATATATATATATTAATATATTAATAATAATAATAATAATAATAATAATAATATAATAATAATAATTTATTATTTAAGATACTAATAATAATAATTTATTATTTAAGATACTAATAATAATAATAAAAAATCTCAATTTGTTTTATTAATAATAATAATCATCAATATATTAGTTATGGTTTATCCATTATTATACGTTATTATCATATTATTATTAAATCATTTTCAATAATAATAATAATAATAAACAACTAAAATATATAATCTTCACAACAAAAAAAACAAAAATAATAATTAAAAAAAATATATAATAAAATAAGTCACAGTCAATGTAGTAGTAGTAGTAGTTATTGTTGTTGTAGATGATTATGATTGAGGTTTCGGTTAATTATTTGTTTAATTTAAATTTAGCACTCAATGAGATCCCATATACAGTATATATATATATATAACATATACAGTATATATACAGTATATAACATATACAGTATATATACAGTATATAACATATACAGTATATAACATATACAGTATATATATATCAGTCTAGTATTAGTAGCGGTAGTAGTAGTAGTAGTAGTCTAATAGTACCGGTAAGTATATGTGTGTCGGTATGTCCTCAAAACACATACACACACACACACCATAAACACTGATAGTTTGTTTGTTTTTTTTAAACAACCAATTAATAATTAAAAAAAAAATTTTTTGACCACTTATTAAACACCCGAATCTTTTTCATCGGTGCCGGACGACGTCGACGATAATCCCGAACCCGAACCCATAATAGATATGGCCACCGAATAAAACTCGTTCAACGATTTAGTATCGGTACTGTCGTTGGCCTCGATATCGATAATACCGCTGCCGACGCCGGCTTTACCACCGGTAGGACTCTTGCGATTGCGTCTCAACACTGGTTGCGGTGGTGTCGGCAACTGATCGACATTAACAACATTATCATCGGCGGACGGCCTTATTGGTGATCACCAATGTTTGGGGCGGCGGCGGCGGTGGTAATAATTGCTGTCCAACGCCACTATCGGCTGCACTCTTGTTGGTTGTCTGCAGCTGTTGTTGTTGTTGTTGTTGTTGTTGAAGTCCGCAACACGTTTGGGCCAAACAATTGGTACGCTGTTCAGTGGGACAGCTCAAGTAGCACGAGTTGTTTGCAGCGGCAGCCGCTGCTTCGTACTCCTCCCGGAGCTGATGATCCCGATCCCGATCGTCATAATTGTTGTAGTAGTAGTCGTCGTTGCCGTGTAGTCGGCCGCTGCCGTCATCGTTACGGCCGCTGCCGCCGCCGATACCGCCGCCGGCGGGTATCTGACCGGACAGTTCGACAAACTCGGGCTGAATGGTAGTCGAATGGATGCCTTCGTTGTGGAAAAATTCTTTAACTTTTTCGGCAATAGCCATATAGTCGACCAGATTTCGGCATCGGATATGCGCCGAAGCAATGATACGGTCGCCGGCCAGTTGCCAGACATGAAACTCGTGGACGGCCAGTACGCCATCGATCTGTTTTTACGGTTATTAAATGCACAAAAAAAAATTAATTAATTAATTAATTAATTAATTAGTAATTTTTAAATTAAAATCTAATAATAAGGTATTCATAAAACAAAAAAGTTTTGTATAAATAATAAAAAATAGTTTTTTTTTTAAATTTAATTAATTAATAATAATTTTTACTAAATATTAATTAATATATAGATATATATAAATAATTATAATTATATTTTTACTGTCAATTTCAATTAAATTATTATCTGATAAAAAATATATAATTAATGATAAAAAAAAATATTTTTTGAATATAATATCTATTTAATAATAATAATAATAGTACTGTAAATGTAATCAAAAATCAGTTAACTATAAATAATATTTTTTTAAAAATATATATATATTAAAGTTATAATAATAATTTTATACAAATACAAAAAAAATTGTATAAAATAGATATTTTTATCTATTTTTTTTGAATAGAAAAATTAACTCATGTGTATAACAAAATAATAATAATTATTATATTATTAAAATAATATATAAATATATATATATAAATTAATAACACATAAATACCAACTTTTCAAAATAAAAAATTAATATTATATAATAATATGAATATAAATAAACTAAAAAAAAAATTAAGTATATATTTGTTATCAAAAACAACAAACAATAAAAATCAATAACCATTGTTTGCGAAAAAAATTGATTTTATATATATATATATATATAAATAAATATATTTTTTTCTATCTAAACAATTTATAATTGAATTTATAAAAAATATAATAAAATTTATAAATTGTTCATTCAATCGTAAATTTTTTTTACGTTTATATAATTATTGTATAATATAATAATAATAATATTATTATTATTATATAAAACTAAATTTTTTATTATTTGATTAAACAAATCAAAAAATCTTTTAAATTGTATACTAAAAGTACTAAACAATAGATATAAAATATATATATATATATATTGTAACTATAGTTTGTTTACTATTATTATTATTATTTATTAATTAAATTTATATATAAAAATAAACATTAATCAAATTAAAAAAAACTATTGAAAATATAAAATAATAATAATACTAAAAATATAAATTGAATTTTAAAATGTCATGTAATATCAACAAACAATACAATTAAATATCATATTATTAGAAATGATTTTTTTTAATCAGCGGTAAATACAGACAATTAAATTTTTAAAAAAAGTAAAAATAAATAAAATAAAATTTTTAATTTAAAAAATACATTACACACTATTGATAATAATAATAATATTATTGTTTAAATACTATAATATTATATATATATATATATATATATATATATATATATATATATATATATAGTAAATATAATAAAAAGTAATAAATAAAAAACAATTAAAATAATTTATTTTTTAATTTAATTTTATCAAACTTTCAGAGAGAGAGAGAGAGAGAGAGAGAGAGAGAGAGACTTATCTGTCAATTGAAAAAAAAACATTTATTAAAACAAATATATCATAACTTAAATAGAGATAATTAATTAAATATTAAATCTTAAAAATTGCAAAATCAAGGAGACATCAAATTTTTATTTATTTATTTTTAAAAGATATATTAGAGAGAGAGAGAGAGAGAGAGAGAGAGAGAGAGAGAGAGAGAGAGAAGAGAGAGAGATATTAATATACGATTAAAAATTATTATTATTATTATTACTATTAAATACATTTAATTGAAATCTAGCACAACATAGATATCAACAACAAAAAAATATCTAAAATAATCTTAAAAATAAATATCAAATATATATATATATATATACTCTGTTTAAATCATATGATATTAATTTTTGTTGTTTGTTGTTGTTGTTGATTGATATTAATTACTATTTTAATTGAAAAAAAATTTTAAAATATAAAAAATAAATAAATATATATATATAAATCGTCTTCAATTAAAGTTATCTCAATTGATCTCAAAATAAGATTATTATTATTATTATTTTAAAAACGCAATGACTTTCACAATAATAATAATTATTATTATTATTATGACAAATGCATACAATATTTTTTAAAAATTTAATAATCATTGAAAAATTAATTTAATTTATTAATTAAAATAAAATAAACAATTTTTTTTGTTGTGTTTGCAAAATATTTTCAAATATCTTAAAATTAATTTTTTAATTTTTTTTTTTTGAATGTTAAGCATTTAAATAATTTTTTTTTTTTTTAAATAATAATATCATTGAAAAAAATTTTCAATTAGATAACTCAAATTTGAATGAAATTAATTAAATTTTAGTAAAATAAATATTAAATTTTTTTAAACTAAAGATGTTACATTAAATTTCTAAAAAAAACCTAAAAGACCTTGGTATTTTATTAGTATTTTATTTTATTTTTTTAAAAAACCTAAAAATAAATTCATATTAAAAAAATTAGAAAAATAATAAATCAATAAATATTTTTCAGGTGACATACAGTGAAAATTAGTGAAAAATATAAATAATTTTTTTTTGAAAAAATGTTATTTAAATGATTTTATTTTTATCTCTGAGATATTTAACTTAAAAATTCAAAACAAACACACAAACAGAGAGAGAGAGAGAGAGAGAGAGAGAGAGAGAGAGAGAGAGAGAGAGAGAGAGAGAGAGAGAGAGAGAGAGAGAATAAAATCGCTTAAAATTATAATTAATATTTTTTATAGTAAATAATAATAATAATAATAATTAAATGAGGAAAAAATTAATGTTCAACAAAATAATACTATAAATTATTTAGTAATTAAATTTATATTAATTATCTAATAATTATTATTAAAATTAATATAGTTAAATTTACCGGTAAATATATATATATATTTAATATATGTAATTAAAACTATATAATTACTAGTAGTAGTAATAGTAATAATTAAAACTAATAGTAATTGTATAAACAAACTATAAATTACTAAATAAATTAAAATAAATAATAATAATATAATTTTCTATAGAAAACTAAACAAATAAATTACGGGTTATAATTAAATTACAATTAATTAATTAATTTTTATTTAAAAAAAACCTAACTGTCCCCCAAATATATTAACACGTGGGTGGGCGTGGGGGTGGTAGGGGACGGACAGGGATCAGGTACTTACTTCGTTAAGCAATTTTTTTTGTAGACTATCCACTTGGATATGTGTCGGCACGGTTTGCAACAAAATCATAGCCGACTCGACCAACAGTGGCCAAGTGGAGCGCATAATAATGCCGACCATTATCAGACTCAATGCTGGATCAACGTAGCGGCTGTACTGCCAATTGGTAAATATTATGATGGATGCACTGATGATGACAATCACTGAGCCCAGAGCATCGGCCATTACGTGAAGGAATACGCCGTGCATATTCATATTCTGGCCTCGGCTACTATGGCTGCTGCTCTGGTGGCTATGGCTCTGGGATTTGTTGTTGTTGTTGTTGTTGTTGTTGGTGGTAGTGGTGTTGGTTTTGGTTGTTGTTGATGGCCTGAGTTTTTTGTTTTTACTGTCGGCAGCGGCACTGGTAGGTAGTTTGGCTGCTGCTGCTGTCTCAGCGATTGGCTTAGCAGTAGCACTGGTAGTACCGGTAGTATCAACAGTGCTGGCCATATGCTGCTGCTGCTGCTGATGATGATTATCATTGATGTCATCCTCATCGTCGTCCTCATCCTCTTCATCTTCCTCATGAGTGGGCACATGATGGTGATGATTGTGTGTATGACTACTACTACTACTACCATCGCCTTTACTACTACTACCAGTATGTCCTCCGCCTCCTCCGTGACTGTGGCCGTGTCCATGACCTGTGAGATGGGGGACGGGAGATAAATAACAATTAGTATACTTATTATTATTATTATTATTATATATGTGTATATGTAGAGAGAGAGAAAGAGAGAGAGAGAGAGAGAGAGAGAGAGAGAGAGAGAGAGAGAGATAAAGAGAGAGAGAGATAATGAGAGAGAGATAATGAAAGAGAGAGAGAGAGAGAGAGAGAGAGATATAATGAAAGAGAGAGAGAGAGAGAGAGAGAGAGAGAGAGAGAGAGAGAGAGAGAGAGAGAGAGAGAGAGAGAGAGAGAGAGAGAGTCATCATCGATGACAACAACAACAACAGATACTTYGAACTAACCTTTGAACAACATTAAGCCAATCAAGTTGACCACCAGTCCGACAACGCCGACAGCCAGTATCAGATACGGCTGATGTATGTCCTCGGGATCGTAGAATCGCTTCAACGATTCGACCAGAATCGAGAAACACAGGGCACAGAGAAAAACGGCATTAATCAATGCGCCCAACACCTCGGCACGGGCCCAGCCAAACGTATTTTTTGACCACTTTTTCGGTGACATCCGTACCGATATGTAGGCAATAACMAGCGCTACGACATCCGATARCATATGAAACGAATCGGCAACCAATGCCATCGAATTGGTTATATAGCCGACAATTATTTCAATCAAGAAGAATGTAGTGGTCAACGATAGCATAAACAGTAGCCGACATTTGGCACCGCCGTGAAACAGACCCATTTTGCTGCTGATGGTGGTGGTGGTGGTGGCGGGTGGGTGGGTGTATGGGTGTATGGGGGTGGGGGGTGGTTGGGATCTATATGACACTTGAGATGATTGAGATTAGCAGCCCGTGTACTATACTGACCACACCTGTCTATTGAACTCGGTTGTTGGTTAAACACTGGCCACTGGTGTTAAACACGATGGGTGTCGGGTCGGGTCGGGTCGGGTGCTGTCGTCGATGTGGTGTTTGATGTATGACTTTTTTTTTTTAGCTACCGGTGCGCCCCAAATAACAGTGTTATCATATACCGCTGCTGATGACTATGTTGTTGTTGTTGTTGTTGTCGGTGATGATGATGATGATAATAATGGTGCTAGATGATAATTAAAATTATTAATTAATAATGGTAATAATAATAATAATAGCTATAATAGTAATAATAATAATAGTTATGATAATAATAGTAATAATAATAATAGTAATAATAATAATAATAATAATAATAATAGTTATGATAATAATAGTAATAATAATAATAGTTATAATAATAGTTATGATAATAATAGTTATAATAATAGTTATAATAGATATAATAATAATAATAATAATAATAATAATAAATAAAAATTATTAACTGTTTGTTGTTGTTGTTGTTTAATAACACAAATTAATAAATAATTGTTGAAAACATAATTAAAATATAAAAAATTTATTTATCATATATTTAATTAACAACAATAATAACAATAATAATAATAATAGTTATGATTTAATTTTATTAATAATCAATTTTTTTTGTACACATTTTTGTTTGTTTGAAAAAAAACAATTAATAAATAATACATTTATTTTTATTTTTTTTTTAGAGTACAGTATATTTAGAATGTACTGTAAATTATTTTATATATCAATACTTGATTTAGTGATATATTATTGTTGTTGTTGTTGTTGTTATTAACATACAGTACATACACTTAATGTTTGTATATATATATATATAGTACTACAGTATATATTGTCTGCATATCACACAATCATAGATCACAAATAAAAACATAGATTTTCCTACAATACTGTATATATATATATACATTGTGTAAGACACGCCTATATTAATACAATTGTTTATATACTGTTTATGTATTGATAATATAATATATTTTTAGCGCATGTGTGTATATATATATATATATGTGTGTGTGTCTATGTGTGTATGTGTGTGTATTTATGTGTATGTATGTGTGTGTATGTGTGTGTATGTATGTGTATGTATGTGTGTATATGTGTGTGTATCCGTATGTGTATGTGTATGTGTATGTGTATGTGTATGTGTATGTGTATGTGTATGTGTATGTGTATGTGTATGTGTATGTGTATGTGTATGTGTATGTGTATGTGTATGTGTCTGTGTGTGTGTGTTTGTATGTGTGTATATGTATACATATGTGTATGTGTATGTGTATGTGTATGTGTATGTGTATGTGTATGTGTATGTGTATGTGTATGTGTATGTGTATGTGTATGTGTATGTGTATGTGTGTGTGTGTGTGTGTTTGTATGTGTGTATATGTATACATATGTGTATGTGTATGTGTTTGTATTATGTGTGTATGTTTTGGTGACATTGAAAAGCATTTAAATGTATTAGTATTAAACTGTTAAACTATTAGTACTTTTTATGATTAATATAAATATATGAAATCAAATGTAAATTTCTCTATAGATAAAAGTACTAAAATTTCGCCATAATTTTTAGTGTAATTTTTATATACAAAATACTGTATATATTTTTACATATAATATGTTGTGAAAAATAAATTTATTCAATAATTGTTTTAGTAATTTATTATTTAATAATATTTTTTTTACCAGTTTATACTATATATATATATACAATTTATTTTTGTGTTATTAATTTATTGTAAAATACTGTATAAAATACTATATTAAAAAAATCAAACTATTATATAATATATTTATTTTTTTTAGCATTGAATGTATTTATTTTTTTTAAAAAATTCATATAAAATAAAATAACTTGTGATTTTTATTTATTTTTTAAATATATATATTGTATATATTCAATGTATAATTATCAAATCAATCATTTTTAAAAAAAAATTAGATGATAAAATTTTTATTTAAAAAAAACATTGCACTCCTTATATAGATATACATTGTATATAAAAAAAATTATATATAAATGTATATATATATATATATTATATAATGCGTGGGGGTGAATGTATACTATATATACTATATATATATTATTATTTATTTTTAAAAAATAAACTAAAATGTACTAGTATATAATATCTACCCCCAAATAAACCCCCAAATAATATGTTAACTAAATATTTTTGTTTGCAGATAAATAGTAATAAACATTAATTAATATATATATAATATAAAATATATATATATATATATATGTATGTATTATAGATTATAAATTATAGCATATATACAATAAGTAATAAAAATTATTTTATTTATTTATTTTTTTGTAATTTTCTATTTAAATATCAATTGTTAAACTAATTTATAAATTTATAAAAATTAAAAAAATAAGTTTAAATGTTATTTTAGTTTTATTTATTTAGAATTTAAATTCAATACATATTTATATGACTTATATATAATAAAAAAATTTGTTTAAATAATTTGTTTAATTGTTTAATACATTTTAATTAGTATACAAAATAAAATTAAATAAAATCAATTAAATTCAAATAAATACTATTAAAATAAGTGTAAATATTTATGATTATTAAATTCAAATTATTCAACAATTTTTTAATAAATTTTTTTATAATATTAATAATTAAATAAATTAATTTCGTTTCGACAAACAAAATACTAAATGATAAAATTAAGCCACAAATAAATAAATAAAATAATATTTTAAAATCAATTAATGCAATATTATGAGTATAAACATCATTATTATTATTATTCATAAAATTATCATGATGAATTTTATAATTATTGATAAATTGTTTACCATTAAATATATTATATCTCCAATTTATTAATCCTATTTTTTCAAGAAACAAAATAATTCCAGATTCCCATAACGTAATAAATCTATTATTTAAAAAAAAAAAAATTATAAAAATATTAATAAAAATATTAATAAAAATATTTCAAAAATAAATAAATAAATAATTTTACTTTAATTTTAATTTTGTTTTAAAATCATTAATGTCATGTTAAATCATGTAATTGTTATTAAAATTAAAAAATTCAAATATAAAAAATAATTCTAGCTAAATATTATTGTAACTAAAATAAATAAATAATAATAATAATAATAATAATAATAATAATAATAATAATAATAATAATAATAATAATAATAATAATAATAATAATAATAATAATAATAATAATAATAATAATAATAATAATAATAATAATAATAATAATAATAATAATAATAATAATAATAATAATAATAATAATAATAATAATAATAATAATAATAATAATAATAATAATAATAATAATAATAATAATAATAATAATAATAATAATAATAATAATAATAATAATAATTAATAATAATAATTAATAATAATAATTAATAATAATAATAATTAATAATAATAATAATAATAATAATAATAATAATAATAAATTTAAATACAAATAAACTATTAGAAGATCATTTAAACTTAAAATTTTATTTTAATTAAACTTAAACATACACAAACTTAAAACGGAAAACATAAAATTTTGAAAATAAAAAAAAATACATTTTTTTAGGTTACTTTAAATTAAAATCATAATCGTTAATAATATAATTTAATGTTTTTAAAACAATATATATTTAATTTTTGTATTAAACATGTTTTTATATATTTATTTRGAAATAATTAAAATATAAAAATTATAATAATTTTTTTTCGCATTAAAAGTTTTTAATCATCTACTTCTTTGCCAAATGTTTGTTCAAAATTAGGTTGAGCAACAATAGTGCTTGATACTATTTTTTTAAAAAAAATTTTTTAAATAAATAAAAATTATATATTATAATTACTAAAAATCGAATAGTAATTATTAAAGTAATTAAAATGAGAAAAAAAATAAATTTTATAATTAAAAAAAACTTACGAAAAGCACTGATAACGACAACAATTGTTACAAACAATATTAGAAAACGATTCATCATTTTGTTTGTTGTTTAGTAACTTTAGTATGATTTGTAAAAAAAATTTTTTTTATAATTACTATCATATATATTGTATATATATATATATATATATAAAACTGTATTTGAAAAAAATTAATTAAATTAAATTAATAAACTTATTTACGTCAATAAATATGTCAATTTTAAATTTTTTGTTATTTCCTAATACATTATCCGTATTAAACATACTGTATATATGGCATGTAAAATTAATTTCAAATATATTTTATTTAAAAAAAAAAATTTTAATTTAATTATTTTAATTAAAAATTATATACAAATGTCTTAACTTAAATAATTTGCTAAATTAACTAAAATATTTTCAGCTATAGTTTGGTCAACAATAGTCTAATTAACAATTAATAATAATAGAAAATAAATAAATAGATTTTATAAAAAATAAATTCAATAAACTTACAACTGATAAATTAAATAGTTAAATATTTATTATTATTTTTTTATATAGTATATATAAGTATAACAGTATTTATTATTTTTATATATATATATATATATATATATATACTGTATATACGGATTATATATACTGTATGTATATATATATATATATATATTATATAAGATTCATTTAATTATTAATACTTGATAACAAATAAAAACAATTTTTAGTAAATTTCAGGATTTAAATTAAAAATTAATTTCTAAATTAATTATGAGTTTTTATAAATATATATTATATATATATATTAGTTATATAATATATAAATATATATATATATATATATATATATATATAWATACTAGATCTAACAACAAATTTGATTATAAATAACCCATCAAACAATAATACTAATAATAATAATAATAMTAATAATAATAATAATAATAATAAATTCAACCATCACCACCAGCACCACTGCCACCAAAACAACTATACTATAGTATACTAGTATTACCTGGCTAACTTGGATAAGCTAAGCCATCAATTGAGCTGGATCATATTTATCAAACTTATGTGTCAACTACTATAGCCATGTCATCTCATAGTGTACTCGTACACGTACACTAGTAGTCCTGCCGATAAACTGGTCGACCAGTTTGTATGCCGCCGGTATGTATTTAGACTGACCACCCATACAGTTGCCGCCTGTATTATACAGGAATCTAGGGTCTGATATACAGGTGACAGGAAAGGGGATAACCTGTATAATGTAATATACAGTTTTTAAAATATGTGAAACATAACTAATTAATTAAAGTATAAAATAACTATTTAGGTAAAATTTGTTAGTAAAAATATCTATAGTAAAAATATAATATAATAAAGTTTAAATATATAAAATAAATAATTTTTTTAAAAGTTTTATTTATAAAAATTGTTCATGCTCAAACTAGAAAATTTATATTTTATTTTTTTATGTAATTATAATATTTAAATTAAATTATTCTCAATTTTTTTTTATTTTAAATATATAAGAATATATAGTTATTTAAATACAGTTTAACATATATAATATTTTATATACAGAAAAATACAGATGAAATTCATATATTTTATTCTATTATACATTGGTTTAAAAAAATTTAAATTTTTTAAGTTTTTTATATAGTTTTAAGTTTTTTAAATTTAAAAAAATTGGGTGATCAGTCTATATATGTATTTGATACTATCGTTTTTTGTCGACATATAGATAATGATATCGATCATCTCAATTGGTATACGACTCGGGGCCAGTCGACTGATTGATCAAGGTTATATATATATATATATATATATATATATATTATTTTTATTGTTATATAATAGATTTTATTATCTAATTATCTAATTATTTTAAAATAAAAACATAATTTTTTTTTACCAACAATTAATAATGATAATAATTATCAAAAAATTATTATAATCGTTTAGTGAAAATAATTATTTTAATATTGATTATTGAAAAAATATATATATTTTTGTTGTTGTTGTTGTATATATCTATATTTTCTTTTATTATGAATAAAACAAATATTAGAAAATATATTCAATAGTATTTATATAAAATTTATAAATAATATTTATATACAATGGTGTTGTTATATAATATTTAACTATATATTTATGTATATATATATATATAATTTTATCTCAATACCTACCAGCACCACTACCTACACCTACACCATTGTATATAAATATTATTTATAAATTGTATATAAATACTATTGAATATATTTTCTAATATTTGTTTTATTCATAATAWAAGAAAATATAGATACACATAAAAAAAATCAATAATCAATAAATAAATAAATAATTAATTTCACTAAAATATTATAATAATTTTTTGATTATTATTATTATTAATTGTTGTCAAAAAAATTATGTTTTATTTTAAATAATTAGATAATTAAATAATAAAATCTATTATAACAATAATAATAATAATAATATAGATCATTTAACCTTGATCATTTAGATAATGTTAACATCAATAAGCTAGACAACAATATGTATGAATCATCATCATCATTGTATAGATTATTACAATTGCACGGACTGTTTGGTATAACCTATTCGGGTACTACACCTATGATGATAGGAGGGGGCCCGACTAGACTACCACTACTAGGACTACAATATTACCCGCTATTGAAACGGTCGGTCCTATTGGCCTACGATATGCTGTTTACCGTAAATTTTCCTATACTTTATGATCAATGCATTTTCCGAACAACAAACCTATGTTGCCGTATGTTTGGCCAGTTATCCGATAAATTAGTACTCAATACAATGTATAAGAGCACCGGCAGGTCATTGGCTGTCGAGTATATGGCCATCAAATGTCTACTATTAACCAAATTGAAAATGATATTATAGTAACGGTTAGATCAATAGGTAAATAAAACAACAATAAAATGTTATTTAAATAAAAAATAATTATTATTTTTATTATTTACTTAATTATTATTAATAGTTTAATTAATATGATAGTAAAAAATATTATTTAATTTTATCATAAAAATTAAATTGTTATTATAATTAGTTATTTTTTTGTCTAAATTTATTACTTTATTATTATTGTAATCATTTTTTTGTACTTTTTGTACATTTATATCTAAATCTAAAATTAAAATAAATACAATTTATATATAATTTTCATACAAAAAAATAGCTATCTAGGTTCAATAGGTTTATTAAATATTTATTTTAAAAATATTAAAAAAAAACAATTATTTCGTATAATAAAAAAAATATTATTTAATTTTATCCTTATATTAAATATTTATTTTTAAAAATATATTTTTTTAAAAAACATTTATATATTATTTTTTATTTATAATTTCTAACCAAACAAACAGGTTATCTATAAAAAAAATGGCAAACAATTGGCACTAATTTATATATATTCATAATATCTATAGTTATCTATAGTATTCGTACCCATAAACTGGTCGACCAGTTTGGGTGCCGGTGCCAGTATTTGATACTATCGTTTCAGGACCTATGGGTAATGTGTCGATCATTGCAATTGATATACGACTCGAGGCCAGTCGACTGATTGAACACCAGCTTAGCTATGAGTATCACTCAACTGATAGCTACCGATACCTACAGTCAGTGATTGGTTTGAAACATGGATTCCGGTTCCGTGTATTGAATATGTTTTATTTGAAATCAATAACTGTTTTACTAATTGTTAACTATTTGTGCAATTATGCTATCATTTTAATATAAACACAATAAAGTTAGTATTAATTTTTATTTTAAATATATGTTATTTTATTTTTAAAAATGTTTATTTATAACAAATACTTATAAATAAAATTTATTAAAAAAAACTAATAATTATATTGTTTGAATTTTGAATGTAGTTTAGTTTATTTTCTATATTTATAGTTATATTGATTATATTATATTATAATTTTTATAAAGTAAAATTTTATATTTTCTAATCAATTATTTTACAATAATATTTTTATAGTGTTTAATAATCTAAATTTATAGCATATCAAAAAAATATATAAATATACAATGTATTAAAATAAAAAAAAAACTTATATAACATTTTATTATTATTATCTACTATATGCAATGTATAATTTTCAAATCAATAATTTTTTCAATTTATTTTCAATAATAAATTTTTGTTATCGACTTTTAATTGTATTCATTACAGTATTTATATATATATATTTATATATATATATTTTATTTTGCTACCCTAGTAATTATTATTAACAATTAAATAAATAAATTTATTTTTCTAAAAAAAATAGTTTTATTTTTTTGTTTTATTTATTTTTATTATTATCTAAAAAATGCAATTATTTTTTTCCTATTATAATCATTATTTTTATATATATATAAAAATAATTATAATAATATAAAAATAATCTATATATATATATTAATTTTAAATATAATTACATACATGTTTGAGTTTATTATTATTTTAGATTAGTTTCTCATAAAATACAATAGTAATAAAATTTTTATTTATTTATTTTTATTTAATTTCATTGATTTTATGCATTATAATATATATATATATATATATTTATTGGCAAATAATTATTTTCAAAAAATATTTGTTTACTAGTATTGGAGACTAATGAAAAAAAGTTAAAATTATTTAACAAAATTATTATTATTTCAACAGAAAAATATTTATAACACTATATTTAAAGTTTATATATATATATATATAGTTTAATGTTATAAAAAATTGTTTGTGTAATAAATTATATTGAAGTTTATAATATAATTTAACTATAAAGTTATAAAATATTATTTTTTAAAAAAATTGTTCAATTTAAAACAATAAATTAAATTAAAATTATTAAATTGTTAATACAAAATTATAAACTTTTTTTAGTGTAATAAATTATATTGCATTGGCTTGTTTATAATATAATTTAACTATAAAGTTATAAAATATTATTATTTTAAAAAAAAATTGTTTAATTTGTTTAATTATTAATTTGTTAATACAAAATTATTGACTTTTTTTTAAAAATTTAATACACAAAAATGATTAATACAATACTTAAATTAGTTTTATTGAACAATTCAAATGTTTTACAACCGGATTATGATAATTATTATATCAATGAAAATATCATAAATAATACTACAATTAGATGTCATTTAAATGCATCAGTACAAATGGTAATGTAATATTAAAATTAAATAAATTAATTATTATTATTATTATTATTATTATTATTATTATTATTATTATTATTATTATTATTATTATTATTATCTTTGTATATCACGGTTGTTCCGGTGTGATCACAGTTGTGTCGGCCACTTTTGGTGGCAGAGACACGACTGGTTAGACTTAACTCAAGTCTAGTACTTTTCTGACTGTTCTACAACTCTGAAGTATCACTGCTTTTTGCATTTCATAGATCTTAGTTTTTCTGATTTCCAGTGATTCCAAACTTAAGGCCAGATTTTTCGGTATTACGGCCATTGATGACAGGATTATAGGTATGATTTCAACTTTCTTAATGCGCCACATCTTATTGATCTCATAGGCCAAGTCTGTATATTTTCGGCGTTTCTCACTATGCGTGTCCTGTAGTTTGTGTGTTAGTGGGACCGCTATGTCAATTATGTATGCCTTATCTTGATGTTTGTCTACTAGTACTATATCTGGGCGGTTGTGGGCCACAGTCTTATCTGTTCTTATTTCTTTATCCCAGTAGATCTTGGCTCTGTTGCTTTCCATTACACTTTGTGGCTCGTATCTATAGTATGGTAATGGTTCTTTGATTAGTCCGAATCTTATTGCCAATTCCTGATGTATGATTTTGGCTACTTGGTTGTGACGGCTTAGGTACTCGGTGTTTGTGAGTACTTTACACCCGTTTAGTATATGTTCTATTGTTTCGGACTCCATATGACACATCCTGCACTTGTCTGTTGGTATATTTAGCTTTTGGATGTATTTCTGATGGTTTCGTGTCGGAATCACTCGATCTTGTATTGCCATCATGAACCCCTCTGTCTCTCCATGAAGACCGGCGTACTTCAACCATTTTGTAGACATTTCTTCGTCTACGTGTGTTTGGTTGAGTTCTGCTCTGTATCTACCGTGGAGTTCTTTTGAGGCCCATGTGTTAATCCTCTCTTTTTCATTTTGTATTTCTATTTGATGTTCATTACTGCTGAGATTTAGAGGTGTGTAGTTGTAATCAAGTGTTGATGTTATTTTGTGGAGCTCTGAGACATTGCATTTTTGTTGATGGTATTTTCTCAGCAATTCTCGCTGTTTGGCTTCAAGGCTTACAATGTTTAGTAACCCTCTACCCCCATGCTTTCTACTAACACACAGTCGTGCTACAGAACTTCTAGGGTGGTGTAGTCCAAACATTGTAAGTTGTCGCCTTATATGTCTTTCAATGGTCTCAAGTTCTGTTTTACTCCATTTTATTATTCCGAACGAGTATGTCAGTACAGGTATAGCCCAAGTGTTTATGGCTTTGAATTTGTTGTTTGAGTTTAGTTGAGATTTTAGTATTTTTATTATTCTTTGGTTTAATGTTTTCTTTATTTCTTCTTTAACTTCTGTCATTTTAGATTTATGCATTTGCTTAATTCCTAAATACTTATATATATCTCCATTTTCTAGTGCCTTTATATATCCGTTATCAGTTTCGTATTGATTTCTTTCAGAATAGACTCCTCTTTTCAGTTTCATTATAGCACATTTATCTAATCCGAATTCCATATTTATATCATTGGAGAAAGTTTCTGTTGTTTTTAGCATTGCATTTAAATCAGATTCTTTTTCGGCGTATAGTTTTAAGTCGTCCATATATAGTAGATGTGTTAGATTATATTTTGTATCACTTGATTTTAGATTTACGCCTTTTAGCTTTTTAAGTAGTGATGACAGTGGGTTTATGGCTAAGCAGAACCACAGAGGACTGAGTGAATCTCCTTGAAATATTCCTCTATTTATTTTGATTTCTGTACTTATTTTTGTTCCATTATTTGTATTGACACACAATTTAGTATTCCATTTTTTCATCATATTTTCTAATGTGTTTATCAGTGTGTTGTCAATTTTATATAGTTTTAACACTCTTAATAACCATTTATGAGGGACTGAATCGAATGCTTTCTTATAGTCTATGTATGCCATTTCAAGATTTCTATGTTTTTGACGAGCTCTTATTGTTATGATATTGTCTATTGTTAATTGCTCTTTACAGCCCATCGAGTGTTTTATACAGCCTTTTTGTTCTTCAGCTATTATGTTGTTGTTACTTAAATGATTATATATTTTTGTTGATATTATGGATGTTAGGATTTTATACATTGTTGTTAGGCAAGTGATGGGTCTATATTTGCTGGGATCTGATGTATTTTCTGTTTTTGGGAGTAGATATGTTATTCCGGAAGTGAGGAAGTCATCGGTTTGTCCTGTTTGTATTATTTTATTCATTGCTATTGCCATTGGTTGATGAACTGTTGTAAATTGTTTATACCAGAAGTTTTGTATTTTGTCTTGTCCTGGGCTTTTCCAATTGTGGGATTTCTTGAGGGCTTCGGTTAAGTCATCTTTAATTATATTTACTGAAGTCATATGTGGTATTTCTTTATTTTCATCTTCAATATCATTTATCCAATTAGATTCTTTATATTCCTTTGGGTTACTCCAGATTTCTTTCCAGTAGTTTTCTATTTCATCTATTTGTGGTGTATTGTTATTATTGCTTGAATTTATTTTATTTTGATTTCTATAGAACATTTTTTCGTTATTATAGAACATTGTATTTTGTTTTCGTTTTTCGCTTTGTATTTTATATCTTCTGATTCTTTGTGATAGTGCTTGAACTGTTTGTTTTAATGTGTCGTTGTAATTTCGGATTATGGATTCAAATTCAGGTTTTCCAGGTTTTGTCTGTAATGATCGGTATATATCTTTTAATGATTGGTTAAGTCTTTTTGATTTGTTTCCATTTAACACTTGCGTTATTCTTCCAATTATTTTTCTTTTCCCTTCTATCCGTGTCTCTATTCGCTTTTGCCATTTAGGTATTACATTTTCTTGATTTGGTTTTGTTGTAGACATGTGTTCTATTTTGTAGCCTAAGAGTCTCGATACTGCTACTGCTGCACAATACGTTATTGTATTAATTGCGCTCAACGACATATTTTCTTCGATGTAATCTTTAAGTATATCATTTATCGTTATTATAGTAGATCTTGTTTTAATGCCACTTTTTATTTTTGGCAATTTAGGTCTGAATTCTATTTCAAAGTCTTTATATTGTTCTAAAGATGTTTTTAGTTCATTTTCTGCTGTTATTCTGTTTATTTCATCATTTGTATTGTTTATGTTATCTGTTATTGTAGGTGTCTCTTCTATTTCTGGCACTACTTCTACTGTGGTATTTAATTCAGTTGTTTCATTTAATGATAGTTCATGTGCCACTTGTTGTTTGATTTCTTGTAATTCAATCGGGGATATTTTATTATTCTTTGCTAAGAATCGCCGTTGGTCTGCAATTCTTTGTTCCGTTACATTTAGTTCTGGATATTTTTGCTTGAATGCTAAGTATATTTGGTTTCTGTAATCAGTCATATTTGTTTCGAGTCGAGTTGATCTGTAGTATTCGCGCATTATCAAGGTATTCATCTCATGTGTCCATCTCATGCGCTTTTGCGATTTGTCAACCAAATTGGTCAGTTGTTGCTGAGAACCATCTTGAACTGAAACATTTTGGAGGTTAGTCTGATTTTGTTGACTAGTCTGCGGTCGCATTACATCACAGCTTTGCCCGCATAGCACATCACTGCGTGGGATATGATGCATACTTAACGAACTGCAGTCAATGCCTACCTGCTGAACGCGGGATTTATTTGAGAGGGTACCTCCCGAACACCCCCCGTTATTCCTACGACTACGTGTAATCATATTTATATATTTTGTGGCCTTTTTACGGGGTCCCGGTCCCTAGAGAAAGCTCAACACTAACATGTGTCTATTGCCACCCATTTCTCACCACTAACATGTGTTTGTTGAAATAGGATTTTTTATTTTTTTTTGAAACAAAAGTGGCCAT